>NW_025334477.1:0-337430 GCF_014858855.1 Bufo gargarizans | reverse complement strand
CTAGCCTAGCACATGGCATACGCTGTCCTCCCTAGCCTAGCACATGGCATACGCTGTCCTCCCTAGCCTAGCACATGGCATACGCTGTCCTCCCTAGCCTAGCACATGGCATACGCTGTCCTCCCTAGCCTAGCACATGGCATACGCTGTCCTCCCTAGCCTAGCACATGGCATACGCTGTCCTCCCTAGCCTAGCACATGGCATACGCTCCTCCCTAGCCTAGCACATGGCATACGCTGTCTCCCTAGCCTAGCACATGGCATACGCTGTCCTCCCTAGCCTAGCACATGGCATACGCTGTCCTCCCTAGCATAGCACATGCATGCGCTGTCCTCCCTAGCATAACACATGGCATACGTCCTCCTAGCATAACACATGGCATGCATTGTCCTCCCTAGCATAACACATGGCATACGCTGTCCTCCCTAGCCTAGCATATGGCATGCGTTGTCCTCTGTCGGAGATGCGGAACAGAAGCACGGATCAGAACTTGTTCTAGTTTTTTGCAGTGCAGACGGCTCACGGACCATTTAAGTTGAATGGGTCTCGATCTGTCCCGGCCAACCCACGGACGTTACCCGTGCATTGGGGACCGCAAATTGCGGTCCCCAATGCACAGAACGGATGCACAACGTTCGTGTGCAAGAGGCCTAAGGGAGAGATTCCTGTCCACCGATGATTGCTTGGATAAGGCCTCGTCCTTCTCGTAAGAAGGTCTGCAGTATACAGTATGAGATATGAAAAAACAATGGAATCCAGCTCCTCTGAATAAAAATGCTTTATTCGACTTCCATAAAATCCAACATCAAATAGGACACTTTGCTGTGATGCGTTTCGGGCCACAACATCTTAGCTCTTCATGAAGACCGTATGAGATGTATGTTGTGTTGTGACCACACTGGTGATTATAAAGGGGTTGTCCATTTAATTTCGGCCACCCATTGACACCAGAGTAATGTGCAAGTGGTGCGCAGCCATAATACAGCCCCTAAAGTAGTCTATGGGGCCGTACTGTACCCAAGGACATAACTAGGATAAAAATTTGGAAACATCCATGCAACTTCCCCAAAACCTCTCCTCCCGCAGCAAGTCCTGCACCGTTCAGGAGGAGGAGTCAAGAGTGTACTAATCAATGGCTGACCTTCCACATGCCCCTCCCCCTTATGTATGCCCCTCCCCTTCATCTACATGCAGTATCTCCCTGATAGTACCCTTCTGTCTGAGGGCTTGGGTCCCTGTAGTTTATAATTTCCTGTCATTACTGTAACCTAATTTTCTCTCCACGTAATGGCATTCCACTTACACACAGCAGCAAAATTGAACAGGCAGTGCTGCAGTGTAAAGCATGAGAGAGATACAACAGCAGACCAAGTTTATATGGAGACAGGACCTCCTATACACAATGCAGCCAAGCTGCAGTGACTGACAATAGCCATACGTAAAGAAGCAATGCGCGGACATGTACAGATACATGTTCCTTATTTTTCTTACAGATTTCTATGGAACAAAATAACAGTAATATAGTGGCAAATATGGGGGAACTGCTCAAACCCCAAACATTGTAGCGTGTTTCTCTTTGGGGGAGCAGTTCCACCGCATGTGGACCGCAGCAGACTACCATCCCCAGCAAAAAAATGCGTACAATGGAGGATGCCGTCGCGGTCCACATGCACCACAAAGGCATCCTACACAAACTGAGCTTTGTGCGGATGACAATATAACTATATAAATCACAGAATTTGCGTGCAATTTTTTTTTCTGTGATTTTTCTACCATTTCTATGGAACCAAACAGAAAAACTCCACATGCCATAAGCATATAGAGGTCAGAAGCCTAATTAGGCTGGGTTTCACATCACGTTTTATGCCTCTGTTTGACATGTGTCACTATACTGTCCTCCTACACGTTAGCACGGTGTGTGATCTGACATGTAGCTAAACCTTCTCTGTCTTGATAAGAAGAGAAAACTGTACTGCTTTAACTTTCTCTTTATTGATAGTAGATTGACAGGAAAGGTGAAACTACAGACTAAAACAGTAGTATTTTAGAACATAAATATCCATGGTACATGGCATAAGACACAGAATAATCTGCTATACATGCAGTACATGAGGTAATGCAATGGCAATGCTATCAAATGCAACAACATAATAAACTGCAGTATATGACACATACAGTTGCAAGAAAAAGTATGTGAACCCTTTGGAATGATATGGATTTCTGCACAAATTGGTCATAAAATGTGATCTGATCTTCATCTAAGTCACAACTATAGACAATCACAGTCTGCTTAAACTAATAACACACAGAATTAAATGTTACCATGTTTTATAGAACACACCATGTAAACATAACAACACGGGTAATGCAATGTCAAACTGTACACATTCTTGTATCCTGCAGTCTGGTTAAAAAAATGAATATGTATGTGTATATATGTGTGTGTGTGTGTGTGTGTGTATATATATATATATATACTTACTTTTTTTTTTTTTTAATGAAACTCTATGGAAACACTGTATGGCATCAGTCTGAAGTTAACCGTTTGACGTATATGTTTTTTGTATACATTATACGGATGGGAAAAACATGATGTGAGCCCAGTCTTATAGCTCTCAGGCCCTAATGCAAAGTAAGCAAGGCCTCTTTCACATCTCTATTTTAGAGATGTGGCGCAACATTGCATGCAATGGTTTTTGTCCCGCGAAACAGAGATGTGAACGAAACAGGGCCCCCCAGCTATCATGCTTCATTTATAGTACTGGTCTGATATGGGGAGAGAGGTCCTAGGCCGCCGTGCAGCTGCATTTTTGCACCACCTATAGTTAAGCCCCAAATGCTAATTGCACACAGAAATTCCACACAATTTTCCATGTAGATTTCTGTGCTTTTCTGCACTAAAAACTGCATGTGTTACTTAGGCCCCTTTCACACGAGCGAGTTTTCCGCGCGGATGCAATGCGTGACGTGAACGCATAGCACCCGCACTGAATCCTGACCCATTCACTTCAACTGGGCTCTGTACACAAGCGTCGATTTTCACGCATCACTTTTGTGTTGCGTGAAAATCACAGCAAGCTCTATATTATTGCTGAACTTGTACTTTGGAATAGCATTGGTATTGCACACACACATTGCCCAGAATGCTCATAACAATGTTACCCAGGACGCTCATATTGGTCCATATTTGCAAAAAGTTTTGGGGCCCATTTTGTGGGGGTGGGAGATCCGGGAGGGGGGCCCCATACACTTTTTTTTGCTATGGGGCCCAGTCATTTCTAGCTACGCCCCTGGGAACGGATATACCTACTTGCTGTGTCCCCACTTTTCCCTGTCTCTCAATTGCACTCCCGTCTGGCCTAAAAAAAAGAGGAGCTATCGATGTATTCCTTTCTCCGGTGGTGTTATTCATCTGCGCTGTTGATATCAATTTGGGGGTAGGATTTTGTTGGACATTTATCATTGATTGAGATGATTAACCAAAGGAGAAGGATGATGTAGAGGTATTCTCCCCAACACCTCAATGTGATACATTTCTTTGGATAAAGGATGTGAATCTCTTTGCACGTAAGATGGCCTTACATAAAATGCATAAGCAACTGGAATCTAATGCACGGAGGACATTTGAAAGTGAAAAAAGGAATGTAGAAACTTTGTAGTCTAATATTGGAAAGCGAAGGTTCTGAAGTAACCCTGAGTCCGCCTTTTACATAATTGAAGCCCAAATAAAAAAAATACACCACCGTTTGGACAATTTAAAGAAATAGACACATTTGTAAAGTTGGTAACTCAAGATATAGAGGTGTTGAAGAACAATATCTCGAATCTTACCCCTGATGAATTGAGAGCTCTTGAGGAATTAAAAATGAACAATTATATCATTATAAAACCGAGTGATAAAGGAGGAAACATAGTCATCCTAGATAACAATGACTATGTGGACATGGTTCTAAGGTTGCTGAGGGATAGAAAAACATATCAACTACTCCAGGGCACCCCCCCCCCCCATGTTTACTTGGAAGAGTTAAAACATTTACTCTGAGGCTAAACAAAAAAAATCTAATCTCAAAGATGAATTTACCTACCTCTTTAATAAGAGGCCGACCATCCCTACTTTCTACGCCCTTCTGAAAGTGCACAAGAACAAATTACCGATTCCAGGGAGGCTAATAGTATTGTGAAATGATAATCTCACTCAAGGGATTAGTGAATATGTGGACCAGATACTCAGGCCATTCGTCACCTCCTTACCATCATATATTAGAGATACAAAGGATCTCCTTCTCAAGATCAATGACGACATATTGACACCTAATACCCTATTGGAAAGCCTGGATGTAGTAATATCCAGCACCCACTTGGTTTACAGGCAGTAAGAACACACTTGAGCACAAAGAGTACAAATTTTTCTAAGCACAATGATTTGGTTTTATCTATGTTGGAATTAATTTTGGAGCACAATTATTTATTTTTCAGGGGCACTTTTACAAGCAAATCAACGGTACAGCTATGGGGATGTCCTGTGCCCCATCTTACGCAAATCTTTTTTTTTTAGGGTGGTGGGAGGATCACTTGGTATTTACTGACGAGATGTCAGCTTATATCTGCCATATAATATTCTGGGGCAGATATATAGACGACATTCTTATCTTTTGGGATGGAGGACACACCTTATTTCACAAATTCACCTAGGCTTTGAACCATAATGAGATGGGGATGAAATATAACTACAAGATCCAAGAGAGGGAGATCTTTTTTTCTTGACCTAAAGATAGTCAAAACGGAGGATGGCCGCCTGTAAACTGAGAAATATAGAAAATCCACCTCCACAAACAGTTATTTACATTGGACAAGCTGGCATCACCCTCCTCTGACAGGCCAATATTTAAGAGCAATCCAAAATTGCACGAATGAGAGGTCCTTAATCAAAGAAAGCGAAAACTTATTCCAACTATTCCGCAATAGGGGATATCCAATACGTCCCCTTCGGAAAGCCTTTAATCGAGCTAGAATCGCAAATAGGGAGGACCTGCTACAAACAATCTCGAAAAAAAGACAATGATATAATCAGATGTATTGGTACCTATGATGGCTACAATAAGGAAATAAATCGGATACAAAAAAAACATTGTATGATGTGCCAAATCGGATAGAAAATTACAATCAGTACTCACTCCCTATCCAAGTATAACATACCGGAGAGGCCAAAACTTGATGGACCATTTGGTCCACAGTTTTCTCCAAGAACCGGAAACCATGGGTTCAGCCATCAGATAAAAATATAGGGGATCAACACCCTGTGGGGATTGTACATTTTGCAGATATATCCCTAGGATAAAACAGTTCACCAACCCAATTGATAAAAAGGTTTATGAAATAAGTCAACTTATTACATGTAAAACCCAAGGAGTAGTGTATATAGCAGCATGCCCTAAACTTTATGTGGGGAAGACGAAGCAAGAGCTAAGATGCCGTATATCGGACCATTTAAGCGCGATAGAGACACATAAGGACACATCTATTTCAAGACACATTAAATATATGCACTGTAAAAATAGTAGTGTCTTACGCTTCTGGGGCATAAAAAAAATTACTCTGGGACCGAGGGGAAGAAATTTGGATGAAAAACTCCTTTAAAATGAAGCTCGCTGGATCCATAGGCTCAACACAATGAGCCTAGATGGACTCGGTGAAGGATTTTCCTATGCAGCATTTATTTGATGAAAAAGTATGTGTATTATAGTAGCATAGTTACTTTTTTCTCCAAGTTTTTTAACTATACAGGAAGTTAATATTACTGCTCAAAATTGGGGAACCAATATGTATATATTAAAGCTGGAGGGTTACATTATAGAGCCATATATATATATATATATTGGCTATATATCCAACCTAAACTAGCTACACATATGGAATATAAGATATTACCATCACAATTCGGGGATAAGCTTCGACGAATACAGCTATCAAAAATAAAATGGACAGAATTTGGAATTGGTGAATTATAAGAGAGAAGAGAGAAGTAAAAAGATCGAAAAACTTTGGGATATATGGACCAATATGAGCGTAACATTGATATGAGCATTTTGGGCAATATGTGTGTGCAATTCCAAAGTACAAGTTCAGCTTGTTACAACAGCATATAATATACATTAATATTTAATTGGGATATATTCTATTTTAATATATCCTACTATATCTAATAATATGAGCATAATGTGTGACTATAGTGTTAATAGACTAATTTAATAGTTGTATGCATGGTATGTGCACAACAGGTTTTTGTACACATTAACAATATTACATATTGAGCCAATACATATATTAATAAAATAATATGAGTATACCGGATATATGCATTGATGCAGAATAGCATTGTAGGCAGAGAAATATTGATCAAATTTTGTAATATTCAGTTTAAAGAGGACCTTTCACCGATTATTACACTGTGAACTAAGTATACAGACATGTAGAGCGGCGCCCGGGGATCTCACTGCACTTACTATTATCCCCGGGCGCCGCTCCATTCTCCTGCTATACCCTCCGCTATCTCGCTCACTAAGTTATAGTAGGCAGAGATTTCAGTCACTAAGTTATGGTAGGCGGAGTCTGCCCTTGTTCTGCTCTAGCGCTGGCCAATCGCAGCGCAGAGTTCACAGCCTGGGAGGTTATTTTCTCCCAGGCTGTGAGCTCTGCGATTGGCCAGCGCTACAGAAGAACAAGGGCAGACTCCGCCTACCATAACTTTGTGACCGGAGATACCGGAGGGCATAGCAGGAGAACGGAGTGGCGCCCGGGGATAATAGTAAGTGCAGTGAGATCCCCGGGCACCGCTCTACGTGTCTGTATACTTCGTTCACAGTGTAATAATCGGTGAAAGGTCCTCTTTAATTAATGCTATCACTACATTGGCAAAAATAAAGCAAGGACTGTTGTTCATTAATCATGTATTATAACTTTATTTACAATTGTCAATCAGAATAATAAAAGTTAATTATAATAGTAAAGTTCTGATATTGGTTTGATATAACCCATTGCATAGCAAATCTCCTCTTGTGATTAAATATAGCATGCTAGTAGGCAGGAACAATAAACTGTATAACTAATGAATAGCTAACACTAATAAGGTCCAGACGCAAGCGCACAGATGAGTTGGAACCAGAGAAAATTTCTAAGTTCCACCGCATGCACAGTGAAGAGAAGCGATCCCGAAAGGAACAAACAGTCGAGACACGCGCAGCTGTATTAGAGCAGGAGCGTGTCACCACCTATCCCGATGTGGAAGGTGAGTAGTAGCATTCCTATAGGATTTCCCCACCTAGCGATCACACAAGCTTAGAAATCATTGGAAGTGCGAGGAGGCAAACCCGCCCCTCTAGCCTAAACAGGAGAAAGTGGAGATGCTCGTGTTTGCAATTGCTCCATTACCCCTGAGGACGCCACGTTCAGTGGAGAAACATGTTGGGGGAGCGTTGTGTTCAATGTTTTTAAAGGGAATCTGTGACTAGCATATTAGCAAAAAAAATTTTTTTTATGAATCCATGTGTAATAAAGTATCTTATTTCCATATGTCCTGTTCTTTTTATTCTGTGTCTTGTCATTTCTTCAAAAAAAACGCTTTTTATGATATTCAAATGAAGCTGTAAGGAGCCCAGAGGGGCGTTATTCTTTGTCCACGGTGCCCAGGAACGCCCCTCTGAAGTGCCGTGCCCGCCTAAATTTGAAAACTAAGAACTTCTCAAAGATCGCCTATATCGCCTCCCAGAGGCGAGGCTAAGTGCTCCACCTCCCTCCCCAGCGGCGCGCTCTGCGGAAAACACCCCTGATCCTCCTCTCGCCCGCATCCGAAATCCCGCGCAGGCGCAGTGCCGGCGATTGCCTACACGATGATGAGATGGCTGAGGGCAACAGCTTCAACAGCGTCACTGGGCATGCGCCGATCCCAGTGACGTGTTCACTGTTTCCTCAGCCAGCTGGAAGCTGAAGGGTCTGTCCCCTGTCCCGACGTCAACCAGAGGATTTGAGTCTGTATAGGTAGAGATGGAATTTTTTTTTTTAATAACTACCACTATACACCAACGTATATTTATTGTCCTACACTAGTTGCATATCAATATAATATATGGCCATATGATCCTATACATACCCCCCACACACACACAAATAAAACCCTCAACCATATATGATATAAATAGCTCCCACATCTTTTTATATTATATATGGTTGAGGGTTGAAATAATGTGCTAAGACATGTGAAACACCCCCCACCCCCCCAAAAAAATAAAAACCTTGAACATTGTATAATAAAAATATCCCCCACATCAACGGTCGCTGCATACACCTCCAGAGGTGCACCGGTCGCTGCATCTCTTCCCAGAGGTGCGACGCTCTCTGCATCTACTCCATGAGGTGCGACGCTCTCTGCATCTACTCCATGAGGTGCGACGCTCTCTGCATCTACTCCATGAGGTGCGACGCTCTCTGCATCTACTCCATGAGGTGCGACGCTCTCTGCATCTACTCCATGAGGTGCGACGCTCGCTGCATCTACTCCATGAGGTGCGACGCTCGCTGCATCTACTCCATGAGGTGCGACGCTCGCTGCATCTACTCCATGAGGTGCGACGCTCGCTGCATCTCTTTCTATATTTTAAACCACCGTTGCAGTTATTCAAAGAAGTTCAATAATGATGGCAGTCATGCAGTTTAGTGCACCACTTACATTTAAAATTAGTTTATTTAACATTGAACTAAAAAATTTTGAATTGCAAAAACTAAAAAATATACATTGACTTTATAAATCTTAACCTGAACAGAATTAATTTAATTATACATTTTTTAAAAATATTTAATTGAAGGTCCTTATCCGAAAATGTATTTCCTATTGTCAAGCAGAACAAGAATAAATGTAGTACAAGGTATGTAGCGTTTATTAAAATATTGATCAAACTAATTATAATTGATACTCTATTAATGTATTTGAATGTTTAATTTTATTTCTAGATCCACTATTTCAAATTTGCGTTTGTCCAACTCCAGACACCAACCAACCTCGGCTTATGAAAGAGAAAGTGTGCACTGTGAGTGTCTTGCCTCCTCTGTTATCCCCAGTGGTTGGCCACTCTATTTAATTTATAAATTATTATGTAACGTTAAAACTAAAAATGATTATTCATAATTAATAATTTAATATTGATATGTTTTTTTTTTTTTTTTACACCATAGTGGTCAACTAACTACATTGCCTTCGTGCATTGTAAATCAGTGTACAAGTAAAACCGGTCGGAAAGGACAAAACGAAAAAATAATTCTGCATCGATTTCCAAAAGATGTACATCGAATAAAAAAATGGCTTGAGCAAACAAAGCAAAATTTCCAAGATATTGACACTCTCGCAGAAAATATCCTAGAGGGTAGTAAAAAGGATAAATTCCGAATCTGCTCATGCCACTTCACCACAGATAGTTATGAAATGATTGATTAATTTTCAACAATATCTAAAGAAAGATGCTGTTCCTACTATTTTTCTGCAAGTGGAGGAAGGAAAAAGCATTATTTCTGAAGAATAAAAAAAAAAAATTCTAAAAGAAGAACTGATATGGAACAACATTTAGCTTCTTCAGAGCAATTTGTCACTGTAGCCGTTAGAGAAGATTGCGATCTTGAAGAAATGCCATCGAGTAGTAGATGTTATAACGCTAGTACTCAAACGGAGTATGCGATGAACGAATATGTCATCTTATCTAGGGAGGAGTACAATAATCTGGTATCCCACAATCGAACCGTGGATACAAGTGTGTTGGGTTTACCAATCTCAGCTTTAACTCCTCGTTCAGCTATGAAAATGACAAGCAGATACTCTGCAGACGAGGTGTCATCTCCACTTGGGAAAAGACCCAACTTGCAAAAGGAATTATTTCCAGTTCCGATACCAGAAGACAACGAGGACTGTAATCTACATGTTGAAGAAGACCCTAAAAACACCCTAGACGGGGACTTCATGAATCTATCTCTCAGTTTCTGCGAAGAAAAAGAGGATAATTCAAAACACAATGAAAGTTACATCCCAGACGAGTCAAGCTTTGCAAGTTCAGCCACATTTGATTCAAATGATAATTATAACCAAAATAGAAGACTACCTCCACCAATGTACACATTTGTGGAGGAAAAGGACTTGGTTTCACAACCTAAAATAGTAGTTTTTGAATCATGCTTGGACAATTTACTATATAAAGTTAGATGTCAAGCAGATGTAAATTGCCACTGTATGGTCAAAACTTTTACAAAGAACATTGAGGGCACCTATCTGTCTGTACGTGTTACTTGTCAAAAAGGTCACAGATTTAAGGTGTTTCAAAATCAACCGAGAATAGGAAATTTTGGTGCGGGCAATATATTAATCGCAGCATCTATTTTGTTTAGTGGCCTTAATTTTCATAAAGTAAAATAACTTTTTGACATCTTTGGCATGTTATGCATTTCAGAAAAAACCTATTATCGCTATCAGAGCAACTTTCTTTTTCCCGCTATCGATGTGGCATGGAAACACGAGCAACTCAGCATAAAAGTGCAAATATTACATAAAGAACTGTGCATTGCTGGAGATGGGCAAGGCGATAGTCCGGGACATAGTGCTAAATATTGTGTCTACACAATGATGGACACTGTCTCTCTCAAAATAATAGACTTTGAAGTAGTCCAAAGAACACAATGTTCATCATCTGTTGCCATGGAGAAGCATGGATTTGGGATTGTTCTTGATCGCTTATTAAACGAAAACTTCAAAATCAAAATTTTTGCCTCTGACAGACATGTTGGAATCAGAAAGAAGATGCGACAAGGATACAGCCAAATTAAACACCAGTTTGATGTATGGCATTACGCCAAGTCTATCAGAAAAAAATTAACTTGTGCTAGTCACGTAAAATTTTGCAGAGAGATAACACTGTGGATCCCAAAGATAATACTCAATTTCTGGTGGGGTATCCAAACTTGCCAAGACAACAGGCAACTGTTACAAGAAAAATGAATGTCGCTTTTACAGCACATAATAGATAAACACCATTGGGAAGGAGAACTTTATTCCAAGTGTTCCCATGGACCAATTGATGGAACAACAGAGGATCTGATTTTTTGGGCTTCAGACAGAGAAGCCACCATATCTCCAAATAAAAAAAATTGTGGCAAACCAGCAGCTTCTTAACGATCTACCACATCTGGTTCATAATTGTCATACTGGGAAATTGGAGAACTTTCATAATCTAGCATTAAAGTACAGAACCAAACGAATTCACTTCGGCATTGATGGGATGGAAGCACGTACAAAATTGGCTGCCTTGACACATAACCACAACGTCGGTAGACCGCAAGCTGTGGTCAGAGTTCAAAAGAAAAATACAGAGCCAATTGGCTTAAAAAGAACTGCCATTGTCTTACCTAAAGGAAAAAATCGATGGATTGCCAGAAACATTTATGAAAAAATGTCTGTGAATTACCTAGAGTCTTTGTCAACAGATGTCCTAAAACTAGCAAATGGCAAACTGAAGTCCAACTGGTCCTCAAGGGCACCTTCACTCCCTCCAAATCTTAGCAACATGGAGAGGCCAAATAAAGAGGAAATAAAGAAACCGCGTCTGAGTTGGACAAGAGGCATTTTACCAGCATGATTATCAATAAGACAGTATTATTATTAGTGCAACCTAATTTATCGAAACTTATAAATCATAACTGTTTACCGCTTACAAGTACAATTCATATTAGAAAAAAGTATTAGACCAAAAAATTAAGTTAATAAAGTGTTTCATTTGTTTTTGATAAATAATTTATTTCAGTCCTACGAATTCCAGGAACAAGAATACAGACAGCACCTAAATTCTACTATATGCCTATAATTTTTTGCCTTTTGATGTTTTTGGTTTGGAATCGTACATGTGATGTTTCTTAAATTAATGTAAAATTATATGCATGTTTTATATTACTCCATTTTTTTACCTGTTTACAATTTAAAAGTTGCAAATTTTGAGATAGTATAAAGTGTGTTATTTAACTAATATTTGGATTATTATTTACGCTCAGTCCACTACATTCATGCCTATCAGCATTGCAACGAATGACGTTGTACATTGACTCCTACAAAATGTGAATTTATAATTTGTAGTGCTTGTTAACACGGGCGTGCCCTTTTTTGTGATCCGCAATGAGCTGATATGCAAAACACGGATGCTGTCCGTGTGGCCTCCGCTAAATACAGAATGGAACGGACAGCCCGTAATAGAGATGCCAATTCTTGTCCCCAAAACGAATAGGACATGTCTCATCTTTTATGCCGGTCCAGGGAATGTAGCAGACCCACTGAAATAAATAGTTCCGTGTACAGTCCATTTAGGCACGGGCACATACATAAGCACGTGCCTCGGCTAAAAAGACACTGTAACAAAACATCAGCAGGGGGGAGCAGGGGGTGAGGCGACAGCGGTGTCTGAACCGAGGCAAACGCCAGCGTCTCCCTAGGGGCCTAGTCAGAACACACACACACACACACAAGGAACAACAAGGAAGGGGACTTATCTGAAGCAGAACTGGAACCAGCACTCCACACCAAACCAGAGCAGACACAGAGTGAACTATAACCCGCAATGATCACAGGGAGAAGGAAGGCTATAAAGGAGAGATAATCAGCCTTCAATCTCGTGCACCTGCGAGAGGCAGTTCCAGCTCAGAAACTAATCAAAACAAACAGAGGACTCAGACATGTGTAGCAAGTCTGACAGATCTCCGTACATTCACAGGGCAGGGCGTGACAAGCAACCAATGAGGCCGTGCTCTCCTGCTGTCAGCTGGATTACAGGCTGGGATACCATGGTCCACGGACGGCCTTGTGCTGCTAAGTTGATTGTTTTATCATCGAACAGTGGCTCTGGTTAGTTAAACTTGTTCAATCCTATATAAAATTATTTTTAATTTCAGAACACAGGCTGGCTACATTGAAATATCACTGACTCCATTATGAATCTCACAGGTCATGAATGAACCTGCTGGAGCATGTACATTTTCAGTGATGTGAGAATGCAGTGCTTCTTGTCCTTGATTTTTAACTAAATTGGAGTGAGCTAGTATAATATAACAAAAAAAGTTTGCTGATTAAACTCTAAAGAGTTTGTTTATCATAAACCACAGGTGAAAATTCAATTGCCAAAGTATGATCCTCAAATCCCCGACGAACATTGTTACTTATACATCAACCCTAAACAGGTCATCTAAACACCATAATTCAATATCCAAAAAAAACAATGTTTAGAAAATCAATTTATTTTTTATTAGCCTTTGAAATGACTTAGATGTGTCATATCTTTATTTAATTTTAAGATTAACTATCGGGTAACATATGTAAAATAACGTAAAACAATAAATTTTGTAGTTGACAAATAAATAATTGGCCATTTTCAAACATAGTTAAAGTGCCTGTGTAAAAAATGTTTCTGCAAACAATTATGCTCACTGCTACAGCTGATCGGCAGGGGGGGGGGGGGGTTTTGGGTGTCGGACCGATCTGATATTGATGACCTTATAGAAACTTTAGAAATTAAAATTTTCATCCCAAGGTTGCCAATTTTAGCTAGAAATATTAAAAAGAATTCGCTCTACTAATTACCCTATGTCCTAACCTTATGTATTTGAATAATGATTGGAAGTTATGTTGAAATTTCTGAAGATCAACGTTTTGCTAATTCTAATTACACACATAATTTTTGTACCTCTCTGTTTTCATCATCGTCTTTTACAATGTCTTGGGCTTCGTTATCCAATGTCTGATTGTTAGTAGGAGAATCACTTGTTTCCTGTATATCTACTATCTCGCTTCCATCTTCATTAAAATTTTCCCACATTTTAATTTCAAACAGATTCTGTAGAAAAAAATATACAAAATATTTTTATTTCTAATTTAATATATTATAAATACAAATAAAAATACTTAAGCCTAGTGAAATTGTAAAGGTTACTCTCTTATTCATGTTTAACTAATTGAGTAATAATCAAAAGATATTTTTATAAAATATTAAAAAGAGATAATACCTGTATATTAGCAATTTTCTCATCCACAGAACTTGGCTGAAGATGGTAAGGATAATCCAGATCAATAGAGGAATCATTGCAAATACTAATAATATCAACCTCTTCTAGAATTTCATTGAGGGTCACCGAATCTGTAGTCTGTTTGAATAAATCAAAGAAATTGTTAGCTTGCTTATTTTTAACGAAAATGTATAGGTAATGTAATTAAAATATTTTATTTTATACTCACAGAAGTCTGAGATGATTCAATAATTTTATTTTCCTTAAACCGCTCCAACTCTTCCAAACTTGCAACGGTATCCATTATAATTATTTTACATATAATCTTAAAAAAAAAACATAAATTAAAATGTATTAGATATTAATATTATAAAAAAGATCTCAGTATAAATGTTGATCTTTGAACATCTGTGAATATAAGCCGTGATCTGTGAACCTTGCGCCATAAATGCAGCGACCATTGCACCTCATGGAGTAGATGCAGCGAGCGTTGCACCTCTGGGAAGAGAAGCAGCGAGCGTTGCACCTCGTGGAGTAGATGCAGCGAGCGTTGCACCTCGTGGAGTAGATGCAGCGAGCGTTGCACCTCGTGGAGTAGATGCAGCGAGCGTTGCCCCTCGTGGAGTAGATGCAGCGAGCGTTGCCACTCGTGGAGTAGATGCAGCGAGCGTTGCCCCTCGTGGAGTAGATGCAGCGAGCGTTGCACCTCGTGGAGTAGATGCAGCGAGCGTTGCCCCTCGTGGAGTAGATGCAGCGAGCGTTGCCCCTCGTGGAGTAGATGCAGCGAGCGTTGCCCCTCGTGGAGTAGATGCAGCGAGCGTTGCCCCTCGTGGAGTAGATGCAGCGAGCGTTGCCCCTCGTGGAGTAGATGCAGCGAGCGTTGCCCCTCGTGGAGTAGATGCAGCGAGCGTTGCCCCTCGTGGAGTAGATGCAGCGAGCGTTGCACCTCGTGGAGTAGATGCAGCGAGCGTTGCACCTCGTGGAGTAGATGCAGCGAGCGTTGATGTGGGGGATATTTTTATTATACAATGTTCAAGGTTTTTATTTTTGGGGAGGTGGGGGGTGTTTCACATGTCTTAGCACATTATTTCAACCCTCAACCATATATAATATAAAAAGATGTGGGAGCTATTTATATCATATATGGTTGAGGGTTTTATTTGTGTGTGTGTGGGGGGGGGGTGTTTCACATGTTTTAGCACATTATTTCAAGCCTCAACCATATATAATATAAAAAGATGTGGGAGCTATTTATATCATATATGGTTGAGGGTTTTATTTGTGTGTGTGTGTGTGTGTGTGTGGGGGGGGTGTATGTATAGGATCATATGGCCATATATTATATTGATATGTAACTAGTGTAGGACAATAAATATACGTTGGTGTATAGTGGTAGTTATTAAAAACATTTTTTCCATCTCTACCTATACAGACTCAAATCCTCTGGTTGACGTCGGGACAGGGGACAGCCCCTTCAGCTTCCAGCTGGCTGAGGAAACAGCGAACACATCACTGGGATCGGCGAATGCCCAGTGACGCTGTTGAAGCTGTTGCCCTCAGTCGTCTTATCATCGCGCAGGCAATCGCCGGCACTGCGCCTGCGCGGGATTTCGGATGCGGGCGAGAGGAGGATCGGGGGTGTTTGCCGCAGAGCACGGCGCTGGAGGGGGGAGCACTTAGCCTCGCCTCTGGGAGGCGATTTAGGCGATCTTTGAGAAGTTCTTAGTTTTCAAATTTAGGCGGGCACGGCACTTCAGAGGGGCGTTCCTGGGCACCGTGGACAAAGAATAACGCCCCTCTGGGCTCCTTACAGCTTCATTTGAATATCGTAAAAAGCTTTTTTTTTTTTTTTAAGAAATGACAGGACACAGAATAAAAAGAACAATACATATGGAAATAAGGTACTTTATTACACATGGATTCTTTAAAAAAAAAATTGCTAATATGCTAGTGACAGATTCCCTCTAAATCGAAATCTGGCCCTATGTTAAAATAGCACTGTGATAAGGTGCACTGCAGGCACCGCAATCCATGTGTTTGAGTCACTATAGCCAGGGATAGATAGTGATTGGGAATAGACACTAGGCGCACTAGGTAATAGTAATATCAATAGCGGAGGAATAAAGATGTAAATACATATGCTTCTGAGTGCCAAAACCAATAACTAATAGTATACATTCCATTAATATACTGTGGCAAATCAGACACTGTACAGTCATTACTATACTTGTTGTTTCAGTGTCAGTGAAATTGAGATAGTAAATCTCTGACCCTGACACAGCATAGGAGAAAATTAGGGATATGAATATAATATCCCAGTGATATCTCCCTGAGCTAAACGAGTGACAATAAAGGAATCCTATGTTTATATATTGACAGTGAAAGATATTCAGTATCCCTCTGCACGAGGATAGGACCAGTTTCAAACTTTTAGTTATTGTCTATTTGAGTAGTTTCATTTAATTATAAAGAGTAAAAGTTACGTTTTAACAATGGCCAAAAACTGGTATTGATGGCCTTTTGCCTTTTTAATCTTGCAAAAACGCATCAAAACGCATTGCACCCGCGAGAAAAAACTGAACGCAATCGCAGACAAACAGACTGAACTTGCTTGCAAAATGGTGCAAGTTTCACTGAACGCATCCGGAGCCAATCCGTCACGCTCGTGTGAAAGGGTCCTTGAGGTTTTTGGTGCGGATTTGATGCAGTTTTGCAAAAGATCTCACCTTTGCATTTAAAAGGGTGAAATCCGCACAAAGAATCAACATGCTGCAAATTTGAAAATCCACACAGCAGATCGATTTCCTCATGGAATGAAAAAGCAAATTGTCCATGAGATTTGTCTAATCCCATACACTTTGCTGTTCCTGTATTACGCTGCAGTTTTTTCACATAAGAATTTGCAATATGTTCAGGTAGCCTACGTTTTTTTCTGCACGGATTCCTGTGTGGAAAAAGCACAGCGTACCAGCAAAGTGTATGAGATGACACAAATCTCGTGTACACTTTGCAGATTTTCTTTATGTGCGGAAATTGACCTGCCGCACGGATTTCAAAATAAATAGCATGTCCATTATGTTTCCTACTGCCACACGACTCTCTACGTCGGGGCCGCAGGATGGTATCTATAATCCGATGTATTTTCTCATCAGGTTACAAAACGCAGTGGTGGCGCCACCTAGTGGTGAAGATCTCTGTGGCCCCACTATTAACATACAGCAGTCGACCTCAGTGAAGATCCTGGGAACCAAAGAAAGTGGTTCCTGGGCCTTTCATCTCTCTGACAGCCTGTCAGAGAGATGAAAAGTTAAAAAAGGTCCCTGTCTCTGCTGAGAGAGAGACCCTGCTGAGTTACAGAGTTACCTCAGGACACAGCTGATACACTGTTTCTGCTGTAACAGCCATTTAACCCCTTTCTGCCCTGACTGTAAAAAATCCACATTTTTCATTAAAAAAACACACATATATATGGTAAGTAGTACCTTGGAACCGAACCTGAGTTCGGGAAATGTTTTTTTTACAGTACAAATTAATTTATGAAGTTATTACGCGAAGTCTTGCAAGACTTCAAGGAGCAATAACTTCGGCTCATTGGAGCCAATACATTCTAATACTGTACGGAGCTCCGTACAGTTTTCAAACTAAGTATTATGCAAATCGACTTCGGATGTTTCATCCTAAGTCGATTCGCTCATCCCTAATAGTGTACGCGGTCTTTTGTGTGTGTGCGTAAAATATATATACGTGCACGCATTTTTGTAATAGCGCATAGTTGTAGTTATTCATTTTAGTGTAGTTAGCATAAGTCTATAGTATAAGTATTTTCTTGGTATCGTTATTATATAGTGGTCTTACATAAATGATATAACCGTTTATACTTTTTTTTGTATATACACATACGTCTTTTTTTCCCCATAATTTATCTGCATATATTCTTTTGAAAAAAAAGGAGAGGCTTTATTAGTTTTACTAATCATTAGAATAGCTGTGTCTTTGGTGTGTTTCATATATACAGATAGGTGATCTTTTTCATTAAATAAACACACATACGCACAGACATATATTTGAACACATCTTTATTTGAATACATTTTGGTTATTCATATAAATAAAATGGCACACAGGTATTTCGGCGCTGAAGAGGTGCATGCTTTTGTTTGTTTGTAGGGTTTGTACAAAGAAGAGAATTCGAAGAGACACCAGATATTATTGTCCCTAGTGTCCATTAAACCCTGAACACTGTGTAAAAAATTGCTTCAAGGAATATCACACGTCTTTAAATTATTAGCTCAAATGTACTATATTTGCCCCAAATTTTCATATATTGCCATAAAACACAAAATAAATAATTCACTGGATTTGGCCAAAAAACCTTCTGTTCTGTCATAAATAGTTGTGATGGAACTTATATCTCTTACCGTGCCTAAACAAAACCAAAATAAATATCTCTCTCTTTCACAAAGAACAGTGAGTGAGCAGGGACAAAATCTGTTCTGGCAGTAAGGTGAAAAAGTATTTTCATTTTGTTCATCACATTTTCCTAAAAAAACAAAATCGCTAAATGTCCAAAAGATGAGTACCTTAGAGTTAACATACTAAGAAGTAGTCACTTTGTGGGTGTTTCTCAGGCTTTGGTACTGTACAACATGTGTTCTGGCAGTATGGTGCCATAAAACCAGCAATAGAAAAATAGGCCTCCTAAATCTGTAATGTGCGCCACTTATTTCAGGTCTCGTGGTGAGCCTAGCCAGTAGGTAAACTTCACAAATAGCATTAATTTTCATAGTACACACATACGGTAATGGTTTTAGACATGTTTTTTCTTAATGTTTTGTAACAGTTAAAAAATATTGCAAGCAATGTGAAAAATTCATTTTCCGTTTTTCCTTAAAAAATTAAATAAAAAAATTGTACCTGTCATCTTATGACATAAAAGAAAGGTCTAAGGTGTCCTGTGAAAAATAATATCAAATACATGTAGGTTGGCTTAGAAAATAAATGGTTATTCGCAGTTACATAGGACTATTGCAAAAACTGAAAAATTGGCCTGGTAAGGAATGGGGATAAACACTCTGGTAATTAGGTGGTTAAGCTGCGGATTTCACCCTTTGTTTGTCCTAAGTGCAGGTGGCCTAAGGGAGCCACAGCGTACTACAGTACCAGCAAAGTGTATGAAATTAGACAAGATATCGAGAGCTACATTTACATGCAGCAATCATTTCCTGTACAGGGATTGTTTATCCCCCTAGAATCATTGGGGGCTTTATGCCAGTCTCCCCTCCCCCTGCACTGATAGAAAAAGCGCCTATATTCTGACAAGGATCAGACCTCTTAATAATTTAGACACATGTCTGCAATCTGTGCGTCCGGAGTAAAAACTACTCCAACCAGGGGCGTCGTTAGATCAAAACATTCGGGGCTTGAGCCCCGGATGTTTTGTCCAGTGCCCCAAATGTTATGCTGGCCTGGTAGCATTTTTATTTTATTTGGCTATTCCAGGGCCTTTTAATATTGATTGGACCTGGGTAACCCACCACAGATCATCCCCCCCCACCCCCCTTGTACTTGTTCTGCTGATCCCCTACTTGTGGGCTGCGCGGGCATGAGTTCAGTCACTAGGGTGCGCAATCCCGTCCTGCAGCGCGTGATCCTGCAAGATCCGCCACAGAAGGTCATGGGTCTCGCGGGATCACGCGCCGCAGGACGGGATTGCACACCGAAGTGACTGAACTCATGGCCGCCCAGCCTTCAAGTACAAGGGGGTGGGGGGATAATCTGTGGGGTTGCCCATGGTCCACTCCCATCAATATTAACCACTTCCGGACCGCCTAACGCAGATGTGCGGTCCGGAGGTGGCGGCCCTGCGCAGAGTCACGCATATACGCGTCATCTCGCGAGGGCCGGGATTTCCTGTGAACGCGCGCACACAGGCGCGCGCGCTCACAGGAACGGAAGGTAAGCGAGTGGATCTCCAGCCTGCCAGCGGCGATCGCTCGCTGGCAGGCTGGAGATCCAAATTTTTTAACCCCTAACAGGTATATTAGACGCTGTTTTCATAACAGCGTCTAATATACCTCCTACCTGGTCCTCTGGTGGTCCCTTTTGTTAGGATCGACCACCAGAGGACTCAGGTAGGTCAGTACAGTCGCACCAAACACCACACTACACTACACCCCCCCCCGTCACTTATTAACCCCTTATAAACCCCTGATCACCCATGATCACCCCATATAAACTCCCTGATCACCCCCCTGTCATTGATCACCGCCCTGTCATTGATCACCCGCCTGTCAGGCTCCGTTCAGACATCCGTATGATTTTTACGGATCCACGGATACATGGATCGGATCCGCAAAAAGCATACGGACGTCTGAATGGAGCCTTACAGGGGGGTGATCAATGACAGGCGGGTGATCACCCATATACACTCCCTGATCACCCCCCTGTCATTGATAACCCCCTGTAAGGCTCCATTCAGACGTCCGCATGTGTTTTGTGGATCCGATCCATGTATCCATGGATCCGTAAAAATCATGCGGACGTCTGAATGGAGCCTTACAGGGGGGTGATCAATGACAGGCGGGTGATCACCCATATACACTCCCTGATCACCCCCTGTCATTGATCACCCCCCTGTCATTGATCACCCCCCTGTAAGGCTCCATTCAGACGTCCGCATGATTTTTACGGATCCATGGATACATGGATCGGATCCGCAAAACACATGCGGACTTCTGAATGGAGCCTTACAGGGGGTGATCAATGACAGGCGGGTGATCACCCATATACACTCCCTGATCACCCCCCTGTAATTGATCACCCCCCTTTAAGGCTCCATTCAGACGTCCGCATGTGTTTTGTGGATCCGATCCATGTATCCATGGATCCGTAAAAATCATGCGGATGTCTGAATGGAGCCTTACAGGGGGGGTGATCAGTGACAGGGGGGTGATCACCCTGATCACCCCCTGTCATTGATAACCCCCCTGTAAGGCTCCATTCAGACGTCCGCATGTGTTTTGCGGATCCGATCCATGGATCCGTAAAAATTATACGGACGTCTGAATGGAGCCTTACAGGGGGGTGATCAATGACAGGGGGGTGATCAGGGAGTCTATATGGGTGATCACCCCCCTGTCATTGATCACCCCCCTGTCATTGATCACCCCCCTGTCATTGATCACCCCCCCCTGGTAAGGCTCCATTCAGACATTTTGGCACAAGTTAGCGGAAATTTTTTGTTTGTTTTTGTTTTTTCTTACAAAGTCTCATATTCTACTAACTTGTGTCAAAAAATAAAATCTCACATGGACTCGCCATACCCCTCACGGAATCCAAATGCGTAAACATTTTTAGACATTTATATTCCAGACTTCTTCTCACGCTTTAGGGCCCCTAAAAAGCCAGGGCAGTATAAATACCCCACATGTGACCCCATTTCGGAAAGAAGACACCCCAAGGTATTCCGTGAGGGGCATATTGAGTCCATGAAAGATTGAAATTTTTGTCCTAAGTTAGCGGAAAGTGAGACTTTGTGAGAAAAAAACTAAAAAAAAATCAATATCCGCTAACTTATGCAAAAAAAAAAATTCTAGGAACTCGCCATGCCCCTCATTAAATACCTTGGGGTGTCTTCTTTCCAAAGTGGGGTCACATGTGGGGTATTTATACTGCCCTGGCTTTTTAGGGGCCCGAAAGTGTGAGAAGTCTGGGATCCAAATGTCTAAAAATGCCCTCCTAAAAGGAATTTGGGCCCCTTTGCGCATCTAGGCTGCAAAAAAGTGTCACACATGTGGTATCGCCGTACTCAGGAGAAGTTGGGGAATGTGTTTTGGGGTGTCATTTTACATATACCCATGCTGGGTGAGAAAAATATCTTGGTCAAATGCCAACTTTGTATAAAAAAATGGGAAAAGTTGTCTTTTGCCAAGATATTTCTCTCACCCAGCATGGGTATATGTAAAATGACCTTGCGACAAAAAATAAAAAATTCTAGGAACTCGCCATGCCCCTCACGGAATACCTTGGGGTGTCTTCTTTCCAAAATGGGGTCACTTGTGGCGTAGTTATACTGCCCTGGCAATTTAGGGGCCCAAATGTGTGAGAAGTACCTTGCAATCAAAATGTGTAAAAAATGGCCTGCAAAATCCGAAAGGTGCACTTTGGAATATGTGCCCCTTTGCCCACCTTGGCAGCAAAAAAGTGTGACACATCTGGTATCGCCGTACTCAGGAGAAGTTGGGGAATGTGTTTTGGGGTGTCATTTTACATATACCCATGCTGGATGAGAGAAATATCTTGGCAAAAGACAACTTTTCCCATTTTTTTTTATACAAAGTTGGCATTTGACCAAGATATTTTTCTCACCCAGCATGGGTATATGTAAAATGACACCCCAAAACACATTCCCCAACTTCTCCTGAGTACGGCGATACCAGATGTGTCACACTTTTTTGCTGCCAAGGTGGGCAAAGGGGCACATATTCCAAAGTGCACCTTTTGGATTTCACCGGTCATTTTTTACACATTTTGATTGCAAAGTTCTTCTCACACATTTGGGCCCCTAAATTGCCAGGGCAGTATAACTACCCCACAAGTGACCCCATTTTGGAAAGAAGACACCCCAAGGTATTCTGTGAGGGGCATGGTGAGTTCCTAGAATTTTTTATTTTTTGTCGCAAGTTAGTGGAATATGAGACTTTGTAAGAAAAAAAAAGAAATCATCATCATTTTCCGCTAACTTGTGACAAAAAATAAAAAGTTCTATGAACTCACTATGCCCATCAGCGAATACCTTAGGGTGTCTACTTTCCGAAATGGGGTCATTTGTGGGGGTTTTCTACTGTTTGGGCATTGTAGAACCTCAGGAATCATGACAGGTGCTCAGAAAGTCAGAGCTGTTTCAAAAAGCGGAAATTCACATTTTTGTACCATAGTTTGTAAATGCTATAACTTTTACCCAAACCATTTTTTTTTTTGCCCAAACTTTTTTTTTTTATCAAAGACATGTAGAACAATAAATTTGGCGAAAAATTTATATATGGATGTCGTTTTTTTTGCAAAATTTTACAGCTGAAAGTGAAAAATGTCATTTTTTTGCAAAAAAATCGTTACATTTTGATTAATAACAAAAAAAGTAAAAATGTCAGCAGCAATAAAATACCACCAAATGAAAGCTCTATTAGTGAGAAGAAAAGGAGGTAAAATTCATTTGGGTGGTAAGTTGCATGACCGAGCGATAAACGGTGAAAGGAGTGTAGTGCCGAAGTGTAAAAAGTGCTCTGGTCATGAAGGGGGTTTCACCTAGCGGGGCTGAAGTGGTTAAAGGGCCCAAGCAAAGATTTCTGCAGTGGTGAGGAAATGAAACATAACAGATATTGGAAATTTATTGGATGTTTTCAGACCCTAGCAACGCCCCTGACTCCAACCCCTGACTGTAGTCGTTTGACACATTTTTAGATGGTAAATGTGTCACTCGATGTCCTGGCCCCCGTCACTCCCTCGCCACTCCCGAGTGGAGAGCACAGTGATGTGACAAAATATTGTCGCACAGGTGGTAAAAAAAGTTGCATAACTGGGTCTTGCCATTTTTAAAGCCAAAAAACTGGCATATGACCCATGGTAAATAACCCCCATTGTTTCTAGACAAAAGACTCTACACAGAAAGATGTGCTACACAGAAACAATGGCGTAATTTATGAATATTTTTACTCCAGTTTTTGGCGTAAAATTGTCTCACAACGCCCTTTTTGCAACTTATTGATTGCCCATGCGACAATATCTATGTTTTGAAATTTTTAAGAGTGGATACAGTGGTATGGATGTCGTAAAGGACACTCCTGATTGTGACTCTCCTCTGTTCAGCGGTGAAAGATGATTTTATTTTTATTTTCAGTAAAAGTCGCACTTTTCTGGAGATATGCAACCTTTTTCATGCACAAATAAGTTAGACCAGTCTAAGGCTACTTTTGCACTTGCGTTCGGGGTTCCGCTTGTGAATTCCGTTTGAAGGCTCTCACAAGCGGCCCCGAACGCATCCGTCCAGCCCTAATGCATTCTGAGTGGATGCAGATCCGCTCAGAATGCATCAGTCTGGCACCGTTTGGCCTCCGTTCCGCTCAGCAGGCGGACACCCGAACGCTGCTTGCAGCGTTCGGGTGTCCGCCTGGCCGTGCGGAGGCAAACGGATCCGTCCAGACTTACAATGTAAGTCAATGGGGACGGATCCGTTTGACGTTGACACAATATGGTGCAATTTCAAACAGATCCGTCCCCCATTGACTTTCAATGCAAAGTCAGGACGGATCCGTCTGACTAACAATTAAGATTTTTTTCTGAAATATAATGCAGACTGATCCGTTCTGAACGGATACCATCGTTTTCATTATAGGAGCGGATCCGTCTGTGCAGATACCAGACGGATCCGCTCCGAACGCAAGTGTGAAATATGAACTTGTCTAACTGAAAAACATCATTGATAAAAGTCCGCCACCGTGTACTGGCTGCACCCTTATGTTCTCTTCCACGGGGAGAGAATGCTGCATGGTCACAGCCAGAATCTGCGATTTGCGGACCACAAAAAACGTAAGCCTTAGGGCTTGTTCACACGAACGTGTCTTATTTTGCAGTCCACAAATTGAGGATCCGCAAAACATGGATGCCGCCCGTGTGCCTTCCACAGTTTGCAGAACGGAATGGACGGCCCTTTATAAAAATGCCTATTCTTGTCCGTTTTGCAGACAAGAATAGACATTTCTATAATGGGCAGCATCCGTGTTTTGCGGATCTGCAATTTGCGGACCGCAAAACACGGCACGCTCGTGTGCAAGAGGCCTAAGGCATTAACGAGGAGAGATGTTTTTTTTTTTTTTTTTTTGTCCGTTTTGTGGACAAGAATAGGTAGTTATATCAATGGCTGTCCGTGCCATTCCACAAATTGCGGAACGCACACGGATGCCATCCGTGTTTTGCAGATCCGCAATTTGCAGACCGCAAAACACACAACGGTCGTGTGTATGAGGCCTAAAACTGAAAATTGTCAAAAGAGGTACAAATGCCTCCAAAACAGGCGCACTTTCATTAGTAAATGCTCCTAAAAAAATTAAGCTGTCTAAAATAGGTAAAATTTGACTAAAACAGGTGCAAAACACTAATTAACCCATAAAACTATATTATGGATGCAGTAACCGCATGCAGTTAATCGCAGGCAGTTTTCAACTGCATCACAACTGCAATTTGTGGCAGCACCCTAAAGCTTTAGGCACACGACCATATATGTTTTGCACTCTGCAAACAGCGGATCCTCAAAATACAGATACCGGCTGTGTGCATCCTGCAATTTCCGCTGACCTCATTGTCAAAATGCCTGTTCTTGTCCACCAAATGGACAAGAATAGGATAAGTTTTATTACTTTGCCAGACGGACATATGGTACGGACATATGGTACGGACAACGCACTGGGGCACATTTACTAAAAAAGTAGCAAATCCCTTTAGTAAAAGTCCCTTTCCTAACAGCAGTGCGACAATATTTAGTTACATTGACAGTTTTCGACAGTTGGGTGGGATGAGAGCTGAGCAGGGGCCATGCCAGGGTCGGAACTCTGGCCCCAGCAAATTTACTAATTAAAGATCTGGAAACATAAATGTAGTGGAAAATTTATGCCAGCCAGAAAGTTCGTCATAAATTAGCCATCTACTATGGAGCACAGGGGGGAAACTCAGATCGGTGTAAAACTCCAGTCTTAGTAGTATGTGCTGTCCGCATTTTTTGGCAGCCGCATTGAAACGAATGTGTCCGCATTCAGTCTGCAAATGATTTCTACATGGGCTTCATGTACTATTCTGCTATTTACCTATATTACATGTACCTGTACTAGATGTACTACTGTTACCTTCACTACATGTACTATACTTCTTTCTAGCTGCACTATATGACTATCACCAGGATAAGCTGATTTTAGACAGTTGTATAGTGTAGATCCATAAAAAATTTTGATATTCCGTGATTCACCACTTTTTTAGCAGTTCCTTGTGACTGTTATGTAAGTTCTTGCTTTATCTTTATTAATTATCTGCTTATATTTAATTTTTTTTATTTTTGGAATTTAATATCCTGGAAAAACCTTTAAAGGGGTTTCTAGAGAATCATTGTCCTAGTCGCTACTTTTCTGTCACTGCCAGAGCTTTGAGACGTTCTCACACTCTGTGGCTCCACCCCTGTGATGATGTCACTTAGAGCTTGGAGGAGTTCTCACTGCTCTGTTTCTCCGCCCCTGTGATGAGGTCTTTACTCCCAGCTGTTCCTCCTGCGTTTGATTTCCCTGCCTTTAAATCACCCCTCCTCCTATTGTAGGGCGTGGATTATATTTCTCATTTCAGTTGTAGCTCTTGCTTGAGTATCTTCACTTGTAAGCTATCAGTGTACTGGACCTGTGTTCTGCTGCAGCAAGCTCTCCGGATATTGCCAGCTGTCCTTGGATCCGTCTTCTCTGCGGCTGCAGTTTCTTCAGCTAAGTGTGCAGACATTGTTGTGTACCGGGTTATTTTCTGACTGGATCTGAGGTGGCCACGGTTCCCTCCATATACTGAGCAGGGCACCGGTGGCCATGCCCCTTCCACTATTGTAGGGGTTACAGTGGTCATCAGTCTCAGGTACACGGGCATGCCTTGTTCCACCATTTGGATCCGGGCATGTGCTTTAGCAGCATAGGGAGAGCTTTGAGGGTCTGACAGGGGTCACCCTTTATCTTCCCTAGTTTGGGTCCGGTCAGTAGCTCTTTTTACTGTGTTTGCTCTTGTTGCTCACAAACAGCCGTGACATTTTCTTCTCTTCCCAATCTCGGGCTTGACACACAGGAAATGGCTTGGACTGCCCGCTCAGCCAATCGCTGCTGCAGCGGTGCCACTGTGCCAATAATTGGCAAATAGGCCTGAAACGCCTCAGAGCTCCTCTTCTTTTTGCAATGTCATGGAAGAACAAATAATTACTTTTATGGCAGCTCTTCTCCTTGCAGATGGCTTAGAAAGGTCAGACCAAATCACAGTATCATTTTGGAACTTACTGTTGCAGTAACTAGACTAAGCTGTTGAGGAAGAAGAAAAGGGCGAAATTTGTAATTTTCTTTATTTCATATGGTAGAATGGGGCACTTGTTCAATACATTGATGCTTATACAGCATTTATTAATATTATAGTCAGTAAAGGTGAAGCTACTTCAAGCTCCTGGGCCCCAAAGCAAAATCTGTAACAAGGTTGTCCAACTACCATGTGCCATTTATAATAATGTTGTCATTGTAGGTAGGGAGAGACGTGGACAGTGAGCCCGACCTAGAACCTAGCCCACTTTCCCTACCAACTTCCCTACCAACTTGCAATAAAAGCCCTAGGTAGCTAGACAACTGGTCAACAGTCCCTATGCTACTAAGGTGCAGAGACAGACAAACAGCAAGGGACAAAAACAACAAACAGGGATAGTCGTACGAAAATGGGTCAGAACCAGGCAGACGACGCAGTACAAAAATGATAGACACAGAGTAGTCAAAAGACAAACTGAGATCAAATACCAGACGGGATGCATAAGCCGAGGTCAAAAGCACAAACAAATCCAAATGAATCCAAGAACCAGTAACCTAGCTAGTTCCAAGTGAGTTTACCAGATGGACAAATGTTTAGTAGAAAGCCATACAAGTTTCCCTAGCACAACATTCGGACCCAAGGAACGTTTCCTATTGGCCTACGCGCTGCTTCTCTGGAGCATGCGCACTAGTTGAAGCGATGCCGTGCCCACAATAGGCATCGCAGTACACATGCCCTAGCGAGGCAGTGCACAGGAGCGGGATCTCGGTCGGACTGAAGGATGACTCAAGGGAATAGGAGGGTGGGCACAAGGCAGAGGCTGGAGCTGAGTAACAATGAAATGAAGCAGAGCAGCTGTAACAAGCCGACTAGGGGGTCTCTTTAAGATGTTGTAGAGGTTTTGTCGTGACGCCAGTTGCATTTCAGCAACAAAGTACTAAGTCCCCCTATATAGAAGGTGATGGTGGAACCCAGGTGTAGGAATGCCAGAGTGGTGTAAGGATTGCCTATAATGTCCCTTGAGGTGTGGCTGTGCACTTGCCAAGGTGCTCCTACCTGGATATCCGGAAACCCCAGGCGTAGTCATCCGAAGCAGTGCAAATAGGGTTAACAGTTGAGGGATTTGTAGAATGAATTGAGTCCAGACTTTTATTAAAGTTGAAACGGCTTTACTTGAATAAACTTGCATCAGAGAACAATCTTCCAACTTTATCTTGGTCACCAGCAAGCCTTGGCATAAGTTCTGGCAGGCAAACAACACATTCAGCTCTCCTACATCTGTCACTCGCTTTAGCTCTGATGTACTATCAGATGAAAAATAAACTTTTCCTCTCCGCTGTAGACTGCAACTTAGCTTTCTGTAGTCTGATTCTGTCTTTATCTTTATTTCTCTTTCTCTTTCTCTTTAACTGTATCTTCTGTCTTTATCCAGGGAATCGTTCTTCCTTGCTTCTGAAGCTTTCTGTTTCTTTCTCTTGTTCCAGCAGAGTTGAAGGTACTCTGGCTGGCTTTGGCAAGGGCCGTCCAACAGGGACGAGGGCCTGCTTCTTCCCCTTACAGGGGTACTCTCAACTGCTACTGCAGGCTCGTCCAGCAGAGACGAGGGCATGCTGCTTCCCCTTGCAGGGGGTAAGCTACACTGACTTACACTAACTGAACTCCTCCCTCTCTTTAGAGGGCTGGAATGGATAGAAGGTTCTATTCTAGGTAAACTAGCTCTGCTATTGTTGCTGCCATCTGCTGGTAAACCAGGCACACTGCATGAACACGACAACACTTACATAGGAAAGAAATGCACATTTATAAAAGTGGTGATATTACATTAACCATAGGAATCAGTGATGGGGCAAAAAGAGTGGTAATGCCCCCTAGTGGGGCGTTACACAGCCTAGGCTCCTACATACTGAACACTGTGAGTGCTCATTTGCATATGAATTAAACGTTGTTTTCCCTGCTTCTGCAAGTGTAAAGAAAATAACAAAGGTACCATAACATTCATATATAGGTGTGCAATAGGACAATGTAAGGGCTGTATATGGCCATATGGTGGTGACAGACTCCTTTAAGTGTTCCCAACAGACATGAATTATACATTTGGGAAGCATAAGACTTGGATTTAGCTACAGATTGGGTGCAGTGGACACATGGATATATAAGCAGGTCACTGCTGCAGCTAAATACACTGAAACCAGTGGTGGCACTGTAACAGAGGTGGAATAAACTTGTAAGTAATGCTCCTTTTATTGTTGCATCACATTTCCCACCATTTGGGCAATTTTGTGCCTAGCTTGGACAACCCCTTTAAAGTGTGTGTGCAGCCAGCCAGTAGTGCAGGGGCAACACGTGAGGTGCACGGTGGACCGATGAGGGGTAAAAATATAACACACAGTTCCTCAGTTTACTCACGGTTAGCAAAAAGCCTCCCTGGGATGGCAGCACAGTGTTGAGGTGGACAGCACGAAATCCTCCGGGGCACGCTCTGTGATATGGAAGCATCAGCCAAGATGGTGGTTGAGGTGCCCTTGATGTTAGGGGTGCTTAGGGTGCTTGTTGCGGCTGAGTCCCTTGATGGTTTTTGTCGTGACACCAGTACCATTAATGGTGGTACAACCAATAATGGTAATAAGGAGGTAGACAGTGATAAGTTGCAACTCACAACTTTTACTGTTTGGTTGGTAGCAGTATAAAATACAGTCTCTTGATCTTATGAGAGGTAATTCGGCAAATTCACTGTTTCTACGCTTTTTAGGTTTGCTTTGGAGCTGTGGGTAAGGTGTACCTTGTTCCTGTTGATGTGCTCATTCCTATTCCTTGTCCTTTCCCTACAAGCTGAACATTGGGGACAGGTAAACTCGTCTGTTTCCCAGAGTTATGGTGTTGAGTTAAGCTATAATTCCTCCACCATGCACAAAGGTGTCTGTAGCCCTTCACTGATGATTCCTCAGGAAGCTTGTTTCTATTACAGGGAGGCCATCTCTCTCCGACTGGTCAGGGATGCAAGTGTATAGTCCGGCCACAGAAACTCTCTTCTGCGCCTCACATCTTAGTACCACCTCATAGCGAAGTTGGTTCCACTCACTAATCTGTGTCATGGAGTCTTCACTCTACATTTTCTCCCAGTAATCTAATCTGATCTACTCAGATCTGCATCCATTCTCAACTCTGAACTCCACTCAACTCCCCACTCAACTCAACTGACTAACTAGGCCTGAACTAGGTATATATAGAACCTAAGTTTTATCCCCATCTAGTGGTGGGATGTATAAATTACACCTAATCTGCCTGGTAACAGGGATTTTGCAGATACATTGTGGGTTGAGGGGTCAGAATGAGCAGTTCTAGTGTGATCTGAGAAAGCATTGTGTGAATGTTTCTTTGATGAATAGCACCTCAAGATGCACAGAGGCAATAGTAACACCCTAGGTGGCTGCTTCTCTTGCCTACCCTCTCTATGCATACAGTAAGTGGTGCTCTTCCTGATTTTATTTATGCCTAAGTGTTCTCTTTTAATAGATAAGAGCAATAACAAATTAGAGATTTTGCCTCCAGTGCTGGCAAAACAATGCTCTCTTTAGTACCAATTGTCCCAGCTCTTATCCCCATTTTTCACATCTCTCTACAAATGACATTCTGTGGCAGTCTGCAGTAAGGGTACAGAGGGGAACCTATGTCTCGTATTTTCTCAAAGTGTTATGAACTGATTAATACTTCCTCCAGTGAACCGGGATTTTTTAATAGCTGGAACAAAGAACTCCAATATAAACTTTCTGAAACTCAAAAAATAGCAATACTTAGTAATGCGTTCTCCAATTCTCCAGCGTACAACTATCAGGAACTCCAGTATAAAATTACTACCAGATGGTACAGAACTCCATTGTTGCTAAGCAGATACAATCCAGAAGTTTCTAGTGCATGCTGGAGATGCGGACAGGGCATTGGTAACTATGAACATATATGGTACTCATGCCCCTCTCTAACCCCCTTTTGGAAGGACATATGTAATGTACCGTAATTAACAAGATTTTTTATACAGATATTGCTCTGTCTGTTAATTTAGTTCTGTTTAACTTATACAACACACATCAACAAGATGTGAAATCAGACTTATGTAATTATATCCTAAATGTAGCTAAGATACTTGTTCCAAGGAGATGGCTTCAAAAAGATCCTCCGACACTGAATGACTGGTTCTCCGAATTTTTCAAAGTCTATAATTTTGAAAGGAAAAGATGGCTTACTGTACACAAACCTGAGAAGTTTGAGAAGATCTGGGAAAAGTGGACAACAGCTTTGAAATCAGACACTTTTTCTTTTGTGGGTTATACTGCTGGACACTAACTTTTACCTAGGTAGTTTAGGTTTCAATAGTGACTAGTGTATTATCATAGTCGCACTCGCTTAAGTAAGATGGGACAGTTTAATTCATGCTTAGTTTGGACGATGATGCTGTGATATTGATCACTAATCCTGCTCCCCCCTTCCTACCCTAATTTTCCTTCCATCTTACCCTTTTCCCTCCCATTTTTTTTTAAGCTGATTTGTATGATTTACACTGATATTCTGCTTTTGTCTATTTGTGATATAATGTATGTGATTTGCTCAGATTGTTATGTAATCTGATTTGTACTTATGAAAAAAATAAAAATAAGTATAAAACCCAAATAAAACAATAATTTACACAGAGGGGTGGTAACCAGTTAATGGTATGAGTAACCGATTTGTGTACAGACTGTACTCCCTACAATAAATCAAGTGTTAAATGATGTTTTGAAGTAGCATCAAACTTCCCAGGTTCTTCTCTTATCAGCTAGAAGACTAATAGGCACAAGAGCAAAGCTGACCACTTTTATACTAATGGCTTATTACTTTATACATTATTCATGTTAAATCCTTCATATATCATTTATTCATAAATTTTCTATAAATCTTGCAGAAGCATAGTATATCATGTAAAAAAAACATGGTTACCAGATACTGTATATAGATATCAGTTCTGTGGTTTTCAACGATTATTGGTAAGAGATGGCTAACCTAATGTCCAGTATATGGAAAGGGTGCACCTACTGGAAAGATTCACCCAATCTTCGCTAGTGTATGTGAAATTGTATTGTATGTTTGGTAGGCACACCTGCATTCAGCTACACATGGAGGCAGACTGTATAAACAATACCAATTTATTTAAACTAAAATATAACACAAATCATATATAAAACACTATTTATACCCTGTGTGGTGTCTAAATAGTGTTTTATATATGATTTGTGTTATATTTTAGTTTAAAAAATCGATCCAAAAATCGGACACATCCAGATTTTAAGAAGTCTACTAATCATACCATGATAGAACTTGTAAACATCGAGTGACGTCATCAGAGCGAGACCGCACGTCATTTTCCTGAGACTATAGAGTATAGGCGCACAGGACACACGCAATCCGGATACTGTTTGACTCGTAACGATAGGCACGGACCGGATTGGCTAAGCGACCGAAATGGGCGGTACTTGAAAATGCATAAAGGGAGGGCGATACAAACGCGCGCGCACTTACCCCACATCCCCTGACGAAGCCGCAACAGCGGCGAAACATGTCGGGTGGGGTGTAGGAATGTGAACCTATTTTAGGCAGCAAGTAATGGAGTGACATAAGTACACTGTCTAGTACATACAGAATTGTCCGTGAAGTTTAGTGAGGCATACCGATACAAACAATGATATACTGTACAATATCGACCTCCAGTGGAAGGTAGTGTCTATTGATAGGCACAAGAGTATGCAGCAGGGCATTGTATATAGAGAGACACCCACATTGACCTCTATGAGATAAATAGAGGTTACATTGTAGCTGGTGAAACTTTGTATATGGCGTTTGCTATTAAAGTGTTCAATAGGGAATTGATACATCTGTGACCCAAAGCAGAGCCTGTTCAATACAGGTCGTCATATACATTCCTAATTATAATAAGTATATGGTTTAAAACGCTGAGTCTACATTAGAAATATTATATAAATCCTTCTAAAAAGCTAGGTGTGATATAATACAGGTCCTCACATTAATACAATAAAAGACAATTACTGTAACTAGCCAGTTGTCAGACATTGCCACCAAGTGTTTGCATAACTAGGCAGCCAGGCTTACATAAGTTGTCCAAAACTCCATACAGCTGAGAGTTTTAACCCATTCTTTGTTTTTTTTTTTTTTTTTTTTCTTTATATATTTGTAAGTAGAAATTAAATTAATAAAGTTGACGCTTTTAACTGCGAAATAGGGATCCCTAAAGGGACTTTATTCGGTCTTAAAGACCGTCATGGAAATATATATGATTTGTGTTATATTTTAGTTTAAAAAATCGATCCAAAAATCGGACACATCCAGATTTTCGATGGAACCACTATACTCAAAAGTTCGGATCATGAAAAATCGGATCCAGTCCAGGTCTTTGAAAGATCCAAAAGCACTATATAAGGCAACACAATAGCAGTCAGAGGGCTACCACTGATGAAGAAGGCAGCTAAGACCTTTGAAACGCGTCTGGTGACTCCCCTCTAAAAACTGCAAGAAATTCTATCCTGGAAGCGCTTCCAAACAATCGATCACATCCGAATTTTCTGGACCGTAAAAAGATCGCGAAAAATCCGAAAGTTTGAAAAATAAAGATCGATAAAGACATGTGAGACGCCAGATAAGTGACGTCACACCCACATGGATCGCAAAAGACCGGGAAACAGCCATCTCAGAGCGCAGCCAAGACGCTCCACCAGCCGAGACACCGACATTTTACAGAGAAGGTAACCAGTCAGGATACAGCCCTCCTCTGTGTGGGACGCCACACCAGGTGCAGTATCCGACTGATATATTACCAATATTTTTATATCTTTTATCCTGTTGTCACTATATATTTTTTTCTTACTGTGACCAACACTAATGTCCAGCTAATAAGCCCCAAACAGGGCAACATCGTACCTCTCCTCTACAATATATCTATATACTTCCATATATTTGAGACTCTTAATATATATATTCTATATTTTTATGCACTATACATAAATGGACACAATAAATTACTGAACTATTGAACTTACTAAAGGTGGAAACCATTATTGAACAACCAGAGTGCCTTACTCCTGCATCTACCTCTGCACATTTTTTAAATTTTTTCATTGTGCATCCGCACCACCGCGAATCACAATTTTAATTTTTTTATATATCATTTTTTTTTATATATCTTTTACATTTTATACCTTATCCCTCATTTTTAGATTGTATCCTCAAAAATAAATAAGCATTTTTATTACCATACCCGTGTATATTTCTCTTTCAGTATCACTGCTAGATGTAGAGTGCCGGTTTTTACTTATCCTTCTATTTGCATATATATATATAATTTACTTCTTGACAGCCCTGGTCCGGGCTTGGTCCACCTCCCCTGGACGATGGCGATGCGGCAGGTGAGCTGGCCCCGGCAGCGCCGGCCACTTCCGGAGAGCCCTCCACTGATGATGAAGAAATCTATAATAAGAGCACATACTGATTAATGCAACGAATCAAACAATACAAACTCCAAGTGTTGATTTTACAGACAAAATACAGATAACGTTAAAGGAACTTGTAGAGCACTATTTCCTCATATATCAACGTTTTTTTTTTTTTTAATACTTACTTTTTAAAATATAGATCTGTGCTTGCCCACCGCAGATGTTTCTTTAAATTAGATTTTTTTTTTTTTGGAACGATCCTAATAATAAAATGATTAAAAAAATTAATCCGACAGGAGTCATAATCCGCCCCCCCCCAAGTGCCATAAACACCCCCAGAGACAGCAGCCCCGCATAGTGCCAGCAGCCCCCCACAATGACATTAGGCCTCTAGTTCCAAACAACCTTCCCACAGTGCCCATGACCCCCCCAATGCCAGCAGACCCCACAGTTCCAGCCACAAACACCCCCGCAGTGCCAGCAGACCCCACAGTTCCAGCCACAAACACCCCCGCAGTGCCAGAAGCACCGCATAGTTCCAGCCACAAACACCCCCGCAGTGCCAGAAGCACCGCATAGTTCCAGCCACAAACACCCCCGCAGTGCCAGAAGCACCGCATAGTTCCAGCCACAAACACCCCTGCGGTGCCAGAAGCACTGCATAGTTCCAGCCACAAACACCCCTGCAGTGCCAGAAGCACCGCACAGTTCCAGCCACAAACACCCCCGCAGTGCCAGCAGCACCGCACAGTTCCAGCCACAAACACCCGCAGTGCCAGCAGCAACCACAGTTTCAGCCACAAACATCATCACAGTGCCAGCAGAACCCCCCCACCAGTTCCAGTCACACCCCCCCCCCGCAGTGCCAGCAGCCCCCCCCAGTGCCAGAAGCCCCCCATAAAGGCAGCTCCCACCACCAGTGCCAGCGGCCCACACTGTTCCAGACACACACACCCCTTCCCAAGTGCCAGCAGCCCCCCCACCCTAGAAATAGAGAGAGAGATAGATAGTAAAAAAAGAAAGATAGACAAACTGACAAAACTTCATATACTTACCAGTCTCACCAAGTCGATAATCCAAAATGGCCGACGATGAGGGGGAGGGACAGGAAGTTACTGGGCATGCGCAGAGACGTGAACGGTTTCTAATGGATCCGTGTCGAAGCGGAGCCAGGACAAACGGATCCATCCCCATTGACTTACATTGTAAGTCTAGACGAATCCGTTTGACTCTGCACGGCCAGGCGGACACCAACACGCTGCAAGCAGCGTTCAGGTGTCCACCTGCTGAGCGGAACGGAGGCCAAACTGTGCCAGACTGATGCATTCTGAGCCGATCCGCATCCACTCATAATGCATTGGGGCTGTACGGATCCGTTCGGGGCGGCTTGTGAGAGGACAGGTTTTGTGTGTACTAATAGGATGGCGGCCATTTTATTTCCTCTCCCCTGACAAAAAGAGCAATTATAACTAATGAAAGATATTTGGGAATATATTTAGAATGAAGTTATGGCTCTGGGAAGGCAGGGAGGTCAAAACGAAAACGCAAAAAAAAATGTCACCACAGTTTTTTATTTATGACATTCGATGTACGATAAAACTTACTTTTATTCTACAGGTCAGTACGAATCCGGCGATACCTTATATGTATAGTTTTTTTTGCGTTTTGATAGTGATTAAAAAATAATTTTGACCCCTATAACTTTTTTGTAATTATGTGTACGGAGCTGTATGGGGGATCATTTTTTGCAGGGCGATCTAAACTTTTCATTGATACAATTCTGGGGTGTGTATAACTTTTTGATCGCTTTTTATAAAAAAAAATTGTAGAAAATGAAGCAACCAAAAACAGCAAATCGCCCATTTGGACGCGTTTTTCATTTTTGCTGTTTGCCATATGGGGAATATATTTTTATACTATGGGCGTTTTCGCACATGACGACACCCATGATGATTTTTTTTTTTTTTTTTTTTTTTTTTTTACAGTTCCCATTTTACAGTTCATTAGATTGCTATTCTCATAGACTCCAATGCACTAGCATTGGAGTCTATGAGAAAATTTCTCGTTTCCTATGGAGCCCTATTACAGGCAAGGGCTCCATACTATGAAGCAGCTTCCTGTCATTCACAAAGACAGGGGCTGGTGTACACAAGCTCCGACTCCTCCGATCGCCGCACGGGGGAGCTGGAGCACCACTGGAAGCGCGCGCTTTCTTTTTTCAGCTCAGATGCCGTGGTCAGGATTGACCACGGCATCTGAGGGGTTAAATGTCTGTGATCGGATCTTTAAAGACCCGCCGTACTATTGCGGCGCTGGTCGGGAAGGGGTTAAATTAAATGACCTGGACTGACATTCTGCTGTTTGGCCACAAGATGCCGCTGTTTCCTAAACACAGCTACAGACTGCATATATTTCCATATTCATGAGAGGTGGGGTTACACAGAGCCTGGAGAGGAAGCAGAGCATCCAACGGCATCCAGGTGTGAGAGCATACCTCAGTGACCAGAGCTGCGGCTAAGTTAAGCTGATCATATCCAAGACACTGATCCTGGCTAGAGGAACGAGGATTGCTTCCAGTAACTCTGATGAGAGCTAAGGAGCAAAGCGACATACACGGCGGTATCGCATGCTTGTTGGAGAGGCATTTGTTCTGTTCAGAGTCACCAGTGGATACAGAGCAGACCCGGGTCGGTAAGATCGTGCACACACCTCACAACAGTATTGGTCCATAGAGACTGAGACCAGGCATGTAGATAGCTAGTTAGGGTCTTTGTTTGTGTCAGGCCGCAAGTGTTACTACTGTTCATTGCAAGGACTCCATAATTTAAAGGGACATTTCACACTGGAGAGTTGATAAGCTTCACAGTGACTCAAGCCAGCCAGGCTGGTGTTTTTCTCAGAAGGAATACTCAGGCACGTGCTACAAGACTAGTTATGGGTGGATGAATCCTGTAGAGCTTTGTAAGATTCTAAGCTGTTGTGCTGCACCGCAGGCTAGCCCGCACCACACACCCATACAGTTAGTCTTGTTTTTTAGGGTAATAACAGGTAAGGTGTGGCGGTTTAGTTATGCCTGCCACCTCCTACATCCATCGGAGGGCGCCGCGCTGTGCAGCACAAGGGTCTCAGCCTTCGAGCTGGTGTATGTAAATTTATTGTATGTTCCCGGCATTTGTGGTTGTGTTCATTACTACGTTTAATAAAAATTCTGTTTTGGCAAAACCTGGTGGTGGAGTTGTTTTCCTCGTTCGTGACTTTGCTGTATCCTGGGGAGCCCACCCCGGTACATGACTTGCACTATGTAGTGATACTGTACAAACTGTGTTTCTACAAATGCTGGTCCATAATCTAGAGAAAATGCATATACATCGTAAGGTGGCACATGACAAGCCTACAACCAGTGACCCTGCTGCCTCTATACTGCCATGACCAATTTAACCCGCACCTACTGTGTCCTTCTCCCATACCATGTAGATTGTAAGCCCTCACGGGCAGGGTCCTCTCTCCTTCTGTACCAGTTTGTAACTCATTTTGTTTATGATTAGTGCAATTGTCTGTATTATGTATGTGCACCCCTTATCATATGTACAGCGCTATGGAATGAATGGCGCTTTAATAAATAATAATAATAATAATGTGCAATACAGTTTTGGGTGGTTGTGCTAGACACAGGACATCATGGTGCACAGTGGTAAACAGAAAATAGGGGGAAGATTTAGGCGATATTAGTAAAGATCAGACATAATCTCTTAACATTGTATATCATATTAGTCTTCAACCTGCTAATGTCATAACAGCACCCAGCCAATCCTACAGATTCCACCTGGAGAAGTACGAGCTGTGACAGTGAACATGAAACTAAACACCATTTCCTTTAAACTTAACTATGCTATCCTGGCAGGATAACATCATGTCTACCAAATAGCCAGGCGATTTATAGTGCATCTTTGACCAATTCTTTTATGACAACTTGGACTATTATGCTGAATTTGGGAACATACTTAATAAAAGCTTGATGGACTTCACTTCTATGGGACTGGAATGAGCCATTCCATTGAAATGAATGGGACAGCTTGTAATTACACTGCTCTCTGTTGCGATGCTGATGGTGAGCAGGTAAACAATGTATAAAGTCTACACCAGCATTGAGCGTGGCCTTCTCTCCAACCAGCTGATCGTCACCCCCCACCGATCTGATATTGGCACCTATTCTGAGGATGGGTCATCTGTATTAACATTCCTTTAAGGGTCCATTCACACGTCCGCAACGTGTTTTACGGATCCACGGAGCTGCGGATCCGCAAAACATGGACAGCGGCAATGTGCGTTCCACATTTTGCTGCCCCATAGGAATGAATGGGTCCGCCATTCCGTTCCACAAAATGTGGAACAAAATTGCGAGACGTGTGAATGGAGCCTAAAGGGAATGGTCCTTGTGACTGCTGTAAAGCATATCTCAAAATGCTATTAACAGCTCAGACAAGATGTCTGCCCACATAATCATGTACTGAAAATAAAACACAAAAAATCTACAATCTGAAAATAAAAACTGTTTAGAAGCAGAAAATGGTTCACTATTTGGTTTTATGTAGTCTAAAAATTATAGTTGATGTAATCCCTTTAATGCTATTAACCATAAAACATTGCAAGATAACATCACAATATGTTGAGAAAAGATCACCTACATTGAAGAACCTCTAGTAGCACCATCACCTCCATCAAGACTGTACAAGAGGACAAAATTAATATGAAATAAAAAAGTTTAAGTCAGAAATCAACTCTACAGATGGAAAGAATCAGATTAATCATGACCAAGACATACCTATCTGTATGGCGCCTCCAGCTGTCTTTTCCTTATTGTCAGTCCAACTCAGTAACATTGCATTGGTGGTCCCACATGCTCAGATCCATCCTTCAACTGCCACTGTCGCCAACTTTATTGTACGGGCTTCTGTGCAGCTGTCTGTGGCTCGGGCGCGGCTGCGCTATGTCAGACGTGCTCCAGAGGGCACCCCCCGGTGACTCACGGCCTAACCACTTTCCCTGGTGACATGAGCACCTCCTGGGTGCTAAGTTAAGTGTTTATTTGAATTAGATGTGCTCTGGATGCAGGCTATCTGTAGGATACTGGTGTTCTGGTCCAATGGGCGCCGAGTCCCTGGACTTATTAGGTTCTGATACAGGGACTTGCCACTCTATTTGGATCCCCTGCTGGCAATACACTCTTGTCAGTTTTAGGTTTACTCTCTTGCTGTGCTCCTGGTGTGTCTGTGTATATTAGATTCTTTGTTATCTTGACCTTGGCTTGCCTCTGACCTCCCTCTGTCTAGTAATTCTGTGTCATGTTACCCGTCTGGTTCTGACTTTGGCTTGGCTATTTTGACTAACCTCCGTCTTCTGATTTAGTACAGCATTGTCCTCCCAGCTTTGACCTTTTTCTGTATGAACCATCTCTGTGTGGTTGCGTCTCTGGGTTTGTCTGGCACTTAACAGGACCTTAGCAGGCCCGAGTCTCAGGGTCTTTCTCCTTGACTAATCTCAAGCCATGTGCTTTTTTCTCCTGAAAGTTCTACCTCATGGAGAAAAACCATGGTATTGGTAACCGTGAATTGTTGGCTATAAGGTGGGCCTTTGAGGAGTGGTGGGACTTCTTAAGAGGGTGCTCAGGTCACTGTGGTGACAGATCATAAAAAATCTAACCTACTTGAATACGGCCAAACGCTTGAATCCCTGACATGCATGTTGGGCTCTGTTCTTTACGCAATTTAACTTTGTTGTGACTTTTCACCCTGGGGCTGCTAATGTGAAGGTGGATGCCTTATCGCAAAGCTTTTGTGATGAACAGTGCATTAATACTGAGCCTAATAATATCCTGTCTCCTGGTGTTGTGGTTGCCGCAGTTAGTCCTGATCTAGCCGCTGATATAAGCGGTTATCAGGACTTGGCTCTCAATGGTCTTCCTTCTGGCAAATTGTTTGTGCCTCCAAACTTGTGCCTTCAAGTCCTCGAAAAATCTCATTGTTCTGTTCTGGCAGGTCATCCAGGTATTGCAGGGATTAAACATCTGGTCTCCCAGGCCTACTGTTGTCCTACGTGGTCACATGATGTGGGTGCATTTGTCTCTGTGTGTGATGTGTGTGCTAGGGAAAAGGTACCTAGGAGACATCCTGCAGGTTTTCTTTGTCCCTTGCCCATTCCACAGAGACTTTGGACCCACATCTCGATAGACTTTATTACAGACCTTCCACCCTCCTGGGGAAGGTCGGTCATCTGGGTTGTAAACCATTTCTCCCCAAAAAACAATATATCTGCTCAGCTCCTCCTGCACTATAAAATGCTGTCTGCAGATTGTGCTGCATTTTCATGGTGGCAGGTTCCCTTTAAAAAAGGCCGAATTCACATGGCTGTGTTCTGCAACCGTGAGTGGTCTGTGGTATGCCGGCCTGGATTCCGGCTGACAGCAGGAGTGCACGGCGTCATTAGTTGCTATGACGCTGTACGCTTCATGCCGTCGCTGCACTACAGTAATACACTCGTATAGATCTATACGAGTGTATTACTGTAGTGCAGCGGCGGCATGAAGCGTGCGGCGTCATAGCAACCAATCCAGGCCGGCATACCACAGACCGCTCACGGCCGCGAAACATGTCCGTGTGCATTCGACCACTAGGTGTACAACTCTACAGTCTTAAGGTTTTTACTTTGCAATATTAAGCTGACTGATTTTTAGACACCTAGGGGTCATTTATTAAGATCTGCGTTTTAGACACTGGTTTTAATAGGCCCCTGAGCTGGCGGTGGATCTGCTGAAGTTATGTAGAGGTGCTATCTACATAACTTCAGCAGATCCACCGCAGTTTCTAAATCTATGCCAGCTTTCTTGCTGGCGTAGATATAGACCATTTTCTACACCTAAAATAGGCGTAGAAAATAATGAATGAGACGGGTCTGCTGGCCCGTCCCCTTTCCCTACAACCAAAAAAAACAAAACTAGACCCCACACAAAAGGAGGAAAACACTCATATAAAATATATGTAGCTTTATTAATACATGAGATAATTATACAATAACATAAGGCACCTGGTCATGGGAGGAAGGGACGCCCCGTGTATCGGAGCAACGGTCCCCACCCTCATGCACTGCACTGACAGGGGAACAAACCAGAACATCCAAAGTGTTAAACAAAACACTGGTAGATCTTATGTAAAATTAACCAGAGTAACATATAGCAAAATGCATATCCTAAGTTGATATCATATAAGCTGCCCCCATGCCGTGTCTACCAGCCCATAAAAATAATGGTGGCCAGCCTGCAATGATAAAGAGAAGGCTAGGTCACTAGTATAAGGTGTAAACCGAGCAAGGACACGGCAACGGTAGCATATCAACAAAATGACAACCACAGAAGAATACTATAGATAAAAATAGGAGTGCACTAATTACCCAGAACTTGTGAAAGAACCGGATGTCTGAACAGGACTATACCTCGACGCGCGTTTTGCCAGGAAAGGGCTTCGTCAGAAGGTCCCCTTTCCCTGCCTGGTTTTGTAGACCTGGCATAAACGGGAAAAGTCGCAGATTACAGCGCATAATCTGCGCCAGAAATACACCTAATAGAGGCGTATTTCTGATCGTAAATTACTACCCTACAGATGTATCAGCACTATAATGTCCATGTTTTTTGGTTCTAATTTATTTTTTGCATTTCTTCACCTCTCATATTTTTTCTGCATTATCTCCAATTCCCATTGATATTTCACTTCAGTTCACAAAGTGCTTAGCATGTATACTGTGTAGCTGACTACCGTATTATGTTTGTATCGTTGCTTTCACAAGTCTCCCATATGGCTTGAGGCAAATGATCAGTATACTACCACTCTAGAATGAGCTGAACATGGGACATGCTGTACTTTGCTAATGGATTCATGTGCTTGAACTCCTGAGAAATTCCATAGACATATTCTTAGGTTCATTGTGTGAGTGGCCATACTAGTCACAACTACAAAAACCATGTTTCTCCTAAGTGTTAAATATTGTGTCAACCAGTGGCAGCACTTATTAGGTCCCTTTCACACGAGCGTGATTTCCGTGCAGGTGCAATGCGTGACGTGAACGCATTGCACCCGCACTGAATCCTGACCCATTCATTTCTATGGGGCCGTGCACATGAGCGGTGATTTTCACGCATCACTTGTGCGTTGCATGAAAATCGCAGCATGTTCTATATTGTGCGTTTTCCACGCAACGCAGGCCCCATAGAAGTGAATGGGGCTGCGTGAAAATCGCAAGCATCCGCAAGCAAGTGCGGATGCGGTGCGATTTTCACGCACGGTTGCTAGGAGACGATCGGGATGAAGACCCAATCATTTTATTATTTTCCCTTATAACATGGTTAGAAGGGAAAATAATAGCATTCTGAATACAGAATGCATAGTACAATAGCGCTGGAGGGGTTAAAAATAAAATAAAAAATCATTTAACTTGCCTTAATCCACTTGCACACGTAGCCGGCATCACTTCTGTCTCTTTCTTTGCTGATTGCAGTCAAAGTACCTGTGGTGACGTCACTCCGGTCATCACATGATCCATCACCATGGTAAAAGATCATGTGACGGCCCATGTGATCACCGGAGTGACGTCACCACAGGTCCTTTGACTGCAATCAGCAAAGAAAGAGACAGAAGAGATGCCGGCTACGCGAGCAAGTGGGTTTAAGGTGAGTTTAATTTTTTTTAATTTTTTTTTTAACCCCTCCAGCGCTATTGTACTATGCATTCTGTATTCAGAATGCTATTATTTTCCCTTATAACCATGTTAATAATACAATCTACAGAACACCGATGCCAAGCCCGAACTTCTGTAAAGAAGTTCGGGCTTGGGTACCAAACATGCCGATTTTTCTCACGTGCGTGCAAAACGCATTACAATGTTTTGCACTTGAGCAGGAAAATCGTGCATGTTCCCGCAACGCACCCGTACCTTTTCCCGCAATGCCCGTCTGAAAGAGGCCTTAGACAAACCATCTGTTGGTAACACCCAGCAGTACCTTTACTGCAGATTGCTGACAAGTTACTTGCAAACTTTTAGCAGGAATAATACAGGAATGGTACAGCACAAAGTCATAGAAATGGATGCTCCAGGACTGTTATTACATGGGGAATGCAAGTAGTTACTAAGAAAGACACATAAGGAAAGGTGACAGGTCCTCTTTCACTTTGGCTACATGCACAAGACCGTATGTGTTTTGAGTTCTGTATGGCATATGTTTTTTTTGCTGATCCATTGTAATAATGCCTATCCTTGTCCAGAAGCTAGAAAAAATAGGGCATGCACGGACATACTGATGCGGACAGCACACAGTGTGCTGTCCGCATTTTTTGCGGACCCATTGAAATGAATGGGTCCGCATCCTATCCGAAAAAAAAAAAAGGAACAGACACCGAAACAAACAACGTTCGTGTGCATATAGCCTTTCTCAGTAAGGGTGGGTTCACATCAGCGTTATGGCTTTCCGTTATAACATGGTTATATCGGAAATTAACGGAATCCATAAGACGGAAGTCAAAACGGAAGCCTTTAAGATGCATTCCGTTTTGATCTGTCATAATAGAAGTCTATGGGAATCATAGTTGCCGTTATGCAAGACGGAAAACCGGCTTGACTTCCGTCTTATGGATTCCATTATTTTCCGTTATAACCATGTTATAACGGAAAGCCATAATGGAATACATAACGCTGATGTGAACCCACCCTAAGGCCTCATGCACACGACCGTGCCGTTTCTTGCAGTCCACAAAAACGGAAGCCGCCTGTGTGCCTTCCGCAATTTGCGGAACGGGCGGCCCATTATAGACATGCCTATTCTTGTCCGCAAAACGGACAAGAATAGGACATGCTATATTTTTTGGGCCGGGCCTCAGAACTGAGCAACAGATGTGGACAGCACACAGTTCTGTCCGCATCTTTTGTGGCCCAATTGAAGTGAATGGGTCCGCACCAGAGCCGCAAAAACGGTTGTGTGCATGAGGCCTAACTTGTTGATTAAACTCTTCACAATAATGCTCTCTGCCAGCATTTAGCATTATTTTTGTGATTGTGATTGGCCACAAGCTAGACTCCACCGTATGAACTGCATCTTCTGTTTTAGTTCAGACATGGTATTCTTTGTGGTTTGAATTTCTAGTACAGTCAATTCACTACCTGAAAAATAACATTTGGGGGGATCTATCATTGTAGGTATACACTTGAGGTTACTACTTAGAGTCGCTGTGTATTTGAGTTACTACTTGGAGTTGCTATGCACATCTGCACCAAATTTATAAAGATTGCGCACAGTAATAATATATTGTGATTGCATCTATTTCAGTAAATGTGCACCTGGAGGATGCCTGGCTTGGAGTAAGTGATCTACTCTGGAATTCTGCCCGGATTTTCACTCCAAATCTGTATTTAGCGCTGACAGGTGCTCTGCTCAAAAAGTTTAAAATTTTGCACAACTGGCCACAAAAAGCCAGAATTTTGGCATGCAGGGTCTGATAAATCACCCCCTTATTTCACAATAGAAGTAAGAGTTAACAGCTAAAGCCTCGTTCACACGTCAGTGTTTCATGGACGTGTGCTGTACGTGTTCTCCATGGACAGCACATGTCCCCATTCATTTTAGGCTACATGCACACGAACATTGTTTGTTTCCATGTCCGTTCCTTGCGGATAGGATGCGGACCCATTCATTTCAATGGGTCCGCAAAAAACGCAGACAGCACACCGTGTCCGCATCAGTATGTCCGTTCCTTTGCCCCTAGTTTGCAGATCCGCAAAAAAAACGGAAAAGTTATTTTCCGGACTTCCGTACGGGTGACCGCGTTGCTAAGAACTCAGCAGATGACCGGGAACAGACGGGAAGAAATGGCAGGGTTCGCTGAAGAAATCGCTGCTCGTCCATAAAAATGTTCCATTATACGAGGTCATGATCAATAGCTGTGAATAGCGGTGAATATATAACCATGTTTTATAGCTTCCTTGGAAAATTGTGGGGAGGGGATCTAATTAGGGAATCTACCTAGTTTAATTTTGTGGTTTCAATAGTCACTTGTCCATTCTGGTTATTAGAAGTCATAAGGGGTAACGTAAAGTAATATGAATATATCAGGGTGTTTTGCCTTATAATTCTCTCCTAATGCCGGGAAGCAGTACACAACTACTGTTGGATTTGATCTCACATGAGGAAAAAAGTGAAGTCAGTAAGAGCTTTGAGGAGGCCTCCGATATACTATAAGGTGTTCCTTGCTCTTTCTATGTTAGAGTTCAAAGTTATGAGTTCTTTCAGTTTAGGGGTTAAAAGGGAGGGTTACAAAGAAGGGTGGGACAATGTTAAAAGTCTGCTTTTGACCATTTCAGTGATGCGTTATTCAACATGGCACTACTATGAAAATTGTCACGTTGAATGTTAAGGGATTGCGCTCTCCACAAAAGCGTAATAAGATTTTGAGGCACCTAAAACACCTCCAAGCCGATGTAGCTATGCTACAGGAGACCCATTTATTACTAGATGACTTCCGTAGGATGGAGAAATCATGGATGGGAGAAGTAGTGGGATCGCCAGCTGTCAGACACAAAGCGGGGGTACTCATACTTTTACACAAAAATCTAGCATATGATATTCTAGGATCAGAGGTGGATGATAACGGATGGTGGTGCTCTTTACACTTGAATACAGACGCTGTGAGATCAGCCTCTACAATATATATATATATATAGACCCAATGGGGACAACAAACAGTTCTATACTGACCTCACAGTCAGACTTAACAAAGACCTAGTACCAGCGAAGATAGTAGGTGGCGACCTTAACACGGTTGTCAATACTGCTGAAGACAGAAAGAGAACTGACGCACACTCAGGTCTAACGCATGCTCATGACAAGGTTCTGGAGCCTTTTCTCCAGGATACTGCCCTGACAGATATTTGGAGGCTTATGAACCCTGATGACAGAGAGTTTACTTTTTACTCTCCGTCGCATGATTCTTGGTCTAGAATCGATTACTTCTTGATAGCCGACATTCTGAAGTCTAGAGTAGTCGATTCTCAAATCCACAATATGATAATATCTGACCAAAGCCCCATTTTCATCTCCCTCCTAAATGTAATACCTAAAGGTCATAGTATTGTCTGGCGGTTCCCTTTACATCTATACTCTGACGACAATTTCAGGGACATTCTTCGAGGATGGTACCTAGAATTTAAAGAAGATAATATCTCAAGCATAGATAATCCATCCCTGTACTGGGATATGGCCAAAGCGGTACTTAGAGGCAGGATCATGGCCTATATGGGAGGACTGAAAAGAAAAGTAGCTCAGCAATTACAGGAACTAAGCCTTTCTCTTAGGAAAGCGTACACAACGCATTTAAATTTACTAACTGAACAGACAAAAACGATATGGGAAGAGGCGAAACGGGAATATGAATTGTAGTACGAACGGAAAATGCGGTTAGATTTGTCTAGTTTAGATATGACCCCTTGGTTTGTTTCCCTCTCCTCTCCCCTTCCCCCTCCCCACCCCTCCTTTCCTTTCACCATTTTATGAATCAGTTCTTGAAATGATTTATATTGAATCTTTTTCAAATATTTCCATTGTTTAATATGCTTTTTAGGAAGTATTATTCCTGTGATGACTTAACAGGTTATAATGTATACAAACTTCCATTTGTAATGGTGATATTCATCTCATTTTATATTTTGTTAAACTTGTATTAATTTTATTATTATATTTGTTAATAAAACAAAATTTACAAGATATGTCTAGTTTAGAAGCTAAACTCTTCAGAGGGGGTAATAAATCAGGTAAACTATTGGCCAATCTAATAAACTCCAGATGACAACATCACATTTTGAAAATAGTCGACTCTCATGAAACAATACACAACAAACCAGATAAAATTGTAACTATTCTAGGTGATTATTATAAGACACTATATAAAAACCCTGGGCCCCCGGCATCCTTCTCAACATTTTTGTTGCGATGTGTATCCCTACCAATACCCACTGAGAACCAATTGGAATCCCAAAATTCCATAATCTCAGAAGATGAGATACTCATGGCCATAAAAAATTTTTTTTACATAAGGCCCCGGGCCCTGACGGATACACCCGCGAATTCTAGAAAATGATGAGTGAGGAACTTAAAAGTCCACTGGCGGCGGTGTTTAATGGTTTATTAACAGGCACCCCAACATCGGCATCAGATAATCTAGAACACATAAAACTAGTCCCCAAACCAGGCAAAGACATACTACAACCTTCTTCATATCGCCCAATATCTCTGATAAATGTTGACCTTAAACTAGCGGCCAAAATTATGGCTGACAGGCTTTCTAACATCATACTGAATCTAGGGTCTCCGTCCCAGTCTGGTTTTGTCAAGGGCAGATCCACAGTGTCCAACATAAGTAAAGTTCTGACGGTATTGGATGCAGTACAATGGAAGCTATGTAATTCCCATTTGCCAACGTTGCTGGCAATAGATGCGGAGAAGGCATTTGATAACGTCAGGTGGGACTGGATGAATAAGGTCCTGGACAGGATGAAATTCTCTGGTTCATTTAGAACATTTATATCTGCCCCCCCCCCCCCCAGGCCCGAATTGCAATCCCAGGTTTCCTATCATCACCTTTTCCACTTTGTAGAGGAACTCATCAAGGGTGTCCTCTATCCCCTCTCCTATTCAACTTGGCTCTAGAACCATTAATCCGTATACTAGAGGGAGGAGACATCTTCAAGGGAATCAAAATAGGAAATCAGGAAGTATACACATAACTTTTTGCAGATGATCTGTTATTATTTTTGGCAGACCCCACGGAAGAGCTTACAACTTCTGGACTCTTTTTTTTGGGCCAGTTTCAGGCTTCAAGATAAACATTGATAAGTGTATGTTGATGCCCCTGACATCCTCAAAAGTGAAAGACAAACTCCCAGAAAACTGTAAAAAATGCCATTAAGCAATTCCTATATTACATATTTAGGCATAAAGATAGGGAAATCGACTACCTCACTCTATAATCTAAACTATCTTTCCCTCTTTAAAACAATTACAAAAGATCTTAAAAGATGGCAAAATCTCCCACTGTCACTGACGGGCAGAAATCACTTGATAAAAATGATCTGTTTCCCCAAGCTGCTATATCCCCTCCAAACGATTCCAATGCTTTTAAAACATACAGATGTCAAGGAGCTTCAATCGGTGTTTACCAGTTTCCTGTGGTCAGGAAAGAAACCTTAATGCTACCTAGAGATAGGGAAGGCTTGAATATGCCAAACGTTAGACTTTATAATCTGTCGTGCTTTCTTAGACACTGCATGGATTTGATTCATATGACACATCATTACTCCAATTTTGCTCTAGAAACCCAATTAGCACGTCCATGGTCCTTAAATGCATTGCTGCATACAAGGAGACAAGCGTTAATGCCACATCTAAAACATTCCATAATCATTAGGGATACCATGGTGGCATGGAAGGAAGCACGTAAGCTGGCAAAAAATCATTTCTTGCATCTAGAATAATGGATCTGTGGTGACACCCTGAGTTCCCACAAGGGGCGACTAACAAAATGTTTGTTGAGTGGAGATATAGAGGAATTACCTCTTTCCAAAAACTCTTACATGTTGTGGAAAAAAGGTACCTCACCTTCCCTGAAATTTTCAATATCTATGGTTTGGACAGTCCACACTTCCTTCCCTTCCGACAAATATCCCTTTTTTGCAAACAGAGATTATGGGATGTCGCCGGGGAGTGTGACAAAACCTCCCTAATATTTTCTTTAGGGACGACAAATACAAAATTATCTATCTCACATATTTATCAAACATTAAGGGAATCAGGAAATAAAGTGTTAGCATCAACCCTTTTTGGGAAATGGGGGGGAAAAGCTAAATATTAATATATCTTCTAAAGACGTCCTACAAGGATGGTTAAGAGTTTGTAAAGCTGTACCTTGTGAAAAGTGGAGGGAGTCTCACCTCCGGCTACTACACCATGCTATTTATGCCTTCAACCTTCCTAAAAAGATGGATAATCCCAGTCATCTTAAAGCCTGCCCAAAATGTGGGTTAGAGAAAGCCGATTTGTCACACTGTGTGTGGGTTTGTCCCCAGACCCAGCATTTTTGGGAACAGATCAAAAGTTGAATTACTGATACTTGGAGTTATACATTAAGGTTTTCCCCGAAAAAATACATCAGCGCCCCCAAAGTCAGTAGATACAGCGCTATTAGTGTCACTGCGATGTTTATTCTTGAATTGGTTGAAACCAGAGATACCAAAACTCCAGTAAATAATATCTCACATTTTATGTACCTAGATAAGCTAGATACCGAATCAAGCAAAGATTAAAAAAAAATAAAAGATTTTTCCAATGTTGTGTCGGGTATTTATTTTACATAAGATATGGAATCATAAAAATATGATTTTTATGAAAAATAAAAAAAATAAAAAAATGAAAATTTAATTGGCGGACATGTAAACGCCAGTTCTTTTATTGATGAGATCTAAAGTTAATTTGTGCAGCTAATGAAACAGGGTGCAATTAATTATACAAAATATAATTTATTATAAATACAAGCAGAAAACATGGCATACAAATGAATACAAAGATAATATCAAAATTGACCATAAGATGGTGTTCCACCGTTTACAGGCTGACTTAAGTACAATACAATACTACTTTTTCCTTTTATCAAATTATTACCGATTAATATACTGGTAATCAAAATATTATAATGTAACAACAACAACAAAAAAAAACAATAGAAATGAATCTGTGGAAAATCCCTTATGCTCAATCAGAGAATATGGCAGTAAGAGACACCTTTATAAATACGCCCGTTGACCTAACTACGGATAATAAAATCCGATCAGAGATTTCACTCTGATAGCAATATTACAGAAATTCTAATGATGTGCACGTTCATTAAAATTTCCCAAAAATTATTGTTTTAACACTATAGACCCACTAATAATGGGGTCTCAACTATATGCCAATTGGAGCGATTTATAATTACTGCAAGTAAAATATATTATACATTACCCCTTGCTTTGGGATAAAGAGCTTTTAGAAGGGACCCAGCTTTCCAAGATTCAGATCTATCCCGTCCTGTGGTATGTTCCTGGTGTGTGAAGTGATGCTGATGTATCAATTCCCAAGTGTTCTCCCTGAAGAAGTTCCAAGTGATGTTTGGCTCCAGTCCTCTTTGCCTCAAGTGATTTTTCAAGTGATCTTAGTTTCTTCTTCTAAAAACTGGTTTAGATATCCACATCCTTATCTATGCCCATCCCCTCTTGGATTAGGGATTTCCAATTAGATAAGGTGGGTGTGACGTATGGTAATCATGGGTATGATGTCATTTTATTGACATTCTTTCTGCCCATCTACCACTTGATGGCACTGTTGTATCATATAGCAATTTTTAGAATTAACATATATATCCGGCTTTATTACACCTCTTAACCTTTGGTCTCTCCCAACTTAAATCAATTAGGAGGCATTCTCTCTGACACTTTAGGATCACTTTCCCAGACATCACGGATCCATTTTGACAGTCAACAGACCATCTTATTTATGGTCAGATAAGAGAACCATAAACTTCTAGTTTTTCCCTGGTTTGTATACACCTAATTGTCACAGCTATTCGAGTAATGATGTTTGAAATACCCTCAGCTCCTCTGAATAGACCCTTCTTAAGAGAAGAAAACAACAACTTGCTATATCCCCTCAATGAGATACAATACAAAAAGATACATTAATAATGTCTGGTTATAATACTTAATATTGCTTATTATATATGAATCATTAACAAGTTCAAACGCTAAATAAATGCACACAGGAATATATATATATATATATATATATATATACGAAAAGATACCCATTCCATACCAGATGTGTTTTATGGATGTCTCTTATTAGATCATGAAGCTATATAACACCCATTGTTCCTCAGACTGATATGTTTAGAGAAACCAGTGTTTTTAAGCAATAACCTCTCATGACCCCGGTAGTTAAGACAGTTCATGTGAGACCCATTACAATCTCTAAGATACCACATCTGTTGGCAATAACTTTTAAAACAATATACATTGTATGCCAGTGACCATTCCTTCTCTGGCTTATTCCAGCAGAGTTTTTGGCCTCTTAAAGGTAATGTGAATCTCCATTTTGGTTCTAATATTGTCAGACCTTAATGTGCAGATATGAATATGCCCGACAAATCCCCCTTCATTCCAAAATATTCCATAACATGTGAATGCATTTGGAATGTAATAAAGGGCTCTTCATATATTTTCTTCGATGCGTAGACTTGGCTTATAGTGTTCCAACCAGAGCTTGGTTAAAGTTCTTCTGGAGAACCTTATCTAACGCATGACTTGGATGGGACACAAATTCCAACATCCTATAGATCCTGCAAAACAGGATATAAGTTCGATAAAGGTTTGTTTTGATCTCCATCTCCACATGAATGTTTAATAGGTTCCTTTTCAATGAACCAACTTCAAGTTCCAATGTCTTGATAGAGATGGAATCGGTAACTGTCACACCGGTAGTAATAACAGTGCCCACTATGCCAAAATTATGGCGGCTACGATTGCAAAAATATGAATCGCTTTGGTCTGTAGAAAACTGTTCTCTGGTCAAGGTCTTCCTTGCTTGCTTCAGGATCTGCGTAATCCGTTCTTGGAAATATCCGATGTGCATCTGATACCAGGATTGGAGCTCCGGCGACAGGATCTCAGACACGTTGAGTTGTTTTCTGACGAAGACACGAGGATCCAGGCTGATGTAGATCTTCTGGGATAATATCCTCTTGTTCGTTAATATGAACCCCGCGGTGTCCTGTAGCATGATTCCGGATGAAGGACTTGGCATAGCAATCGGTTCAGCGTGGAACTTCTTCCCCAAGATCAGGACGACGTAGATAATGGCAATCATCTTTGATGACATCTTACGCCCCTAAAATATTGTATGACACATATGAGTACATACACTTTTCAACTTTATCCTGCAAGAAAAGAATTACTAATACCATATACCTCTGATTGGCATAAGTTCTTTTCTTGGACAGAGAAAGTTTTGGTTTCAGAGGTGAGTTAGGAGACATTTTGTTACAGAGGAAACATACATCAGGATGGGTTAGTATGAGTTAAAGATGTACAATAACAGATAACACTTTTTAGTTCATACGATACCAATCCTTATTTCCGTCTTTAGCTGGAACCGTAAAGTCTCTTCACCTCTTTTCATCCAACTCCTTCAATCTCTCGAAGTCGTGCACTAGGGTGACAAACACGTAGCTGATTAATGTGCACCCATTTTTCAATAAACTCATCCCCCTTAGGGATTTTGATCTTGTAGACCACTGGAGATAATTTGTCAGTGATGACATAGGGACCTTTCCAGGAAGGTAGGAATTTTCTCTCCTTCACTTGATCCCGAGCGAAGTTATAGAGATATACCCGATCGGAAATTTGATATTCCTTCTGTGTAGTCTTCAGATCGTAGTATGTCTTAGCACTCATTGCGGCTTTCTTTATATTCTTTTGTGCGAACGCAAAAGCATGTTGAAGGTGCTTGCGTAAATTTTCCACATACTGATGCGATGTTGTAGCATTGATCAAGTTATGGTCCGTTGTTCTGTAAAGTAAATGCTGGGGTAACACCATCTTCCTTCCCGTGATCATCTCGAAGGGAGAAAGCTTAGTTGCTGCGCTTGGGGTGGCTCTGATGGCCATAAGCACCAAAGGCAACTTGACATCCCAATCCTTACCAGATTCATTGACAAACTTTTTCAGGATGTTTACAATGGACTGGTTGTAACGTTCTACTCCACCACTAGAGGCTGGTCGATAAGCTATATGGAGCTTCCTCTTTACCCCCAGGATTTCCCACATCTTTGTCATCACCTCACTGGTGAAGTGACTTCCACGATCGGATTCGATGCGCTGGGGAAGACCAAATCTAGAAAATACGTGGTTAATGAGCAGAGATGCACATACGCTTGAACTGCATGTTTTGCACGGCAAACATTCCACCCATTTGGTGAACAGACAAGTTACGGTTAACATATACTTGTTTCCTTTTGATGAGGTTGTTACTGGTCCAATGAAGTCAATTTGGATGTCTGACCATGGCATGGACATCCCCCTTTTCATCAGCGGTGCCCGATGAGTGGGTCCTTGTGGCTGGAATTGAGGGCAGATTAGACATCCCTGACAATATGTTCGCACATCTTGTAACATATGTGGCCAGTAAGTGTAGTCCCGTAGTAACTCGTACGTTATTTTCTCACCTCGATGACCAGCGGTTGGGGCATCATGTGCATGTTGCAACATCAGACCTCGGTATGCTGCAGGTACTACCCATTGTGTGATACCGTTCTTCGAGGTCCTTATCAGTAATCCATCCTGTAATGAGAATTGGGACTTACCTTTCATCAAAATTCGTAACTCCTCGTTATCCATACAGTCTTCCGTGGTTATGGGACAGTTGTGTGGATCCTCAATGTACTTATAAAAGAGACCAATAATCGGATCCCCCTTTTGGCTCGCAATGAGATCCTCACTAGGGGAATCTTGGCTCCACTGTGCCACATTGGCTTCAGCTCCCTTTTGGGCCTGACTCCTTGTCATAGCATCCACTTGGACAGTTCCCATGAGGTCGTCAACATCAAAGACTTCTCCGTCAATGGCTGCCTGCTTGGCAAGGGAATCTGCTAGGTCATTCCCCTCTTTATCCATGCCTGGATACTTTGAATGACCTCTTACCTTCTTCCAATAAACGATAAGACTGTGGACGGTAACCATCTCATCAATTTTACAAAACATCTTACCATGCTTTACTGGCTTGTTATTGCTTCTCATCATGTCTGATCTTTTCCATCCGGGAAAGTACTCCACAAAGCTGTTACGAACATAATCAGAATCTGTGATGATTACAAACTCCTTAATATCATATTCGATAGCCATTTGTACGGCTTTGTACACAGCAGTAAGCTCTGCAACCTGGCTGCTTTTAGAACCAATTTTGTATCCAACAGACACATCTAGGAATGTATTATTCCACACGACTCCAATACCTGCAACCAATGTACGTTCGGATCCTTCATCGGCATGGAATGAACAGCCGTCTACATATACACATGGTAACGATTTGCAGTACTCCTCTTCATAAGATTTATATGGTGATGATGATTGTTCCTCCAGGAAATCATTTTCTGTTGTCTCACCTTTACGTTCCGTATTGGTACAGTCATGGAGTTCTGCTAATCCCTGAGCAACTGGGTTTTTATTATTTTGTTTGTACCTGATCTCCAATGGCCATCCCATTAAGGACATTGTCCAGGCGGTTATCCTGCTGTTTGACAAGTTTCCATCTCTTATACGATCACTCTGCAAGTATTGCAGCGGCTGGTGTGCGGTCTCCACAATGATCCTTTCGCCTTGGATAAAACTCCTAAAATATTGCAGAGCCCATACAGTTGACAATAATGCTTTTTCACAGCTATTGAATTTTACCTCTACCGGTGACAATGACTTGCTGGCATAGGCGATGATCTTGTTTCGGTTTTCCTGTTTTTGGAAAAGAACTGCACTTATGCTTTTATCAGTGAAACCTGTTTCCACGAAGAAAGGTTTTCCCCCTTCTGGATAAGCAAGGCATGGAGCCTGGATAAGTTTGGCCTTGAGCTCGGTTACAGCTTGCTCATGACGCTCACTCCATTCCCATTTTACTCCTTTCTTTAGCAACTGTAAAAGAGGTTTTGTAATTTCGGCATAATTATCTATGAACTTACGTGAGTAGTTCATCATACCCAGGAATGATCTCAACTCCTTGAGATTTGTAGGAGATTTTGTCTTGGTCACTGCTTCCACCTTCTTTTTCTGTGGGTTAATTCCATCCGCAGTGACTTCATGACCTAGGAAATTAACCTTGGTCCGGCACCATTGAGCCTTCTGTAAAGAAAGTTTTACACCTGCTTTCCTCAGCTGGGTTAGTACATGCCTCAACTCCTGAATATGTTCCTCAAAAGTTGTACTTTTGATCAGGATGTCATCCACATAGGATAAGGTACCTCGTTCAGCGGCATCAGGCATTGCCTTATGCATGAACACTGCAAACTCATGGCCCGCATTTATGTACCCGAAGGGCAATCGGGTCCATGCATACTGTCGTTTGCCAAATGTAAAGGCCAGTTTGTACTGATCCCTTTCATCTATCTTAATCGTCCAATATCCTTGTGCACAGTCAAGGGCAGTGAAGATTTTGGATCCTTGTATTTGTGCCAAACTTTGGTCAATATATGGCACGGGCCATCCGGACATATAAACACGTTTGTTCAACTGTCTTAGGTCCGAGCAGAGACGAAATTGACCATTAGGTTTGAGGACTCCAAGTATCGGATGATTGAATGAACTGTGTACTGGACGGATGATACCCCTTTCCTCCAAGTTCTTGACGATTTCCGATAGTGACTCGTAAGCCGCCAGCGGAAGTCGGTATTGTTTGACAAAAACAGGGGGTGCATCGGGATCTGTTTGGATTCTTGTAACATGTAGGTTTGTTTCCCCACAGTCATAAGAATCCTTGGCAAACATCTCCTGGAACTCTGCGAAGAGCTCCTTTAGCCGTTGACGCTTCGACTCGTCGGAGCATGCGTCAGCCATGGAGATTTGTTCTTCCACCCGCTCCTGAAATTCTGGGAAAATCTCAGGCTGACTTAACTCGTAAGCTTCTTCAAGCTCACTAGTTAAATCATTCTGGGTGTAGCGTACCTTATCCTTTCCTTGCTGGTATGATTCATACTCTTTTTCATCGATCTCATGGTTGAAAACTAATGATGACTCTTCGATGTGGCATGTACTTTCTTCAGAGCTGAAAGGATAAACAGAGTGTATGTTAAATAACCCCTCAGGGACTGAGGAAAAATGTTGTTCCACTGTTTGTTCCTCTGTCAGGTATTCATCAGGAATTATTCCAATAACATCATTTTGGAATCCAAACGTGTAGTATTCCGAATCCATAGCTAAACCAATTACGGTGTCCTTTTGTAGGGAAATGCTATGGGGAACCATGTTATGAATTACCATGTGTAACTGATCCTGATGGATGTTTATCAGTGGAGTAGGTTTTACCTTTAGGCCGAGTTGCTGCATTCGGTTGGATAAACAGATCAACGCATCTGCGTTCTTCAGCTTCTGTCCCTTCTTTACTTTAATGGGGAGAAGAAATGGTTTGCATCCTTCAGGAATTTCAACTTTCTCAGCAACCATGATACTTACGGCATAGGGCATCTGTTGTCCCCATCGTAAGGCTTGTTCTTTATCCTGGAACCCCTCTGGGTTTCCCGGCAATCTGGACCATAAGGTGTTATTTAACATGTCAATCTGTATGGCAAATCGGTGCAGAAGGTCATTACCTATATACATTTGATACCGTGATTCATTTACCACGATGAAAACGTGCTCCGTAGTTTTACTTCCTATGGAGATAGATAAAACACATCTTGCAACAACATTATGACTCTGGAAATCTCCATCCAGATCATGAATCCATTGGTCCTGTGGAGAGGAACTCTTAATCATTTTAGGGTTGGTGATCTGTTTTAAAAGTCCTAGGCTTATGTAACTCGCTTCGGATTTCAGATCCAACTTGGCATATTTCACCCGGGCTATATTGTTTACCTGTACAGGAATCAATAAATTGTCATTGACCTTTTCAATCCGTACCATCGATTGAATGTGCCTGGTCAGGTCCACGACTTCTTGATTCCCCCTTTCAAGAGAAATGGTTAATAGATCATCATCCAGAGTTACCTTTTTGATTTTGTCCCTCTGGATGGTAATGGTGTGAGCAGCACCATTGATATCTTCCTCGGGCTTACCATTCTTCAGGATTGTGACCTCCGGTATTTGATTATTCCTGAAATGCACTTCAATAGAGTTAGGTTTCTCTTCAATCACATGACAACTGCGTTGTGCTTGTGTGTTGCAAGAATATTCATAGGCAATGGGTGCCTTCACCTGAGTCCATACTGCTTCATTAATGAAATCAACTAAGGGACTTAATCTTTTTAATAAATCGATTCCTATGATCATCCGATCATATGGAAGATCCACAATCAATGTGGGATGTCTAATTGTCTTCTTGCCAATCTTAAATGTCAACCAGGATGTTCCTTTTACCTGTAAGGCATTTCCACCCACACTTATCAAAGAGCCATCAAATGACCTTAATCGTGGCTTCTTTGATGTTAAATCTGAAACTTGTTTGAAATAGGTGTAAGATAAAATGGTGGCTTGTGATCCAGTATCTATTAATCCTTTGATTGGTCCGATAAGTTCATTTTGTAGATATATGTCCACAAAGTATCGGCCATCCACCTGCAACAAATCACAGAGAAAGTTAGGATGTTTACCCATCTGCTGTCTGAGAGGTTGACCTCTCTGCAGCTCCGTGACCTCTGCATTCCTGAGTCTCCCAGGACAAGCTGGAGGAGCAGCGTTAGCCCCCCCCTTTGGGACAAGCTGTGTGACATCACAAATCACAGCTGGCTCATGGCTAGATGCTGGGACGATGTGATTATACACTGGAACAGACATCTGGTCAACTGAATTGACATCCTTAGACTGCAAGACAAATGACATATTAGACATTTCCCCCCTGGCCCTAATTTCAGGGTCAGGGGTACTGCAAGGAAATAAAGAATTAGGAATCACATCAGATTCTACCACAATCAATTTAATATCCTTACAGTGGCCTGGATTTTGACCCGGCCCAATCTGCTTTATGCTGTTACATTGCTGGGACCGGCAGTTGCCCCTAAAAAAGGATTAGGCTGTTTTTCTGGGGATAACTGGGACAACTTATTTACCATATTGCTCAGCTGGGCCACTTGCTCTACCAGCTGATCAAACCTGTTTGGTTTGGGCACATTTTGGCTTTGTTGGGCACCCTGGTTATTGGTAGGTGACCTACTCCTGGGTGAATTCAAGGATTCCTGCCTATCTTCCCTCTGTTGTCTGGGCCTATTATCCCAACGTCTATAACCCTGGTAACTTCTAGTGTTATAGGGCCTATATCCCTGGGGACCGTAATTGTAATAGGGACGGTAGTTAGACTTCCCATTACCTGAATTATTCCCCTCTGATCCATTATTATTTAGGGGTTTGGTCTGTTTGGGCGGTCCTACCTGTTGTTGCTGGGCTTGTTGAGAAGGTCCTGTAGATTGAGGGAATCTTCGTGGCTGGCTTTCAAATCCCAAGTTAGGGTTTACCTTAGCTTCAGCTACCTTTTTCTCTGGGGAATTTTTAAACCTTTTCTCACCTGTTGCATGGCACTCACTGATATTATACAGCGTGGTGGCAGCCGTCACCAACCTATCCAAGGGAGCATCAATATCCAGATCTCTAGCTAAGTTAAGTTTGATCTGGGTTGGCATAGCATCATAGAATAACTGCTTGAATTCTTCAGATTCCCAATTTGGGGATCTATATGCCAATCCATAGGCATTTTTGAGGACAGAGAGGAATTCACGGGGACTCTGATTGGGTCTACACGTAAGGCTATATATGTCCCGTTTTGCAGCAGTAGTGGTTCGGTATGGACCGAATTCCAATTTAACCTCATGCAAAACACTTGGCCAATCTAGTACTCCTCTCTCCTTAAAGGATGTAAAATAATGACGATATCTATCATCAAATGCCCATGGAAGGAACCTAATCCGGTCAGCATCAGAGTATAATTTTAAAGAATCCATAGTGGATTCATACAGTTCTAAGTGATTGGCTATCTGAGACGAACCTTTCTTGGAAAACTTAGATACTGTACTATTTAAAAACTTAATTATGCTGGAGGAGCTCTGATCCTTTTCTGAATATTGGGAATTTTTCTTCCTAGAAACCACCTCAGCATATGTTGGTCGCCTGTGATTTTGTGGCAAGGAATAAGTCACACGCTTCCCCACATCACCGTCAGACTCACATGCACTTTCATAACTTTCATGAGACTTATATCGCACAGGTGATTTAACCCTAACCCTAACATGTCTATCCAGGGGAGTATGAGGAGAGACACTTTTAGGGGCTTCCATAATATCAACACCTAGTAAGGTGGTTACAGTTTGGAATGCCCGACCTAATTGGGTTAATGCCTCCTGTTTAATCATGCTAACACTTTCAGGTTGCTGAGTGTTTTGAATGGGGTCTGCTGTAAAAGCATGTGATGGCATGTCTGGATATTGGGGAGTAAGAAATGGAGGGTCAGGAGATCTCACAGTGTTAGATGGATCCCTTTCAGCATTGACTATATTACGGGCTGATTCATCTGTCTGTTTAATTTTGGAATACTGGAGATATAAATCCTCTAAATCACTTTTTGCCTTTTGGTATGCATCAAGGCTGAGACTAAGGTTGTACTCTAAGTCTTTGATCTTCGCTTCTGCGGATTTTAGTTCTGATTCCATTTTGGATACATATATTTTTGTACCCATTATAGACTCATACCTAATTTTAGAAAGAGTACTGACTTCCAACAATGCATACAAAACAGGTGGCAATGCACATAAGAGGTGTTGGTCCCTCTTGGTATTATCATTTGCCAAATCCATATACGTCAGGTATCTATCAACCATGCCACCTAACTTCCATACATCACAACGTTCTTCAAAGGCTCTCATTTGCAGCTCATTAGTCCATTCATCTATATTTTTATCAATCTTCAAACGGGAATAAACATAATTGATAACCTTAGAGATTATCTTGTCTGGGTCAGAGGGACTATCTGCTAAAACCTGGCCATTACCTGGGTCGCTGTTTGTTACACTCATGATTATGATCAATAATCAATAACAACAACAATTTGACTTGCCAATAAGGATTAAGGAATATTTTCACTAATTGCACAAATTGGTTATAGAAATATCTCAATCAATCTCAGCAGTGCCTCCAGATATGTCGGGTATTTATTTTACATAAGATATGGAATCATAAAAATATGATTTTTATGAAAAATAAAAAAAATAAAAAAATGAAAATTTAATTGGCGGACATGTAAACGCCAGTTCTTTTATTGATGAGATCTAAAGTTAATTTGTGCAGCTAATGAAACAGGGTGCAATTAATTATACAAAATATAATTTATTATAAATACAAGCAGAAAACATGGCATACAAATGAATACAAAGATAATATCAAAATTGACCATAAGATGGTGTTCCACCGTTTACAGGCTGACTTAAGTACAATACAATACTACTTTTTCCTTTTATCAAATTATTACCGATTAATATACTGGTAATCAAAATATTATAATGTAACAACAACAACAAAAAAAAACAATAGAAATGAATCTGTGGAAAATCCCTTATGCTCAATCAGAGAATATGGCAGTAAGAGACACCTTTATAAATACGCCCGTTGACCTAACTACGGATAATAAAATCCGATCAGAGATTTCACTCTGATAGCAATATTACAGAAATTCTAATGATGTGCACGTTCATTAAAATTTCCCAAAAATTATTGTTTTAACACTATAGACCCACTAATAATGGGGTCTCAACTATATGCCAATTGGAGCGATTTATAATTACTGCAAGTAAAATATATTATACATTACCCCTTGCTTTGGGATAAAGAGCTTTTAGAAGGGACCCAGCTTTCCAAGATTCAGATCTATCCCGTCCTGTGGTATGTTCCTGGTGTGTGAAGTGATGCTGATGTATCAATTCCCAAGTGTTCTCCCTGAAGAAGTTCCAAGTGATGTTTGGCTCCAGTCCTCTTTGCCTCAAGTGATTTTTCAAGTGATCTTAGTTTCTTCTTCTAAAAACTGGTTTAGATATCCACATCCTTATCTATGCCCATCCCCTCTTGGATTAGGGATTTCCAATTAGATAAGGTGGGTGTGACGTATGGTAATCATGGGTATGATGTCATTTTATTGACATTCTTTCTGCCCATCTACCACTTGATGGCACTGTTGTATCATATAGCAATTTTTAGAATTAACATATATATCCGGCTTTATTACACCTCTTAACCTTTGGTCTCTCCCAACTTAAATCAATTAGGAGGCATTCTCTCTGACACTTTAGGATCACTTTCCCAGACATCACGGATCCATTTTGACAGTCAACAGACCATCTTATTTATGGTCAGATAAGAGAACCATAAACTTCTAGTTTTTCCCTGGTTTGTATACACCTAATTGTCACAGCTATTCGAGTAATGATGTTTGAAATACCCTCAGCTCCTCTGAATAGACCCTTCTTAAGAGAAGAAAACAACAACTTGCTATATCCCCTCAATGAGATACAATACAAAAAGATACATTAATAATGTCTGGTTATAATACTTAATATTGCTTATTATATATGAATCATTAACAAGTTCAAACGCTAAATAAATGCACACAGGAATATATATATATATATATATATATATACGAAAAGATACCCATTCCATACCAGATGTGTTTTATGGATGTCTCTTATTAGATCATGAAGCTATATAACACCCATTGTTCCTCAGACTGATATGTTTAGAGAAACCAGTGTTTTTAAGCAATAACCTCTCATGACCCCGGTAGTTAAGACAGTTCATGTGAGACCCATTACAATCTCTAAGATACCACATCTGTTGGCAATAACTTTTAAAACAATATACATTGTATGCCAGTGACCATTCCTTCTCTGGCTTATTCCAGCAGAGTTTTTGGCCTCTTAAAGGTAATGTGAATCTCCATTTTGGTTCTAATATTGTCAGACCTTAATGTGCAGATATGAATATGCCCGACAGTTGGAAAACTTTTATAATCAGGCATCTTTTTTTTTTAAATAATTTATTTTATTTTCAAAAAGGAGATAGAAAAACAGGAGATTACAGTATATCAAATCAGGTATCATATTACTAAATACATTACCATACAATACAACGTATTTTCGTCCTATATCGAATCCCCCTCTTATTTTATACCCCCCACCCCTTTTTCTCCGCGGAGCCGCTGCTGTCCCACCTACTTTTATTTAATATTTTTATTATTTAGTATTTTCTATTTCCACCTACCCCATATCCGCTGCCAGACTATTTTCTTTTTTCCCGTATAGGCGAGACTGTATTCATATAACTTTACCCTGTCCATGTACTCTATCCATTCCTGGAAACTAGGGTATTTCATAGAGCCCCAGTATTTGACTATTATTATTTTGGCAAGGGCAATACCCCAGAGCCAAAGTAGTTGCTCAATTTTATTTTTCTTTATCTCTGGGAAAGTGCCCAAGATCGCCAAATCAATACCCGCTTCATATTTTAGAGGGGAGCTATTCTGTAATTTACAAAAGATTTTAGTCCAGTACTCTTTTATACCCGGGCATTCCCACGGCAAGTGTATGTATTCACCTCTATCCTTATTACATTTATAACAGTTCTGTTTTCTATCTTTGTAAATATTATGCAAAAAGGCTGGTGTATAATAGAGGTGATGTATAATTTTTAGAAGAATCCATGCGTGGGCCGGGGAGACCGTAGACCTTTTAATATTTTTATAAACAATATCCCATATAATGGGTTCCGCATTCTGCAAATCCCTTCCCCATTTACCTTGAGCTCTGAATGTGATCTGATTGGTGTATTCGTGTTTTAACTTAACATAAATGTGAGATACGGCAGAAGTGTTTAACGTCATATCATAACAGAAATCTAAAAAAGAATTCTGTACAGTATCTAAATAATTCTTATTTTCCGTGTAGTGTATAGCGTGTCATAATTGTGCATATCGAAATTTATCAATAAATGTTACTGAAATATCCGGAAAAATTTCATTTAGGGGCCTAATCTGTCCCTTATCAAAAACTTGTGAAATTAAATATATCCCCTGTTTCTCCCAATAACTAACGTCACCCATTTGCTTAATTTGTGGTAAGTGTGCATTCCCCCACAGGGGGGTATATTGAACCGCTTGGGAAACTCCGACCATGCGTCAAACTTGTTGCCAAATATACTCAAGCATTCTTCTAAAAGGGTTTATTGTTATTTTCTTCTCAGAGGGGCCTTTCTCAAGGATCGAGAAGACATCCTCCCAAGGTCTATAGTTCTCCCCGAAAACAAGCCGTATACATTTATTCTTTCGATTCCTCACACACCATCTCAGCTGTGCGGCCATATAATATCCTTTTAAAAAGGGGGCGGAAATACCACCCTCTTCTTTATAGAGATACTTATCTTCATTGTTCTATAATGTTATAGACGTTATATGCATACTATTTTCGGGTCTTCTAGACTTTCATTCACACCTGTCCTGTTTCTTTCAGCAAATGTTATGCTTGCGTTATTGTAAGTTGGAGTCCAGTAAGGAGACGGTCGGTCCTTGCTTTCTCCCTACCTCACTTAGGGATCGCGGCGTGGTTCGCTGCGAACGACCTCAGTCGTTACCTAGCACCTTTTGAACTGACGGTGTCGGTTCTCCTAAATAGGATTTACATGTTCTATACGTTCACTTTTTTGTGTCTTGTTGTGCCCTTTTCTGTCTTCCCCTCCTTATGTGTCCCTCCCTCTACCGCTACTGTATTTCTGATGGTACTGAAAGGTTCTGACAGATTGTGCATGCCTTCCTCTAATGTCACTCACAATGGCTCCCATATCGTTTTGCACTTTTAATGTTAGGGGTTTCAATAAACCCGAGAAGCGTAGCCAGATTTTATACAGCCTCCATAAAAAAAGAGTTATGATTGCTATGATTCAGGAAACTCATTTTAAAACAGGTGCCGTTCCCCGCTATTCCAATCGTTATTACCAGACTTGGTTCCATGGTCCTAATCCCACCAGCAGATCGGGAGGGGTTTCTATAGGGCTCCACAAATCGTTTAGCCATACTGTCTTGTCTTCTGAGATAGATTTGAAAGGCAGGTTTCTCTTCATTAAGCTCTCTGTGGATCACTCTGTTATAACTGTGGCTAATGTCTATTTTCCTAACCAGGGACAGACGACATTCGGATCCAAGATTTTGAAAAAATTATCCAAGTTTGCAGATGGATCTCCGATCATACTTGGAGGCGATTTCAATCTAGTGATGGACCCAAGATTAGATGCCTCATCTGGTAAGTCCTCGATCTCCCCGAGTTCCTTGCGCAGATTCAAATCTGAGCTCATGGCACTTCGCTTGGTAGATTTGTGGCGCATTCTGCATCCAGGTGTCAGGGATTATAGCTTCCACTCCCCAATCCATAACAGTTATGGTAGACTTGACCATATCTTTATATCTCAACAACTGCTGGACTCTGGGCCTAAATGCTCTATTGACACTCGCCTGTGGTCTGATCATGCTCCGGTGTGTGGCGTTATTTCTTCCCGACCTTCCTGCCCCCGGCCCTTGTCATGGAGACTGAATGACAATCTGCTGTCGGATACAGCCTGCTTAGCAGACATCCGGAAGGCTATTGCTGACTTTACCACGGACCATCTGTCGGATTTGACAGCCCCCCCTATTAAATGGGAGGCCCTCAAATGCGTGCTTAGGGGGGTGTTTATCTCACATGGTTCCAGATTAAAAAAAGAACGCTCCCACAAATTGAGGTCTCTTTTATCTGATCTGGCCATGAAAGAAAACTTGAATAAGAATGCCCCTTCTGATATTCTAAAATCAGACATTTCTTTAGTTCAGCATCAAATACTGCAGATACTCGACCAGAAATCTCTTTGTTTTAGAGATAAAGTTAGACACGGGTTTTTTGAATATGGTAATAAATGTGGTAGCTGGCTAGCTAGGGCCTTGCATCCCCGAACTGCTCTGACTCACGTCCCCTCAATTAACACGGTTGCAGGAGGGTCCGTGCATAATCCAGTAGATATCACGGCTGAATTTCAATCCTTTTATGCGTCCCTATATAATCTCCCATCGTCTACTCTCCCGCAGGAATCCCTTGGTGATGTAACCCGTGAGTACCTAACTCAATTTGGCCCCACCCCCATACCGGGTGAAGATGCGGCCACGTTGGAAGATGATTTTACCCTATCGGAACTAGAATCAGTGATCAAGAATCTGAAGAATGGGAAATCCCCAGGTCCTGACGGGCTGACCTCTCGATTTTATAAAATCCTTCGAGAAGATCTCACACCCTTAATGGTTGAAACCTTTAATTCCATCTCACCGGATTGTCCATTTACTAGGCAAGCCCTCCAGGCTCATATCACGGTTATCCAAAAACCAGGCAGGGACCCAGCTTCATGTTCTAATTATAGGCCTATTTCCTTGCTCAATGTGGATCTCAAAATGTATGCCAAGCTTTTGGCGCTGAGAATCCATCCTCACATTCCCGGCTGTATCCACAAGGAGCAAGTGGGATTTGTACCAAGACGGGAAGCCCGGGATAATACACTTAAAACGTTAGGTCTGATAGCGAGGGCACAACACACTAAAATTCCGCTATGCCTTCTAGCTGTAGACGCTGAGAAGGCGTTTGATAGGGTGAGCTGGCGGTTCTTAGAGGAAACCCTGCGCCACATTGGTTTGGGAGACAAAATGATCTATAGGATATTAGCTCTTTACTCCTCCCCTTCAGCCTGTGTTCGTGTTAATGGCCTTCTGTCTGCCCCTTTTGAGATCCGGAATGGAACACGTCAAGGATGTCCCTTGTCGCCCTTTTTATACACTCTTGTGATGGAGTCCCTTGCTAATGCTCTTCGGGCAAATCCTTCCATTTCGGGTCTCAAACTTGGTAGTACGGAACACAAACTCTCCCTGTTCGCAGACGATTTGCTTATTTACTTAACTTCTCCTAGGATTGGCCTGCCTTCGATTCTCTGTGAATTTGATCTCTTTGGACGCCTTAGCAACTTTAAAGTTAATGTACAGAAATCTGAGGTCTTAAATATAAACATACCCCAACGGGAGGTCGACTCTTTAAAAGACTCTTTCTCCTTTAAGTGGACCACTCAACACATCAAATACTTAGGAGTTCACATCCCAGCAAACTTGGCACATGTTTTTAAACTTAACTATTTACCCTTGCTTAGGGCTATTGAATCCAGTTTCCATAAATGGACTTCACTCCAGATCTCTTGGTTCGGGAGGATTAATGTGGTTAAAATGGACATTTTACCGCGCCTCCTTTATTTGTTCCAGACGATCCCATGTAAAATCCCTTTAACCTATTTTGCTAAAATCAAGAGAATGGTATCGGTTTTTATATGGAGAGCACCCAGGGCTAGACTTAGCTACAGTTTGATGTCCCGCTCTAAGGCTATGGGAGGTACGGGACTACCAGATTTTATTTCATACTATAGAGCGACGATCATGAATTGTGTGCTTGATTTGTGTCACAATCGCTCTACCAAACTATGGGTGGATATTGAACATGAAATGGCACCACATTTGGCTACTGGAATTTTTTGGTTGTCCCCTACCTCCTTGGGCTTATTACCTAACTCACAATCCCCGATGCTTTTATACACCCTGGCTAGGCTTTGGGCTAAATTTGCGGTCAAATATTAGCCTTATACGCTCTCCTGGTCCTCTCACGACACTCACGGGTCATGCGGATCTCCCCACAGGTTTGTGTCAGCTCCCAGCTCTGGGCGACCGGAATAGACATCCGATCAAATTGATAGATGTTTTTAAACAGAATGGTCTGCTCCCCTTGGATGACCTCTCACACATTATACCTGCGGGCCCTGGACGCTGGCTCCTTTACTTTCAGTTGCGAAGCTTTATTAGGTCCCTGATACCTGGATTGCAGTCATGTTCTCCACTGACTGAATTTGAAAAGATGTGCACGGCGAGGTCTGCTCCTGATCATGCTATATCTTTACTGTATGCCATGTTGAACTCTGGGGAGAGAGAGGATTCCTCCATAGACACTCAAGGGACTAAACTCAAATTCATGTATGATTGGGAATCGGAACTGGGGTCTACCTTCTCTACAGACCAATGGTCTAGATCACTTATGTTCACTCATAAATTAACTGTGTCCTGTAATTTGCAGGAACTTAATTATAAAATCCTTACAAGATGGTATAGGACCCCAGTGCGATTACACAAATTTTATCCTCAGGTTCCTGATACGTGCTGGCGGTGTCTTAATGCGCGGGGTTCCATGACACATATTTGGTGGGATTGTCCAGGTGTGGCTCCCCTGTGGCAGGAGATCTTTGACTTATATAATTTCTTATACAAAGCTACTATTATACCCTCTCCTGCTTTAGCTCTTTTGTCCATGTTCTCAGGGCGGATTTCGCAGGTCAAAAAGGGCGCCCTTCGATTCTTTATATTAGCTATGAGACAGATAATTCCCCGTCAATGGAGGTCCCCAGAGAGTCTTTTGAGAGTGACCTGGTCCGGGGCTCTGGACTCACTAGTCCGTATGGCTGAGTTGGGCGCTGTGGATTCGGGATCTGCTTCGGCCTTCTGGGGGACTTGGGACCCATGGAACCAGTTTCGCTCATCCACATCGTTTCATGACTGGCTGACGACGGGTGTTATACCGGGTAACGGCTCTTAAATACTATATTAAGCAGAACCTCTCTATTTTACACACCCCCTTCCCTTCTTCCTTCTGTTTATGTCTTGTCTTGGTCCGTCATGTCTTGTGATGTCTCTCCCTGTCTTATGTGGTTACGGGTCTGAAATTTGGAGTACATATGAGGTGTGTGCTCTTGGATTCATGTCCAGAAGCCATCACGGGCTTGTTATTTGAAATAAGGGCTCTGTAACGTTAACTTTAGAATATATCATTGCCTCAGATCTATCTGTGTGAACAGTTTATGACCTTTGTAATGTTCATGTATACATATTGGATATATATGTACATTTTTTATTTGTACGCTTAATAAAATAATGATTGAACCATATAGAGATACTGTATTTTAATTCTAACTCGTTTGCGTCCCCATATTAATTCGTTAAAGAGGGTCTCCAGTTTATTAAAGAACTTATCTTCTATCATTATTGGACTTGCGTTAACTACATATAATAACATTGGTAATAATGTCATTTTAATAAGCGCAATACGGTTAATTTGTGACAGAGGTAACCTTAACCATGTTCTAATTTTTCCCTTAACCTTATCTATTATTGGGAGTATATTCAATTTCTCATAGTGTTCCAACTTGGTCCCTATATGGATACCCAGATAAAGTAACGATTCTACTGGAGTCAGGACATTCACCCGATAATTATAAACAGGGCATCTCAATGGGAGAAATTTAGATTTTTCCCAATTTATCTCGTATCCAGATAAGGATCCAAATTCATCTATGCTTTCCATAACCCTGGGTAGATTCCTATGCCCCTCCCCCAAAAATAATAGAGCGTCGTCCGCATAGAGACTAATTTTATCGATCTTTCCCTCACATCCGAAGCCCTGTATTTCCTTATCTGCTCTAATTTTACATGCCATTGGCTCTAGGAACAGCGAAAAAAGCAAAGGGGAGAGGGGACATCCCTGACGTGTTCCCCGGGTCAGTGAAAAGGGGGAGGAATACTCCCCGTTAACTTGGACCCTAGAAACCGGATTTCGATAGAGAACCTGGACCCATCTAGAAAAGTATTCTCCCATCCTCACTCGTGACATCACTCCCCAGAGGAAGGGCCACTCCACCCTGTCAAATGCCTTAGAGGCGTCAAGAGACAGGATGGAGCAGTCTTCCCCCCCCCCCCTCCCCATCTGAACGTTCAGGAAGGCCCTTCTTATGTTATCCTGAATATTCCTTTTAGGAATAAACCCAGTTTGGTCCTCATGGACAACTTTATGGATAACGACCTTCAATCTATTGGCCAACAATTTTGCAAGAATTTTATAGTCTGTATTCAACAGAGCAATGGGGCGGTATGACTCAACTGACAACGGGTCCTTCCCCTTTTTTAAAATCAGTGTAATAGTCGCTTCTATCCATGAGGGGGGTAAAGAGCCCAATGTCCATGATTGATTTAATACCTCCAACATTTGGGGAAGGATGATTCCCTCATGTTTTCGATATATTTCAAATGGGAAGCCGTCCGCCCCTGGGGACGTATTACCCTTGATAGTTTTTAACGTACTCTGTAACTCGCTCAATTGTATAGGTCTATTCAGCCAATCTATATCTTGTTGGTCGAATTCAGGGATATTGATATTGTCTAGATATTCATCTATTTTTCCTCCCTGCTCTATGGGTCCGACCTGATATAACATGGAGAAATATCAAGTAAATTCCCCCAAGATATCGTCAGAGTCTCTAATTATGTTTCCGACCTCTGTCCTAATTCCATTGATGTTATTACTGCCCCTTTGATTTTTTACTATTGTGGATAATACAATACTTGGTTTACCGGATTCACTAAAGGTCCTTAGCCCCGAGAAGAACAATTTATTCTGAGCTTTTTTATACAAATATCGCTTATAATCCTCCCGTGCTTTTTTTAATTGATATTGTTTTTCAGGGGTATTAATCTGTACAATCTCACCCATTATCCGATTGATCGTGTCTTCTATTTCTTTTTGAGTTTGTGCAAAAAGACTCTTCTGTTTCCTAATTCGATATGAGTATAAACCGCGCAGGTATGCCTTTAGGGAGTCCCAAACCATATGTATATGTGTTGAGTTAATATTGTCGTTCCAAAAGAGTTTAATTTCCTCATTGATCTTGTCCACATCTTTTATCAATGTAATCCAGTGGGGATTAAGTTTAAAAATTCTATTTTTACTAGGTTTATTAATACTGTCCAGTATTACGGTGACCGGAGAGTTGTCAGAAATACCATGGCTTTCATAGTTCATTTTTTTGACCCTATTAATAAGCCCAGGGCTGGGGAGGGCCAGATCAACTCGTGACATGGATCTATAGGTCTTGCTAAAGCATGAATATACCTGCTTATTACCATACAGGGATCGCCATATATCGACCAGTGCCATTTCTTTACTCATTCTAAATAATAACGTGTTAGAACTAGTATTTTGTTCGTAGTTAATTGTAGTAGATATCCTATCTATTTTAATGTCCATAACCGAGTTAAAATCGCCCATCACCAGCACCGGGCAACTCCTCTCGTACCGAAATATATTGCATCAATTTACATAATACATATGTTGAAAAAGGGGGTGGGATGTAAATAAAAGCTCCTTTGCCCCTGCCACACACAGTAAAGAAAGATGTACCTTGATCGATTAGTTGTTCTATTGGTACATAATTTACCTGTCTATGAACATAAACACTAATCCCGCGGGAGTATATAGAATAACACGAATGATATTCATGAGAGGCCCATCTCCTTCCACCAAATCAGGCATCTTAAGATTAAAACAGTTATCCAGTCTTTCAGGTATACAGAATGGTATAACATAGAGGCTCTCAAAGGGACCCTAGGAAAACTATGTATAGATTAATTCCATGGGAGATATATGGATCACACTGGTACCAACATGCTCAACTTAGAATTGTATGATTAACTGATTGGTCAGAGCAGACAGGGATATTGGGTGTTAGGGATTAGGGTTGGAGAGGGGGGGGTTTCAAGTATGTGAACATATTGATTTGTAATCTGATTGACATGTCATTGTTAAAAAAGATGAAAATGGAAACTTGTACCATCCTTATTCTTATCTTGTAAACTTTTGTAATAATTTTACAATGTGCTGGTGCAATGAATAAAAATTATAAAAAACAAACAAGAAAAAAACGGATGCCATACGGAACGTCATCCGTGTTTTTTTTGCGGATCCACAATTTGCGGACAGCAAAACACATACGGTCGTGTGCATGTAGCCTTAGGCCTCTTTCACACGGGCGTCATGTTTTTTGCCCGGATAAGAGGCGGGTGCGTTGCGGGAAAATGCGCGATTTTTCCGCGCGAGTGCAAAACATTGTCATGCGTTTTGCACTCGCGTGAGAAAAATCACGCATGTTTGGTACCCAGACCCGAACTTCTTCACAGAAGTTCGGGCTTGGGATTGATGTTCTGAAGATTGTATTATTTTCCCTTATAACATGGTTATAAGGGAAAATAATAGCATTCTGAATACAGAATGCTTAGTATAATAGTGCTGGAAGGGTTAAAAATAATAAAAAAAGTTAACTCACCTTCTCCTCTTGTTAGCGTAGATCCCGGTCTGTTCTTTAGCTGTGGACTGAATGACCTGAGGTGACGTCAGATCACATGCTCCAATCACATGGTCCATCACCATGGTGATGGAGCATGTGATCTGACGTCATCAAAGGTCCTTCAGCCACAGCTAAAGAACAGACCGGCCTCTACGCGAACAGGAGGAGAAGGTGAGTTAACTTTTTTATTATTTTTAACCCTTCCAGCACTATTATACTAAGCATTCTGTAGTCAGAATGCTATTATTTTCCAGTATAACCATGTTATAAGGGAAAATAATACAGTGAATAGACTGTCACCTAGAACCCATGCGTGAAAATCGCACCGCATCCGCACTTGCTTGCGGATGCATGCGATTTTCACGCAACCCCATTCATTTCTATAGGGCCTGCATTACGTGAAAAACGCACAAAGAGGAGCATGCTGCGATTTTCACGCAACGCATAAGTGATGCGTGAAAATCACCGCTCGTGTGCACAGCCCCATAGAAATGAATGGGTCAGGATTCAGTGCGGGTGCAATGCGTTCACCGCACGCATCACACCCGCACGGAAAACTCGCCCGTGTGAAAGGGGCCTTAATGTGTGTATTCAGACATCGGTGTTTTAGCACAGTCCATGAGTCAGTGTTTTTAGCACGGATGCATGCTCTATTTTGTCTGTGTTAACAGATCCATCACGTCCATTATAATCTATGGGTCTGTGAAAAGCATGAATGCAACACGGATGCCAAGTTGCATCCGTGTTTCACGGATCATTAAGAAGAGATACTTTGAAAATTATTTTTCAGCTGTTCAGTGTCTTTTGCCACATGTCTGTATTTTAGTTTCATACATTACACCAGTTTCCAGCAGAGGGCAATGTGGGCATATGTGTGTGGCTGGAGTGGTTTTGGGTTCAGCTTAATTATAGACATAGGCACAGTACCTTATCTGCCCCTGAGCCGGCTCCTAATTTACTAGCTGACAGGCTTCCAAGAATACAGAGGACACAGGACAGTCCTACAAAAAACAATTAATATTTCACTTTAAATACAGAGAGTCCTGATTGCATAATATACCTTACATGATTCCTCCATAACTCTTGTCTTAATTGTTCATTTAATATGGTAAGGCTGTGTTCTCATCAAATTTTTGTCCCATATTTAACAAATACATTGGAAAAATGATGTTCCACAGAAAATGTGTATTTTAGGATATATATGCAGTATATATTTTTTACAATGAAACCCTGTGGTGATGGATGCCACTTTAATGAATGTTCAGAGGCACTTATACAGACGTGGACAAAATTGTTGGTACCCTTTGGTCAATGAAAGAAAAAGTCACAATGGTCACAGAAATAACTTTAATCTGACAAAAGTAATAATAAATTAAAATTCTATAAATGTTAACCAATGAAAGTCAGACATTGTTTTTCAACCATGCTTCAACAGAATTATGTAAAAAAATAAACTCATGAAACAGGCATGGACAAAAATGATGGTACCCCTAACTTAATATTTTGTTGCGCAACCTTTTGAGGCAATCACTGCAATCAAACGCTTCCTGTAACTGTCAATGAGACATCTGCACCTCTCAGCAGGTATTTTGGCCCACTCCTCATGAGCAAACTGCTCCAGTTGTGTCCGGTTTGAAGGGTGCCTTTTCCAGACTGCATGTTTCAGCTCCTTCCAAAGATGCTCAATAGGATTGAGGTCAGGGCTCATAGAAGGCCACTTTAGAATAGTCCAATTTTTTCCTCTTAGCCATTCTTGGGTGTTTTTAGCGGTGTGTTTTGGGTCATTGTCCTGTTGCAAGACCCATGACCTGCGACTGAGACCAAGCTTTCTGACACTGGCTAGTACATTTCTCTCTAGAATTCCTTGATAGTCTTGAGATTTCATTGTACCCTGCACAGATTCAAGACACCCTGTGCCAGACGCAGCAAAGCAGCCCCAGAACATAACAGAGCCTCCTCCATGTTTCACAGTAGGGACAGTGTTCTTTTCTTGATATGCTTCATTTTTTCGTCTGTGAACATACAGCTGATGTGCCTTGGCAAAAACTTCGATTTTTGTCTCATCTGTCCACAGGACATTCTCCCAGAAGCTTTGTGGCTTGTCAACATGTAGTTTGGCATATTCCAGTCTTGCTTTTTTATGATTCGTTTTCAACAATGGTGTCCTCCTTGGTCGTCTCCCATGTAGTCCACTTTGGCTCAAACAACGACGGATGGTGCGATCTGACACTGATGTTCCTTGAGCATGAAGTTCACCTTGAATCTCTTTAGAAGTCTTTCTAGGCTCTTTTGTTACCATTCGGATTATCCGTCTCTTAGATTTGTCATCAATTTTCCTCCTGCGGCCACGTCCAGGGAGGTTGGCTACAGTCCCATGGATCTTAAACTTATGAATAATATGTGCAACTGTACTCACAGGAACATCTAGTTGCTTGGAGATGGTCTTATAGCCTTTACCTTTAACATGCTTGTCTATAATTTTCTTTCTGATCTCTTGAGACAGCTCTTTCCTTTGCTTCCTCTGGTCCATGTCGAGTGTGGTACACACCATATCACCAAACAACACAGTGATTACCTGGAGCCATATATATAGGCCCAATGGCTGATTACAAGGTTGTAGACACCTGTGATGCTAATTAGTGGACACACCTTGAATTAACATGTCCCTTTGGTCACATTATGTTCTGTGTTTTCTAGGGGTACCATCATTTTTGTCCATGCCTGTTTCATGAGTTTATTTTTTTACATAATTCTGTTGAAGCATGGTTGAAAAACAATGTCTGACTTTCATTGGTTAACATTTATAGAATTTTAATTTATTATTACTTTTGTCAGATTAAAGTTATTTCTGTGACCATTGTGACTTTTTCTTTCATTGACCAAAGGGTACCAACAATTTTGTCCACGTCTGTATTTAACATATATGTCACATGTATACATTAAAGGGGTTGTCCAAGCACAGTGCCTTGAACATTTTCCAAATTTTTTCACATTACTCCCAGAAAATCTATTTTATTGTGATTTTATGTTATAGGCCAACACAAAGTATGTGTGAAGTGAAAATGACTAAAACTCTGAAAAGTGTGACGTGCATTTGTATTCAGCCCCCTGTACTCTGATACCCCTAATTAAAATCAAGTGTGACTAATTGCCTTCAGATGTCACCTAATTAGTAACTGTAGTCCACCTGTGTATGATTTCTTACTGTTCTGTGAAGGCCTCATAGGTTTTCTAGAAAACATTAGTGACCAAACAGCACACCAGACAGGTCAGGGATAAAGTTGTGGAGAAGTGTAAAGTAGGGTTAGGTCGTAAAAATATATCTCAAGCTCTGAAGTTTGATGGAGCACAGTTCAATCCATTATCCGAAAATGGCAAAATAGGTCATCAATATTAAACACTCGGACAACCCCTTTAACCTCTTAAGGACACATGACGTACCGGTACGTCATGATGTCCTGGTACTTAAGGACACATGACGTACCTGTGCCCCCAGGACCCGATCTCTGCCCCCAGCACCCCATCAGGTACATAGGGACAGCATAGGGAAAGTTTGGGTTAGGCAGGAAAAAAAAAGGGAAAGTTATTTTTTGAACTTTTCATTGCATCACCCTAGTTAGGGTGTCTGGGGTCCACTGCACAGCTGTGTGACCCTAGACCCCCCAGGGGTGCTGCCGCTCGACCTCCCCCCCCCCCCCACCTTTTTGGGGTGCAGGATTTTTTTTTTTATTTGTGTGTACGCTGACTGTGGCCAGCACTCTTAGCGTCCGGCCACTGTTAGCCCATCGCACACCCCACCGCTGATCAACTTCAGACGGTTGATCAGCGGTTTAGAATTTTTTTTTTCACATTTTTGGGGCTTTTTTTAGCCTTTTTTTTTTTTTTTCCTGTTAGCTTTAGGGTGAGTTCGTGAACACCCGTGCCCCCACACACACGCACACAAAATAAAGATTTCCACACACGCACATATACACGCAGACACACACTCCCCTATGGCCCGCCGGACGTTCTCGGCCGAGGAGGCATACGCCCAGCTTGCCTCCGACTCCGAGAGTCCCAGTGAGGACGAGGATGACCCCACATTCCTGTTATCATCCGCGTCATCCTCATCATCTAGCGATGATGATGAGCCCCTAAGGCGGCGGAGACGCCGCCAGGCGGAGCAAGGGGACCGCCATGTTAGGGACCCTGTGGCCCAGCCTAGTACGAGCAGCTCTGGGGCTCGTACTGGTTTCCCGGCCCACCAGTTAAATCCACCGGAGCACCCTGCCGGTGAACTTGTCTGGTGTAGCCCAGAGCGATACGAGCCCGTGATTCCTGATTTTGTAGGCCAATCAGGAATCCAGATTTCCACAGTGGGCTACACTGAATATGACTTTTTTCGTCATTTTTTCAGTGACCCACTGGTAAATCTGATGGTGGAGCAGACGAATCTGTACGCCCAACAGTTCGTCGCTCAACACCCGGGCTCCTTTTTGGCCAGGCCCGGTGGCTGGACGCCGGTCAGTGCAGCCGAAATGAGGACATTTTGGGGCCTCGTGCTGCATATGGGCCTGGTGAAGAAAATTTAGGACTGACATTGGATAAAAAAACTGGTTATCAGACTTGAGACACCCAAAAAAACTAAAATAATTTATTAAAAGTAGACATATTAGGTATTGTCGCGTCGGTAATAATATCCTCTATAAAAATACCCCATGACCTAACCCCCCAGATTAACACGGTCAAGGGAAATAAAAAGGTGCAAAAAAGATTTATTTTTGTCACCTTACATAACAAAAAGTTTAATAGCAAGCGATCAAAAAGTCATATAGCCCCCAAAATAGTGCCAATAAAACCGTCCACTCATCCCGCAAAAAATGAGCCCCACATAAGATAATCGGATTAGAAAAAAAAAAAAAAGACACTTGGACTTTAGAGATACAAAATTATTATTTTTTGTATCAAAAAGGATAATATAGTCTAAAACCTAAATAAATGTAAAAAAAGTAGACTTATTAGGTATCGCCGCGTCCGTAAGAATCTCCTCTATAAAAATACCCCATGATCCAACCCCCCAGATTAACACGGTCAAAAAAAAAAAAAGGTGCAAAAGAATATTTTTTTTGTCACCAAACATAACAAAAAATTTAATAGCAAGCGATAAAAAAGTCATATAGCCCCCAAAATAGTGCCAATAAAACCGTCCGCTCGTCCCACAAAAAATGAGCCCCCACATAAGATAATTGGATAAAAAAAAAAATGACACCTAGACTTTAGAGATACAAAACGTCCGTAAGAATCTCCTCTATAAAAATATCCCATGACCTAACCCCCCAGATTAACACGGTAAAAAAAAAAAAAGAAAACGGTGCCAAAAACGCAATTTTTGGCACTTTTCCATTTCAATCCGTTTTTTCCGGTAACAAAACAAGGGTTAACAACCAAACAAAAGTTAATATTTATTACCCTGATACTGCAGTTTACAGAAATGCCACATTTGTGGTCGTAAACTGCTGTATCAGTAAAAGGGAGGCCGCAAAAGGAAAGGACCGACATGGTTTCTGGAAGGCCGATTTTGATGGCCTTTTTTTATTGACACCATGTCCCTTTTGAAGCCCCCGCTGATGCCCCCCTAGAGTAAAAACTCCCTAAAAGTTACCCCATCTAAGAAACTACACCCCTCAAGGTATTCAAAACTGATTATACAAACTTTATTAACCCTTTAGGTGTTCCTCAACAGTTAATGGCAAATGGAGATGAAATTTCAGAATTTCAATTTTTGGTAACCTTGCCTCACAAAAATGTAATATAGAGCAACCAAAAATCATATGTACCCTAAAAATAGTCCCCCAAAAAATGCCACCTTATCCCGTAGTTTCCAAAATGGGGTCACTTTTAGGGAGTTTCTACTCCAGGGTGCATCAGGGGGGTTGAAACAGGACACGGTGTAAATAAACCGGTCCAAAAAAATCAGCCCTCCAAAAACCAAACAGCGCACCTTTCACTCTACGCCCCGATGTGTGGCCGTACAGTAGTTTACGGCCACATATTGGGTGTTTCTGTAAACGGCAGAGTCAGGGCAATAAAGATACAGTCTTGTTTGGCTGTTAACCCTTGCTTTGTTAGTGGAAAAAATGGGTTAAAATGGAAAATTAGACAAAAAAAATGAAATTCTCAAATTTCATCCCCATTTGCCAATAACTCTTGTGCAACACCTAAAGGGTTAACGACGTATGTAAAATCAGTTTTGAATACCTTGAGGGGTGTACTTTCTTAGATGGGGTCACTTTTAGGGAGTTTCTACTCCAGGGTGCATCAGGGGGGTTGAAACAGGACACGGTGTAAATAAACCGGTCCATAAAAATCAGCCCTCCAAAAACCAAACAGCGCACCTTTCACTCTACGCCCCGCTGTGTGGCCGTACAGTAGTTTACGACCACATATTGGGTGTTTCTGTAAACGGCAGAGTCAGGGTAATAAATATACAGTCTTGTTTGGCTGTTAACCCTTGCTTTATTAGTGGAAAAAATGGGTTAAAATGGAAAATTAGAAAAAAAAATGAAATTCTCAAATTTCATCCCCATTTGCCAATAACTCTTGTGCAACACCTAAAGGGATAACAACGTATGTAAAATCAATTTTGAATACCTTGAGGGGTGTAAAGTCATCACAATTTTTGGGGGTATTACTATGTATTACAGAAGTAGAGAAACTGAAACTTTGAAATTTGCAAATTTTTCTAATTTTTTGATAAATTAGGTATTATTTTGTGCCCAAAAAATTATTTCTTTAACTTCATTTTACCAGTGTCATGAAGTACAATATGTGACGAAAAAACAATCTCAGAACGGCCTGGATAAGTCAAAGCGTTTTAAAGTTATCAGCACTTAAAGTGACAGTGGTCAGATTTGCAAAAAATGGCCTGGTCCTTAAGGTGAAATAAGGCTGTGTCCCTATGGGGTTAAAGGGAATCTGTCAACCTTTTTTTCACATTTTTTTTCTTTTAATGTTGCTCCTAGGATCTTTTCCTGAGTCATGATAACTTTTCTGCAATAAGAGCAACAGTGACGCCCTCATTGCACCATATGTCTAATTTGCATATTAAGAAAAAGTATTACAACTTGGGAATGGAGCCTCGGATCAACAAAAGAAAAACAGCGGTTTAATCAGGTGAACCACAGCTATGTGTCTAGGCAAAAAGCTGGATAGGGAGGTCGCTGGCTACAGATTCACTTTAAGGCTTTTTTCACACTAGTAGTTATGGCAGAGAACAGCTTGCTAGTGCTCTCTAGATCATGCATTGCCAGATGTTAACAGAATGCCTGTTGGCCCCATTGACTATAATGGGGTCCATCGGAGAACCAGCTGCTACTTGGCAAATGTACAGGGATTTGGCAGGACAAAAACCACTGCGTTCATGATATGAATGCAGACTAATGCCTCATTCACACATAAGTGTTCGGTCAGTGATTTCCATCAGTGATTTTGAGCCAAAACCAGCTGCAGCTCTAAACACAGAACAGATGCAGATATTTCCCTTAGACCTCATGTCTGTGGAGGCTACAATCCTGTTTTTTTCTCACAATCACTGATGGAAATAACTAACCAAAACACTGACGTGTGAATGAAGCATAAGGGTACTTTCACACTTAGTTTTTTTCCCCCTCTTTTTGCACCAGCACTTTTTGCTGTAAACATGCCAGCTCCACATGTTAGCTAAATGTCTATGGAAAAATATGAAACGCAAAACACACAAGCCTTTTTTTCTGCTGGTGTTACTTAAAGGGGTTGTCTGCTTTATTTATATTGACTGTTTTAACACGTGAATTCAAAAGATTTGCAAATGAATAAGCTCAGGCAGGCTAAGTGAATAAATGTAATCATCACTGGCCTACACATACAATATTGGAGGGACTCCAAGCTACCATGGCATGGCAAATGGGCAACACCCCAAGGTGTTACAAGAAATAAATAGTGTTACAACATCCTACTGGGATGAAGTTCCTCAATGAATTGCCAATTAGAAGTGTGTGCCAAAGTTTATACCTTTCAGCGCCTCCTCCAGTGTGCAGTATGCATATCATATCAGTAATTTGGCTTTCTCAGCACAATGGGAGTTGGGTTGGGGGCTTTGTGTATATTATCTATTCCTATTACTAAATAACTAAATTGCAAGGAATATTATTACACAGAGTATATAAAATAATATAAAAGGGACAGAATTAAAGGGGACAGAACCAATCAGTACTTTAAAATACCCTTGATGAGGGGAGTAGCCTAGCAGCGCATGGAGCAGGACGCATGACCGCCGAGCTCCGCCACCAAGCCGCAACATTAGGGGCCTTGAGTCCTCAGCACAGACCCCCACATGGGCAAGAAGATGCCCAAGAAGCCCCAACAAGGGGTCATGCCTCCCCCGGACCCCCTCACCGAGGCATGCTTCGGGACTTCGTCCAGCGCTCAGGACAGAGCGCACTGCCATCTTTCCTGCCAGACCTGGCTGCCCCTGCAGAAGCGCTCCCTCAGCACTGCAGGGAAGGACGGGACCACGAGACACCAGGCACTCCAGCCGCACAGGAGCCCCCAGCACCTGCTAACGTGGCCACAGAGACCTGCCTACCTCCAGCCTCTCCACCGCCTCCCTGGACGTGGATCCAGCAGGAAGCCCTCTATCCCAAGTTAGTCTCAGGTTAGTGCCCAGTGGCATTCCTCTGACCCCCCTCAGCCATTCCCCCCCTGGTTCTCTCTCCCTGCAGAAGGGGACCCCCAGATGTGCCCAATGTTGTGGCAGTGTCCTCTGCCCCTATCTCCTCTTTGGAACTTGAGGATGACATAGGGGCTACCCCCTCCATGCAGCAGTACGCTGCCCCCACCCCTGCACACTCCCCATACTCTGACCACTGTACCTATACTGCCCCCCCCCCCATGGACTGGGCTTCTATGCTCTCCCAGCTGCCTACTAAAGGCGACTTCCAGGCTCTGGTTACACCTCAACATGCCGCTCTGAAATCTCCGTGGCTCGGTGTGACCTACACTCTATTGCCACCCGAGTGGAGACCCTGGAGAAAGATCATGAAGTTACACTGTCCTGTGTCTCTCAACTCCATACCTCAGTGTCCTCGCAAGTCGCAGGGCTCCGCGAGTTGCAGCGTCATATAGAGGACTTAGACAATCGTGGGAGGAGGAATAATATCAGTATCCGTGGTCTCCCAGAGACCCCAGGGGAGGAGGACATACAGGAAATCCTGGACATACTCTTCAACAAAATTATGAGGGAGCCCCCAATCTCATACCATTAAGCTGGACAGGGCTCACAGAGCCCTCTGACCCAAAGGATCCACCCCCCAACCCAGGGACATTATTTGCTGCAATCACGACTTCGCCCGGAAAGAGGCAGTCATGATGAAAGCCAGAGACTCCTGTTTTGTGGCCTTTCCGGGGGCCAAGGTCCAGCTTTTTCAGGACTTTTCATGGATCATGCTGCAGAAACTTTGCAACCTTCGCCCTCTGCTGGACACCTTGAGGGACCATCGGATCCCGTACCGCTGCGGGTTCCCCTTCTCCTTGAACGCCCGGATAAATGGCCGTGGCCTCATGCTCCTATGCTGACCTCGGCCCATTCTGGGCCGCGCTGGACTTGCCAATACATAACCTCTCTGATTGAGATATTGCCACGACATCCCTGCCCACCTCTTTTGCTTGGCAGACGACGGAGGGTCACAAGAGACGTCGACTGCCCTCTCCCAAGTTGAGGTCTGCTGATCCTGGGGGAGCATCCACTTCACCGAGATTGGCGTTCCCTGAACCCGGAGGAACATCTCCCCATCGCTGAAGGGCTCATCCGCGTGCCTGGACGTTATCTTTTTTTCTCCCTTTAGGGACTCCACAGTTTTTTGCCCACTCAAGGCCTAGGAAGCTATGATGATGGAATAGTCGCCGCCTGTTGGTCACAATTGTTTTTCTGTTTTTGACCTATTGGTTTTGCTTAGGTTCTCTCCCCCCCTCTCGGGAAGTCACTGGTTCGGTCCTCAGACAGTGGGGCTCAGTGAGTCCTCTGCTGGCTATTGGTCCGGTGGGGTCGGTCCCCTCTCAGACTTTTTTTTTTTGTCTAGTCTGTTTATTCTACAGATTTAGTTTACTGTTTGTTTTTTGTGAAGTTTTGTGGTGTTTGTATCTTCCCCCAGTCCCTATCGTCCCACATCCTCCCCCATCCATACCCGCTCTCACTACTTATTTTTGCATTGTGTATAGAACCCCTTGCAGCACACATACGAATGAACCCCGACATTCAGGGACTTAAAGAACGAGACAGGGAATTTAAGATCTCCCTTTATGCGGACGATGTCCTCATCACCCTGACCAATCCCCACATTACACTACCAAACCTACAAAAAGCCTTAACTCACTACGGCAACATGGTCAATGCTTCTAAGTCAGAAGCCCTACCTATCCTTATACCCGCCCGTAATCTAACATTGCTCCAGAGCAATTTCTCTTATCGATGGTCGGACACCACTCTGAAGTACCTAGGGGTTCATATTACTCCTACATATGCCTCATTGTACTCCAGTAACATCCTTTCCCTTTTCCGTGAACTTAAGTCCCTCCTCACAGAATAGAAACCCCTATACATATCATTGCTAGGCCGCATAGCAGCGGTGAAAATTGCTTTATTACTTTGAGACGCTCCCAGTACGAATCCCTATGTCAGAACTACTCCTCCTATAACAGGCCACTTTTTGGGCGTCCCAACAGGCATACACCAAATGGGTAGAATTTTAAAAACTCTTGATTTCCCCGATTCATCCGAACACCCTGCTACGGCAGTGGGCCCCCGTAGCTCCCCACACTCCCCTCCTGGGGCCTATGGCCTTTACCAAACACATGTGGGACACCTGCCACCGACAGTTTGCCTTAGCTTCTCAGCACTCCTCTATGATCTCCTTTCTCTACAACCCAACTATTCCCTCTAGCTTGACCGCCCCCATGGTCTGGGTCTGGTCGTCGTTGGGTCTCTTCCATCTGGTGGACATTGTAGACTCCTCTACTCTGACATTGAGGTCCTTTGCGCAACTTCAGGACCAATTGAAATTACCGGCGACAGAGGGACTCCACTACATCCAGGTTCGTCACTATGTGAGCACCACTTTTGGTTCGCTTAAGGTGTCACTTTCTACCCCATTTGAGCGCTTCTGCAGACTGGGCACAGAGACGAGAGGTCTGATCTCTCTTATCTAACGCCTTCTGGCCACAATTCCAGAGGGGGAGACCCCACATCATGCTTACATGGAAAAATGGGCTGCCACCCTCGGATCGCCTCTTTCCCTGCCTGGCAGACTGTATGGAATCGGGCAGCCCAGTCATCTATTTGCACCATGCATAAGGAGACGCAGTACAAGCTGCTAATGCACTGGTATCATACCCATGCACTCCTACATTCCAAAAACCCCACTGTTCCATCTGTCTGCTGGAGGTGCTTGAACGACATAGGTTCTTTGTATCATATTTTCTGGACGTGCCCCTGTATCATCTTATTTTGGCAGAAGGTAAGAGACGTGTCTCATTCCCTTTTTGGATCCCCTGTACCGCTAGACCCAAAGGTGTACTTACTTAACCTGTCATCTCCGGGGTTGGAAAAGTACTCCTCCAGGCTGTTTCTCTCACTATGTACTGCAGCCAAATCCTTGATCGCTAAATCCTGGGAGAGATTTCGAGTGGTCAATGGGCTGATATACTGGAAGCAGTGCCAAAGGTGTCCCTGAGTGAGCAGGGCAAGCTGTCACAACTCTTTATTCTACATAGAGTGTATAAAACACGGGTGTTTTTGCATAAGGTTGTATGTAGGGCTGATGCAAGATGTCCTAGATGTTCGGAAGAGCCTGCGGACTTACTGCATATATTTTGGACTTGCCCAGTTATTGCATGCTACTGGAAAGAGATATTACACTTAATACACCAGCATATGGAGTTAAGGGTACAAAGTGACCCGAAAATATGTATATTGGGATATGTCTCGGAGCTCGCAGCTACTGAGTCTGCTAAAATAGCTATAGGTAGACTGTTGTATGATGCCAGAAAATTTGTGGCGCTGCATTGGATTCAGAGTAACCCACCGACACTAGGTGAATTTGTAAGGAAGGTTCATGATATGTTGATGGCCGAGAAAAGAGTTTTCACTAAGAGAGAATGTCCTCAAAAGTTCGATAAAATTTGTGGCGATTGGCTGGCACATAGCCCATTAGTTATGTAATTTTTGAGAAACTTTAGGCATAGAAAATGGTCTAAATATAAGACAGCAAGGAAGCAGCGGTGGATCTGCCGAAGTTATGTAGAGGTATACACCAGAACACATAAAGACTTTGATTTTTTTTTCTTTAAATTCACAAAGCATTTCTTTCACGGGGGTGTCTCGAAAATAGGGGATGGGAAAAAGGGCTGTTTTTTTTTCTGTGACATCCACCCTTTCCTCCTCCCTCTCCTCTACATTTCCACCCCTTTCGGTCAGACGGTGAGATCCTCCCTCTTCTAGTCAGTCTATCTTTAAAGGCTATGTACACCTTCAGAGGCAATTTTTGTTTATATTTGCATTTTACTCAAGCCATCCAGCTTTCCTAGAAACACATATACACACACCACACCGAATTGCTGATGATCTCTATTGCTGTTCTGCCATTACTTGCCAACGTCTTCTGGTCTTCACTCTGTAATCAATCACAAGCTTATAACAAGACAGCATACTCTTATAATGATAAAACATTTTTTGTTAAAACCAAAACATGTAATCATTGTATATGCCAATTGGTGGTGCACGTATATAATAATTTTTCTTTAAGGCTGGGTTCACAAATGACAAATAGCTGCTTAGAAAAGAAGAAAGAAAATGTATTAAACAATTCTTGACTCTTCTGTGTCTTGTAAAAAGGTATTGCACATCACTTACTAAAACACACGAATAACATTTCAAAAATCTTAGGGTCCATTCACACATCCGTATGTGTTTTACGGATCTGCATATCCGCAAAACACGGACACCGGCAATGTGCATTTTGCGGACCGCACATCGCTGGCACTCAATAGATAATGCCTAATCTTGTCCGCAATTGCAGACAAGAATAGGACATGTTCTATTTTTTTCGGGAATGGAATTGCGGACCCGGAAGTGCGGATCCACATTTCCGGATCCGTACAGCACACCGTGCGGCCCCATAGCAATGAATGGGTCTGCAATTCCTGCAAAATGCGGAACAGAATTGCGGACATGTGAATGGAGTCTTAGACTGTATTTGTCTTACTCCTCTGTCTACTACTCATTAATCTCCCCTCCCCCTCTACACATTCTTTCCACATGCAGCAGTCACCCTCTTTCCTGACTCTTATCTATCAAGTATTTATCAAGCTTTCCTAAGACACATGCTCACATCACTAAAGGGAGAGTCTTAGACTAGAAGGGGGATGGGGCCATAAAATACCCCTATCTATGTGTCTATGTCCCTTAAACAAAGAACAGTCCTGAAAGGGCATTTTTCAAGGAAAACATCTATACACGTTTCTCTTTAAACTTATTTTTTTGTAATATTCTGTTTATTGAAACAAGTCGATATCATGATACTACAAAGATATAGCATTCAAGCGAGAGTGTGCAATGCAATCTCATAGCAATCACAATTAAGTTGACTCATTCCCATTAATGACATAACAACAATGCAATGTTATAATGCCAATAAACATTTTGAGGGTAGGGAAGGGGGAAGAAAAGGTTATAAAGGGGTAAGCAGAGTTATACTTGAAGAGCACCCAGGGTGCCTCTAAGAGAGGAGGAGAGATACCAGGAGGTATATTGAAACAGTTTAACCAACTCAGATATGTCAGCAGGACTAAAATGTGTTAGAAGGAAGGTTTTCCGTTTTCTGAAAAATTTGGAGGCGGAGCTTTCTTTATGCCTCTCTGCCTCAATCCTATCATATCTCAATAATAGCTTCAGCTCCGAAAACACTGCGGAGAGCCAATGGTGAAGTAAAACTCTCTTGGCTACCAGTAATATGGAGTGAAGAAAGAAAGGAGCCTTTGTCTGGCAAGCAGATTGGTCTGTTGGTAAACTAATGTAATGAAACAGCAATGATAGAGGTTCCAAGGCAAGGTCTAATGAGCAATTTGTTTTAATGTACAATAGTAAAGTTTCCCAAAATTTTTATACCTGAGGACACGTCCATATGCCAAGCCAGAAATCCGTGGCCAGTGTGCTACATTTGGGACAATGAGTGATCCGATTCGGAAACTCCTGTAATAATTTGTAGAATTCCCCCGTAAACCCGTCTGGGCCTTGCCATTGTGAAGCGATTTTACCGTACTCTCCCTCTGTGATTTTTGTACTCAAGGTTTCTTGTTGATGTGCGGTCAAAGTTGGTAATTTGAGTGCTGACAGAAACCTAGTGCCCTCCTCACTATCCCTTTGGGTGTCCTTGTATAGATGGGCATAATAATCTCCCAGGATTATGTTTATCAGTTTAGGGTTGGTCTAAGTGACTCCCCTGCCATTCTTCAGGGATGTAATAATTGTGGGGGACATCCTACCTCTTGCTAAGTTCGCCAGCATTCTACCCGATTTCTTTTCATGGCGAAAAAAAATCTGTCTGAAATGCCGTTCTATACATGGCTTCCTGCCTATCAGCCCACTATTCAAAATCACTCCTAGCCGCTATCCATGAAATTTGAGTAAGCTATCCTGAGGGCTGTGCTGACTTTCAGGTATTGTTGGGAGACTAGTTTACGCAGGTTACTGACATAACCTATTATCCTCCCTCTCAATACAGCTTTTGCCGTTTCCCAATAAGTCAAAACATCTGATGCAAATGGGGGATTATCCCCCTGGAACTCGAACCACCAACCTTGTAGAATATGTTTGAAATTTTCGTCTTTGGCCAAGAATGAAGAAAAGCGCCAGATGAAGTCTGTTCCCATTGGATAGGTATTCTGCAAACATATAGAGATGGGTGAGTGATCAGAGATAACTAGCGCATGAACCTCGGCAGTGAGAACCCTACATGATGTACTTGTACAGGTAAGTGGGTAGTAGGTAGTCAATTTGAGACCATGCCCGATGGTCGTGGGAAAAGTGGGTGCAATAAGCACCAGATATCCCGTAGACAATTTAGGTCCTAAAAGGTTGCAGAACCTTGTCCGAGATTCTCTGGTCACCCGCTGTCCCATCTGCTCTTCTGCGATCTTCCTGGATGGAAGCTACCGTGTTAAGGTTGCCCCCCAAGATCTTATTGGGGGCCCCATCTAAATGTATCCGATTCTCTAGGAGGGCATAGAATGACTTGTTGTCTCCATTTGGGGCATACACATTATGGATATTGTACTGAGAACCCTCATATTCTAACAACAGCCTGTGCCATCTGCCATCATCATCCTGAGCCTCAGTTAGTACCTTTCCTGGGAAATTCTTATGAAGCAATGTAATTACTCCTGCTTTGTGATCTCTGGCTGAGTAACCATATATCCGTTTAACCCAGAGCTTCTGCAGTCGGAAGAAATATTTTTCCTCCAGGTGAGTTTCCTGCAGTAGGACTAGGTCAGGTTTCAGACGTTTTAGTGGAGAGTGCATCCCCTTTGCATTATGGCTCTGGGTTCCTCTGTATCCTTCTGCATTATGGTACCTGCATTATGGCTCTGGGTTGTCACCAATCCTCACACAAAGATCACAGAGGGATACACAGGGAAGGGAAAAAAGGGAAGGGTATGAACAAAAAAACGAGGGAAAACAAGTAACCAACAATACCCTAACCAGAGCTCAGGTTGTGACTTCTATTGTTAAGACAGGGTATAATGTGTCTTCCCTGAGTGTAGTTAAGGACTTCTAATATTTCTACCATGGTGAGATCCCCGGCGCACCCCTAAATGATAGGTTACAACGCTAAACCTCATGACCCAGGTCTAACCAAACTTCTCAACCTTGAAAATTAAACATCATCTAACATAAAGACATAACACGGCATCTCCCCTTGCCATGTCCCCCGATTGCCCCTGCCTACAAACCAACATGACTTCCCCCGGAATTTTAGAGGGGAGTTCATCTACGAAGGGATCTATCCTGTGAATCCGGATCTCTTCCTCTGATGCTCCTAGATCTTCCTTCAGATCTTCTCAGCGAGCGACCCCTCCATTGACGGCTAGTGAATTTCCTCTGTGAGCGCGGCGGAGACCTCCGTGGAGAAGGGATGGCCTCAGGTACCACAAGTTCAGGGGCAGGTAGGAGTGTTTCTTCCGCCCGCAGCAGGGAAGTCATAGGTAGATGTGCCCCCCTGGACATGATGTATCTTGAGTACAGTCGGGAAAAGGAGCTGAAAGCTAATATTATTGTGGTATAGTTTGGTGCAGATACGGCTGAACACCTTGCGTTCGCCACCTCCGCAGAGAAATCCTTAAATACGATGACTCTGTGACCCCTTAGTAGAATCGGGCGTTGTCTCCTGCGGAATTTGCGTAGCATCGCCACCTTGTCATTAACCGCCTCTGGACTAACACAGGATTGCGTTCTGGAGGCGGTCGTTTTGTTCCTCCTTGACACGCCGGCGCGTCATCTCGCGAGACGCGAGACTTCGCTAACAGCCGGCCCGCGCATGCGCATCGCGGGCCGGCAAAAGTTAGAGGACAAGTTCGTCATCAACCTGCCAGCCAATGATCGTCGCTGGCAGGCTGATGATTTTCAAAAAACCGAATCACAAGCCATCTAACACCTTATATTTATAAATATAAGGTGTTAAATGGCTTCTGTGCTCCTCTGCTGGTCCTTTTCGTCGGTTGGTTCCAGCAGAGAAGCACAGATCACAGTGAGTACACACCAACACCACATATAGCCCCAGATCACCCCCCATCACCCCAATTAACCCCTTGATCGCCCCTGTCAATCACCTAGTGAAAGGGAAAAAGTAATCAGTGTAAACTGTCACTTTTTTTTCCCACTAGTATTGACTGTTAGGTTTAGGATAGTTTAGGCCCCTTTGTTAGGCAGTTAGCGTCGGTTAGCGCCCAGCCCACCGCACTGCAGTCACTGATTCGCTGATTAGCGTATCGCTAATCAGCATTTGTACTTTTATAGCATCTGTAAGTGATCAGAACTGATCACAGTCAGATCTATAATAGTATTAGTGTCACCTTAGTTCGCCCTCCACCTGTCACCACCAGACATCTGAGAAGCTCTGTCAGACGTTCTTCAGAACCTCCTGCTTGAGGTTCCTTTTGTTTTGCTTTCGTTTTCTCATCTCGTTAGCCTCTCTCAGCTGTCATGTAGTTGCACTGATTGCATCCCTTTAAATCCCTTCCCATACTGCATCACTTTGCGGTTTATACAACTTCCTGGAGTGTGTGCATGCTGGATGCTACTGCTGAGTCTTCTACAGATAAGTTTTGTTCATTCATTTGTGTTTTCCTGTTTGCTGGATCCCAGGTGACCCTGACTCCCTCCGTATCAAGTGTAGGGAGCCGGTGGTCGTGTCCCCTCACTATTATAGGGTGTTCAGGTGTTATACAGTGGAGGAACGAGGATATGCGATCATCTACCATTGAAATTTTTGCATAGGCTGAGCAGTTAGGGAGAGAGCCAGGTCTGTTGCAGGGCTTTCCCTTTGGTTCCTTAGTTTTGGATCCAGTCAGTCGGATCTTCATTTTGTGTCTTCTAGTTTTCTGTACACCTTCCGTGACAGCATGAGGGGAAGAAGATAGACAATGACGTAGACACTGCAGTAGTCACTTCTCACTGTACTGAGATCTGTAAAGGACTCGCAGGAGGGAAGTCCTGCTCAAAAATCTGCCTTGTCAGAGTTTATCCGGTCGGCCACCGAGATAAGGCGATCAAGGTATACGCAATCTTAGATGATCAAAGCAACAGGTCTTTAGCTAAATCCACCTTCTTCGACACCTTCAACATCGTAGGGCTGAGTTCTCCCTACTCTTTAAGGACATGTGCAGGTACCGTTGAGACGACGGGAGGAAAGCAACTGGGTACAAGGTGGAGTCTATAGATGGTCACACCTGCTTGTCCCTGCTAACCATAGTGGAGTGCAATCCCATTCCTGACAAACGTTCTGAGATACCTATGCCATAGGTAGAAGCATACCACCCCCAGCTGAAGCGTATAGCTCACCTGACACCGTAACTGGACCCAGAAGCCCCTACAGTCTTACTTCTTGGAAGAGACATACTACGAGTTCACAAGGGTAGAGGACAGATTAATGGTCCCCAGAATGTTCCATACGGCAAGAGACTTGACCTAGGATGGGTCATCATAGGAGACGTCTGTCTAGGAGGAGCACACAAGCCGACCTCAGTTAACAGTGTGCTCACCAACACACTTGAAAATGGATGTCCTTCCTTATTCCAGCCATGTCAGAGCAGTTTCCTGATAAAATAATTGCCACACAGCACCCCTGTGCCTTGTCCTTTCGCAGATGCCTCCTGTGAAGACCATGCCTGCGATGATGAGCAAGATCACTTAGAGTGCACAGTCTTCCACAGGACAAGAGAAGACAACAGGGTTGCAATGTCCATAGAAGACAGGCTGTTCTTGGATATCATGGATCAAAGAATAGTAAGAAAACATTCAAAAAGCTGGGTCGCTCCTTTACCGTTTAAACACCGGAGACAACTCTTACCTAATAACAGAGAACTTGTCTACAGTTGATTTATCTCCCTCAAACACAAACTTCAGAGGATACCAGAGACGAAAGAACATTTCTTTACCTTGATGGAAAGAATATTCCAGAACAACCATACAGAAATGGCACCCACGCTCCAAGACTCAGAGGAGTGTTGGTACTTACCCAAATTTGGCATATATCATCCTTTAAAACCAGAACAGATACGAGTAGTATTCGACTCGAACGCCAGGTGCAAAGGCGTCTTGCTAAATGATGTCTTACTGCCTGGTCCAGACCTCAGCAACAGACTTCTAGAGGTACTTCTGCGCTTCTGCAGAGATTCCGTAGCATTTATGGCCGACATACAACAGATGTTCCACTACTTCCTTGTCAAGGAAGAACATAGAAACTACTTGAGATTCTTCTGGTACCGCAACAACGACCCCAATAAAGACATTGTAGCGTACCGAATGAGAGTGCACATCTTCGGAAACCGTCCTTCCCCTGCAGTCACTATCTACGGTCTCAGACATTCAGCCCGAGAGAGTGAAGCATAGTATGGGTCAGATGTAAGATCCTTTGTGAAAAAATATTTCTACGTGGACGACTGCTTGAAATCCACACCCATGAACAAGACCGCAATCAGTCTCCTGAAAGGGCTCAAGAGATGCTTGCTTTATCTAATTTGAGGTTGCAAAAATCGCTTCCAACAGCCGTGAGTTAATGGAAGCCTTTTCACCCCAAGACCATTCAAGTGATCTAAAGGACTTGGATCTTAGCACCGACTCTCTTCCTATGCAGCGGAGCCTCGGTTTGCTCTGGGATTTAAAGGCAGACACATTCACCTTCCAAATTAGCAAGGAAGAAAAGCCCTTCACACGCAGAGGAGTTCTGTCCACCATAAACAGCTTATATGATCCTCTGGGATTTTTAGCGACTACTACTTACTATCCAAGGCAAAATGATGCTAAGAGACTTCACCACAGAGACTCCTCATTGGGATGATCCACTTCCCATTGGATAAAAAGGACCTGTGGACAGGTTTCTCAAAGCTTTGTCCAGCCTTCATGTGGCATGACCGTATGCTTCCGTTCCATTGCTACTGAAGTCAAGATGCAAAGACTATATATCTTCTGCGATGCTTTAGTCATGACAATTGCTGCCTTAGCATACCAAAAGACCATAGACGTCATAGAACAATGCCATATAGGATTTGTCATAAGCTGGACCAAACTGGTGCCACTCCGCGAACACATGATACTCAGACTGGAAATCTGCGCTGCTGTGGAGTTGGCTGAACTTATAACTTTTGAAATAACCCTATAAATCGAAGAAGTCGAGCTTTATACGGACAGCAAGGTAGTCCTAGGATATATCTGCAACAAAACCAGACATTTTTACGTATACATCTGAAATCGGGTGCTAAGGATCAGGAGATCCACTTGTCTTAAACAGTGACACTACGTGCCTACACAGCATAATCCTGTGGACCACGCAACTAGATTCATCGCAGCAAGCCATCTTATGGACACTACATGGTTACCTGTCCTGTGTTCCTGTACCATCCAACGTCTTGCAACATCGGATTCAACACATTCTAATTGGAAGACCCAGATGCGGATGAAGAAATCCGACCTGAGGTATCTGTTCTATGTACAGTGACTTCTGATCACCAACTCAAATCTCATTGTTTCAACAGGTTCTCCACCTGGATGTTGCTCTCTCGTGCTATAACCTGTGTAGTTCATACAGCTCAGACATTACCTGTGAGCCAGAAGCCCTGCAAAGGTTGGCATCACTGCAAACATGCCTTTACCGCTCCTAGTCTGGAAAGGTCCAGGAACATAATAATTCACTCGATACAACGTGAATGTCATGCAAAGGAAATAGACTACCTCAGCAAAAGTCAAACAGTCTCTAAGAATAACGCTTTGAAGAAGTTTGATCCCATCATTGACCAAAATGGGTTGCTAAAAGAGAAGAACCCAGTAGTGGCATCTGTTGACGCCAGACAGGGAGTGTTCTGCCCCAGCAGAGGCTCTGAATGATTTCTAATTCATTCTGCTAGAATTCTTGCATTTCTGTAGTTATTAGTGAGGTTACAGCACCATCTAGTGGTGTTAAAAACGTACTACACTTTGTTTTTATGTTAATAAAGATTATTGTATCGTGGGAGGTGCAAAGCATTGTGGGAGTGTAATGCATCCTGGGATAGATTAAGAAAATCACTCAGGTTGCTGTCTGAAGCTATAGCTCAGTGGTTTAGATGCTTGCCTCACATGCAGTGTTCTTGGGTTCAAAACCCCTATCAGTCTTGATCAAAAAATAAAATTTTATTGACAAATTCAAGTGATGACTGACTCTTCTCACTAGTCAGCGTTGCAATGACTTTTAGGTTCGTTGTACTTTTAACCTCTTAAGGACTTAAGCCCTCTTAAGCCCTATTTCACCTTAAGGACTTGGCCATTTTTTTAAAATCTGACCAGTGTCACTTTATGTGGTGATAACTTTAAAACACTTTTACTTATCCAGGCCATTTTGAGGTTGTTTTTTTTGCCACATATTGTACTTCATAACACTTGTAAAATGGAGTAAAAAAAAAATCATTTTTATTTATAAAAAAAATATCAAATTTACAAAAAAATTGAAAAAGAAGCAAATTTCCAAGTTTCAATTTGTCTACTTCTGTAATACATAGTAATACCTCCAAAAATAGCTATTAGTTTACATTCCCCATATGTCTACTTTATATTTGGATCATTTTGGGAATGCCATTTTATTTTTTGGGGACGTTACAAGGCTTAGAAATTTTGATGCAAATCTTGAAAATTTTCAAAAACCCACTTTTTAGGGACCAGTTCAGGTCTTAAGTCACTTTGTGAGGCTTACATAATAGAAACCTCCCAAAACTACACCCCTCAAGGTATTCAAAACTGATTTCACAAACATTATTAACCCTTTAGGTGTTCCCCAAGAGTTGATGACAAATTGAGATGAAATTTCAGAATTAAAAATTTTTGCCAAATTTTCAATTTTTATAAAAAAAATTCACTAACAAAGCAAGGGTTAACAGCCAAACTCTATATTTATTGCCCTGACTCTGCGGTTTACAGAAACACCACCAAATTTGCCAAAAATACCTGTTTTGGCACAGTTTTTATTTTTTATTTTTTACAACGTTCATCTGACAGATTAGATCGTGTACTATTTTTATAGAGCAGGTTGTTACGGACGCAGGGATACCTAATATGTTTACTTTTTTAAATTTATTTAAGTTTTACACAATAATATCATTTTTGAAACAAAAAAAATCATTTTAATGTCTCCATAGTCTGAGAGACATATTTTTTTTATTTTTTGGGCGATTGTCTTAGTTAGGGTCTCATTTTTTGCAGGATGAGATGACTGTTTTAATGGTATGGTTTTGGGGTACATACGACTTTTTTGATCACTTTTATTACCTTTTTTTGGAAGTAAGGTGACAAATTATTTTTATATTTTATTTTTTCGGTGTTCACCTGAGGGGTTAGATCAGGTTCTTACGGACACGGCAATACCTAATATGTGTACCTTTTTTTTATTTATCAATGTTTTACACAATATCATTTTTTTAAACCAAAAAAACTTGTTTTAGTGTCTCCATAGTCTGAGAGCCATAGTTTTTTTATTTTTTGGGCCATTGTCTCATGTAGGGGCTAATTTTTTACGGGATGATACGATGGTTTGAATGGTACTATTTTGCCGTACATACGACTTTTTTGATCACTTTTATTACCTTTTTTTGGAAGTAAGGTGAGCAAAATTTCAATTTCATCATAGTTTTTATATTTTATTTTTTAAGGCATTCACCGTGCGGAAATGTAACATGACCGTTTTATAGATCGGGTCGTTATGGACGTGGTGATATATGACATGTGTAGGGAATTTTTTTATTTTTTAATCAGGGATAAATGTGTGTTTTTATTATCTTTACTTTTTTTCACTTTTTTAACATTTTTTTTTTACCCAGACCCACTTGGTTCTTGAAGATCCAGTGGGTCTGATGTCTGTATAATACAGTACAGTACACTATATAGTGTACTGCACTGTATTTCACTCACACTTTGTCTGAACAGATCTCTGCCTCTAGCACAGATCTATTCAGCACCATGGACAGCAGGATGCCTGAGAAGGCATCCTGTTGCCATGGGAACCTTCCCCGTCTGCCACAACTGAGCAGACAGGAAACTCCCTCCCTCTGTCACCCCATCCTGTCCGGGGGCTGCAAAGGCACAGCAGCCCCCGATGGAAGAGGGAGGGAGCTCCCTCCCTTTTCACCTCTTCCATACAGCGGTCCCTACGGACCGCGGCATGGAAGTGGTTAAAACGGCGGACATCTGCACAGATGTCTGCCATTTGAATTGGAGTCTCAGCAATGAGCTGACACTCTGATTCACTCTGATTCAATTGCTCGGCCATCCTGAAAATAAACGGGGGGCGGGCGGAAGATCACGCATCCCGCCCCCCACACTGCCGCACGCCTCCCGCACTGCCTGCAATCCTCAACCCCCCTGCAGCCCTCTGTGTTTTTGTGCCTGCGGGCGCAGCAGGGTGAACTTTCAAAAATATGGGCACTTTGAGGTTTCTGCGGATGAGAAACTTGCCAAACAGGCCGGTATTTCCTCTCCTGGCCCTATACCTGCCCTCTTGCCTCACACCCCACCATCACACTCATTTAACATCAAGGGCACTCTAGTCATGATCAGGCAGGAGCCTCAATACCATGGTGTGTCCCGAGGTAAAGAAAAGTTATGCCTCTCCATTCACTGCACAGCCCCAGGGAGCATTGGAGTGAGGACAACTACCATGAACCACCACCACTACTCCTATCAGTGCCACATCTACCACTAAAACTACCACTCCCCTTCTCCCAGCTTTCCCCCTGCCTCCCCATATGCACAGAGTGATTTGTAGTGAAGTGTTTTGTGTGAAAACATCTATTTGTCTTCCTGTGAAATAAATTCCTGAGTCAAAATGTGTTCATTCTCCTTCTCCCACTAGTAACATTTCTCTATAGATGAATGGCTACAGGGCAGATCTCACACAAAGATCATTAATACCTATGGAGAATAGGTTGTAAAAGATGTTACATGGTCAGAGTGAAGGGTCACAACAGGCTCATTTAGGCTGGAGCTACACCTAGACCTTTTTTCTTTCTATAAAAATTGCTGTCCATTACGTATTGTTTAAAAAACCAAAACAATGTGAGTTTCCACTTTAACAGTATTGGAATAACCCCTTCAGGACCCCGCCATTTTTTACCTTAAAGGGGTTGTCCGGGTTCAGAGCTGAACCCGGACATACCCTTATTTTCACCCCGGCAGCCCCCCTGAGCCTAGCATCGGAGCATCTCATGCTCCGATGCGCTCCAGTGCCCTGCGCTAGATCGCGCAGGGCACAGGCTCTTTTGTTTTTAATAACACACTGCCGGGCGGTAACTTCCGCCCAGCAGTGTGTTCGGTGACGTCACCGGTTCTGAGGGGCGGGCTTTAGCTCTGCCCTAGCCGTTTTACTGGCTAGGGCAGAGCCAAATCCCGCCCATCAGTGCCGGTGACGTCACCGGGGTTCCTGTGAGCCCCATGGAGAGCCCGGTACGTCACCGGAACTCTGAAAAATGCCTTTGCCCTGCGCGATTTAGCGCAGGGCAAAGGAGAGCATCGGAGCATGAACTGCTCCGATGCTCATGTCAGGGGGGCTGCCGGGGTGAAAATGGAGGGCTGTCCAGGTTCAGCTCTGAACCTGGACAACCCCTTTAAGGACCAGGCCATTTTTTGCAAATCTGACACGTCACTTTATGTGGTGATAACTTTAAAACGCTTTTGCTTATCCAGGCCATTCTGAGATTTTTTTTCTCGTCACATATCGTACTTCATGACAGTGGTAAATTTGAATAAAAATATTTCATTTTTATTTATAAAACAATAACAAATTTACAAATTAAAAAAAAAATCGCAATTTTTCAAAATTTCTATTTCTTTGCTTTTAAAACAGTTAGTGATATCTCCTAAATGAGTTATTACTTTACATTTCCCATATGTCTACTCCATGTGTGGATCATTTCTTTATTTTTTTGGGGACGTTAGAAGTTTAGAAGCTTAAAATTTTTCCGAAAATTTCCAAAACCCACTTTTTAAGGACCACTTCAGGTCTATAGTCACTTTATGAGGCTTACATAATAGAAAAAAAACACTGAAAATGGTGCACTACAATGGTAGATGCAATTGACAATATACTGTATGGCTAAACCCTTTAAACCCTTACACTGATATTAAAATGAGTTCTTTCGCCAATATATTCTTATATCTAGAACATACAGGAGCTACCTCCAGTGTGAAATTACACATACAATGGGAGGAGGCTGTGAGTCCCACCTATAACTGGGTCATGTGATGCAGGTTGCCCAGGTGCACCTGAATGTTACCCATAGATCAAAATTAAGGCACATTCTTAAGTCAGGTTTGATGATTGCCCTTGAGCCATTAGCCATATTGTACATACATCTTATGTTATTTATGATCAATACATGTATTGTAGTATAACATGTCATTCCATTATGTATTGCATGTGCCTGTGTATCATGTATACTATTTATCATATTGTGCAGATTCTACAAGGAGTTGGATCCTTTTTGCATTTATTTCTTCTGCTCAATAAAAAGAAATTTGACAACAATTAAGGCACATTCAAACCTGAGGTTGCCTCACCTCCAGACATTGTTTTGTGGTACATGTGGTCCGCTGCCTGCATCCTCTATTGTATTATTGCTGGGGATTGCTGTTAGCAATGGATCACATGGGCAGGATTTGGTCCCCCTGGTAAAAATGCACTACAGCATTAGGGGTTTTGAGCATCTTTTGCCTTTTGACCACTTTATTCTGATTTTGTTTGCATATGTATGCCTGAAGGTGAGGAAACCTCAGGTTTGAATGTGCATTAATTTGGATCTATGGGTAACATTCAGGTGCACCTGGGCAGCCTGCATCACATGACCCAGTTATAGGTTGGACTCACAGCGTCTTCCCTCCTCCCATTATATGTGTGATTTCACACTGGAGGTAACTGGGAGCTGCTGGTTGTGTGTCCGACTTTATGCACCTATCATAAATTGTCCATACGGCATAGGTAGGTTAGCGTTAGGTTCCGTGCCACATTGAGATACCTTGACGGGGTGCGCGGGCTCCGGTATGTTCTTGATTTAAAAATATATTGGCGAAAGTCTCATTTTAATATCAGTGTGAAGGTTTAGCCATATATGGTTAATTGCATCTACCATAGCAGTGCATCATTTTCAGTATTTTTTTGTTTCTTATAAGCCCCATCTGCACATTTGTCTTACATGTTGTCCATTCTTCATTGTATGCATTTTTTGCTGGGTATTGCTGTTGGCAACGGATCACATGTGCAGGATTTGCTCCCCCGGTTAGTAATGTGCCACAGCATATGGAGTTTTGAGCATTTTCTGCTTTTAAGACCTGTGTAGGATGTTTTTGTGGTACATGTGGTCCGCTGCCGGCATCCTCCATTGTATGCATTTTTGCTGGGGATTGCTGTTAGCAATGGAACACATGGGCAGGATTTTCTCCCCCAGGTACAACATTAGGGGTTTTGAGCATCTTTTGCCTTTTGACCACTTTATGCTGTGATTTATTTATTTTTTCTTACAAAATGGAAACCACCCATAAATGGCCCCATTTTAGAAACTACACCCCTCAAGGTATTCAAAACCGATTTTACAAACTTTCTTAACCCTTTAGGTGTTCCAAAAGAATTAAAGGAAAATGTCGATGAAATTTCAGATTTGCCATTTTGATTCATTTTTCACAGTAACAATGCAAGGGTTAACAGCCAAACAAATCTCAATATTTATTACCCTGATTCTGTAGTTTACAGAAACACCCCATATGTGGTCGTAAACTGTTGTACGGGCACACGGCGCAGAAGGAAAGGAACGCCATATGGTTTTTCAAAGGCAGATTTCACTGGGATAATTTTCATTTGCCATGTCACATTTGAAGACCCCCTGATGCACCCCTAGAGTAGAAACACCAAAAAAGTGACCGCATTTTGGAAAATACACCCCTCAAGGTATTCAAAACCCATATTACAAACTTTAGGTGTTCCAAAAAAATTTAAGGGAAATGTAAAGGAACGCCATATGGTTTTTGGAGGGAAGATTTCACTGGGATAATTTTAAGTTGCCATGTCACATTTGAAGCCCCGCTGATACACCCCTAGAGTAGAAACTCCAAAAATATGACCCCATTTTGGAAACTACGGGATAAAGCGGCAGTGTTGTTGGTACTATTTTAGGGTACATATGATTTTTGGTTGCTCTATATTACACTTTTTGTGAGGCAAAGTAACAAAAAAAAACTTTTGGCACCGTTTTTATTTTTTGTTATTTCCAATTTTCATCGGTCAGGTTAAAATCATGATGGTATTTTTAGAGAGCGGGTTGTTACGGACGCGACAATACCAAATATGACTTTTTTTGGTTGTTTGTTTCAGTTTTACATAATAAAGAATCTTTGAAACAATGATTTTTTATTGTCTCCATATTATAGAAGCCATAGTTTTTTATTTATTTTTTGGCCGACTGTCTTATGTAGAGGCTCATATTTTTTCAGGATGAGATGACTGTTTGGTACTATTTTGGGGTGCATATGACTTTTTCATCGCTTGGTATTACACTTTTTGTCATGTAAAGTGACAAAAAAAAGGCTTTTTTGACACACTTTTTATTTTTTTACAGTGTTCACCTGAATGGTTAGGTCATGTGATATTTTTATACAGCAGGTTATTATGGACACGGCGATTCCTAATATGCATACTTTTTTTTATTTAAGTTTTACACAATAACAGCATTTTTGAAACAAAAAAATCATGTTTTAGTGTCTCTATATTCTGAGAGACATATTTATTTATGTTTTTGGGTGGATATCATTTTTTGCGGAATGAGATGACGTTTGATTGGTACAATATTCGGGTGCGTATGATTTTTGATTGCTTGATATTACCCTTTTTGTGATGTAAGGTGACAAAAAATGTTTTTTTTTTAAATAGGTACATAGTTGATACCGTTTGTATATATTTTTTTTACGGTGTTCACCTGAGGGGTTAGTTCATGTGATATTTTTATACAGCAGGTTCTTACGGGCGTGGCGATACCTAATATGTATACTTTTTTATTTAAGTTTTACACAATAACAGCATAAAAAAATAAAAAAATCATGTTTTCGTGTCTCCATAGTCTGAGAGCCATAGTTTAGCTTTTTTTTTTTTTTTTTTCTTTTCTTAGGTAGGGATTTTCTTAGGTAGGGTATAATTTTTGTGGGATGAGATTATGGATTGATTGGTACGGTTTTGGGGTGCGTATGACTTTTTAATCGCTTGGTGTTACACTTTTTGTGATGTAAGGTGACAAAAGAAGGCTTTTTTTACACCATTTTTATTTTATATTTTTACGGTGTTCACCAGAGGGGTTAGTTCATGTGATATTTTTATATAGCAGGTTCTTACGGACGTGGCGATAAGTAATATGTATACTTTTTGTATTTAGAGCCATAGTTTTTTTTATTTTTTGGGCGATTGTCTTAGGTAGGGTATCATTTTTGCTGTGATACCTAAGATGTATACTTTTTTATTTATTTAAGTTTTACACAATAACAGCATTTTTGAAACAAAAAAAATCATGTTTTAGTGTCTCCATATTTTGAGAGACATAGTTTTTTTTATTCTTTGGGCTATTGTCATAGGTAGGATATCATTTTTTGCGGGATGAGATGATGTTTGATTGGTACGATTTTGGGGTGCGTATGACTTTTTGATCGCTTGGTATTACACTTTTTGTGATGTAAGTACAAAAAATGGCTTTTTTGACATAGTTACATAGTTGATACCGTTTGTGGTTAGTTCATGTGATATTTTTATATAGCAGGTTCTTACGGACGCGGCGATAAGTAATATGTATACTTTTTATGTGATGTAAGTTTGCAAAAAATGTCTTTTTGACACCGTTTTTATTTAATCTTTTTTCACGGTGTTCACCTGAGGGGTTAGGTCATGTGGTATTTTTACAGAGCAGGTTTTTATGGACGCGGCGATACCTAATATTAAACATTATAAAAAGCATTTTTAAAACAGAAAAAATCATGTTTTAGTGTCTCCATAGTCTGAGAGCCATAGTTTTGTTTAATTTCTTGTGCGATTGTCTTAGGTAGGGGCTCATTTTTTGCAAGATGAGGTGATGGTTAGATTGGTACTATTTGGGGGGCATACGCCTTTTTAATCGCTTGGTGTTGCACTTTTAGTGATGTAAGGTGACAAAAAAAAAGTATTTTTAGCACAGTTTTTATTAAAAAATGTTGCCGGTGTTCACCTGAGAGGTTAGGTCATGTGATATTTTTATAGAGCCGGTCGATACGGACATGGCAATATCTAATATGTCTACTTTTCTTTTTTTCCCCTATTTAAAAAAAATGTTTTTTTTACTTTATTTTGGGAAAAGGACGCTTTTTTTTACTTGAAACTTTTATTTTATTTTTGTAAAAATTTTGTTTTTACTTTTCTTTACTTTTTTTTGTCCCACTCTACTTTTGTATTGTGATACATTGGCTGTAAGCGTTTTACACACTGTAATACACTTACAGCCTTCTTCCTGTAAGATACAGGGGGCTAGATCTCACAGACTGTCACGGAAGGCAGCCACGATGCCTAAGGAAGGCATCTGACTGCCTTCTTTGCCATCTGGTACCCGTCACAGCAGTGCGGGGACCTGATGGCCACCCCGCACCCGGCATGATCCCGCATGATCTGGTATGAGCAGTTCGCAGTTTGTATGCAATTTGTATGGAATCTGTTTGTAGCTTGCAATTGTAGCTAGCAATTTGAATTTGCAATTGTAGTTTGGTGAAACTGTAAGTAAACACACATATAACTGGTTCAGTATACAGTTCTAATCACAATACTAACAATATGAACATTATATTACTGTTCTAAATACATATGTTGCCCTCTTGTTCCCATAAAAACACAGCTCTCAGTGGAGTGAATGTCTCTTCAGCTCCTGTCTCTGGTGAATAATGATTCTAGCAGCTCCTGCTAGGGGAATTCCCAGATAGGCTGTGTGTGAGGCTGGCTGTGATTGGTAAAAACTCTTGCTGTGTGAGAAGTTGGCTGTGATTGGTCTAGTCTTCTGCCCAGCAACAAAAGATAAACACTATGCTTTCTGTTGTTTCTGCTGTGTCACTAAGCTTACCCTACATTAAAAAATGAATCTTAAAGGAGTATTATATTTTTCTGCTTCTGTGAACACAAAATATAACAGTAATATGACATCCAAAACATGTTGTCACAGTAAATAATTCTGCTTTTGTCTTTAACACATAAACATAGGAACTGTATTAAGGCTATTGGCAGGTCTAGCTATATACACATATAAGCTATACTAGCAACCTAGGACAGGTCCTGGCTGGCCAGCTACAAAGATTAGAAACATAGAATGTGTCGGCAGATAGGAACCATTTGGCCCATCTAGTCTGCCCAATATACTAAATACTATTGATAGCCCCTGGCCCTATCTTATATGAAGGATGGCCTTATGCCTATCCCATGCATGCTTAAACTCCTCTCTCAGTAAAGTAATACTTCCTGATATTACTTTTAAACCTTTGCCCCTCTAATTTAAAACTATGTCCTCTTGTAGCAGTTTTTCTTCTTTTAAATATTCTCTCCTCTTTTACCTTGTTGATTCCCTTTATGTATTTAAAAGTTTCTATCATATCCCCTCTGTCTCGTCTTTCTTCCAAGCTATACATGTTAAGGTCCTTTAATATTTCCTGGTAAGATTTATCCTGCAATCCATGTACCAGTTTAGTAGCTCTTCTCTGAACTCTCTCCAAAGTATCAATATCCTTCTGGAGATATGGTCTCCAGTACTGCGCACAATACTCCAAGTGAGGTCTCACTAGTGCTCTGTAGAGCGCATGAGCACCTCCCTCTTTCTACTGGTAATTCCTCTCCCTATACACCCAAGCATTCTGCTAGCATTTCCTGCTGCTCTATGACATTGTCTGCCTACCTTTATGTCTTCTGAAATAATGACCCCTAAATCCATTTCCTCAGATACTGAGTTTAGGACTGTATCACTGATTTTATATTCTGCTCTTGGGTTTTTACGTCCCAGGTGCATTATCTTGCACTTATCAACATTAAATTTTAGTTGCCAGATTTTTGACCATTCCTCTAGTTTTCCTACGGATGTAGCATGGTTAGCACTCCTTTTTTCTGAGATTTCGGAGTTTGGTTATCTAATCTAAGCAAACACCTTCAATTGCTTTTCAATGGCTTTTGTCTCAAGATAATGAAATGAGTTAAGAAATTTGAGTTAACAGCGGGAGTGCTAACCCTGCTACATCTGGTAAGTCCTTTTCCATTTGGTGTATCCCTCCAGGAACATCAACCCTGTTACAAATCTTTCTGTCATCAGCAAAAAGACACACCTTACCATTGAGGCCTTCTGCAATTTCGCTGATAAAGATATTAAACAATATGGGTCCCAGAACAGATCCCTGAGGTACCCCACTGGTAACAAGACCATGGTCTGAATATACTCCATTGACTACAACCCTCTGTTGCCTGTCCCTCAGCCACTGCCTAATCCATTCAACAATATGGGAGTCTAAGCCCAAAGACTGCACTTTATTGCCACTCTTTAGTTCACACGAAATAAGGTTTGAATTTTAGCTCTCAGTAAATGTAGCCAGCCATTGTATAATTGAATGTATTAAAATCAGACTGCTTGTTGATGGTCTCCAACTGACCATGATAACAAAACACTGAAAAAACTGATAATACTAAAGACACCATTTTATTGTCAAACACGTGCGTTTTTTATGCATCAAAATACAATTGTGCCCAGTAACATTTAGTAAAGAACAATCTTTATGGTCATAGTTGAACTTATAAAACTTAAAGGGGTTGTCTATGTGAGACACTGGTGGCATATCGTTAGGATGCAAAAAAAAAAAAGTGGATCGGACACAGATACAAAATACAGTTGTGTGCATGAGGCCTAATGAAACTCCAGCCTCTTTGGCTCTGCAAAGCCAAAGGCATACCGGGAAACATAGGCTGCATTAGAACTATATGTAAGAGGATGAAATAATCAAAACTGCAGACAACCTGTAAATGACACATCAACTAAAAGAAGACATACACAGTCTCTATTTTATTCATTTATAATAGCCAATGAAACATTATAAAGACCATTAAATAATCTTTTGCTGGACTGCTTCTTTAATGCATGTATGATAAAAGTCAGGCCAGATCCATTTTACTAGTAAGGGCACATCAATATAACTTCATTTTTTAAAGGGGAATGATTTAAAATGGCTGCCAGCAACCTGTCCTGGAATGTGAGCAGGACTGGTTGTCTCCACTTGCAGAGCTGCCTAGGGGGTGAGGGGGTGGGTCCTCACTACACATTGCACTGCTCTACAAAGATGGTAATGATGCTGCGTGACAGAAACACTGACCAGCCTGACAGAAACACTGACCAGCCTGACATAAACACTGACCAGCCTGACAGAAACACTGACCAGCCTGACAGAAACACTGACCAATTGTGGTACATGCAAGTGCCAGAGTGTAATGTGTAGTCAGGCCGACCCCTCACCTCACTAAGCAGCTCCGCAAGTGGAGGACAGGTTGCTGGTGACCATTTCAAACCATTCCCAGAGTTGGCTCTGTTCTTCCAACAATAACTAAGTTGGCACTCACTTGTTTCTGTTATTACCATTTTCTAAGCTTGGCACATGAATTAATGAAAGGCGGTTTGCTTTACAGATTTCTTTTAAATTATTGTTGGTTTCATGTCCCACCACATAGCAAACATTGAGTATATGAGGTCTAAATCATGAAATTGGCACGCATTTACGTTTATGACCTGTCCAGAACGGATCAGCTGGCACAAATGGTAAAAATGTGTGTCCTGGTCATGTGTTTTTGTTTGCATCTATGGGTGACCTAGAACAGATTTAGAGCAATAATGATTCATTTGACAGCTGGAAAGGGAACAAAGCATAGCAGACATACAGGAAAAGATCATTAGAAATCCAAAAAATCTGACAGACGATAATAAAAACCTTAAACATGAACTCCTAGTTCCTTGATGCTGGATCACATGTGACATCTGAATAGAAACAGCAGACAAGATATATTAACTCCTTCCTTCTCCAGGAATGATTTAAAATGGCTGCAAGCAACCTGTCCTAGAATGTGAGAACTTGCAGAGTGGAGGGTGAGGGAGGCCTCACTACACACTACACTGCTCTATGGGATCCTGCCTCTGATATGCTGTCATGGCTGAGCAGCCTGACAGGATCGCTCACCAATGTATAGTATATGCAAGTGCCAGAGTGTAGTGTGCAGTAAGGCCCCACATCCTCATCCCCCTAGGCAGCTGTGGAAGTGGAGGCAACCAGACCCGCTCACATTCTAGGATAGGTTGCTTGTGGTCATTTAAATCATTCCCAGATAACCTCTTTAAGGATGCAGCAATTTTCTATTTATTTATTTTTTCACTCGCTGCCTTCCATGAGCTATAACGTTTTTATTGTTCCATTCATAGAGTCATATCAGGTCTTGTATTTTTGTGAGACAAATTGTATTTTCTAATAGCACAATTTTATATTGCATATGATGCATAAGCTGGAAAAAAATTCCAAATAGGGAGGAACTGGAACATAAAATGCAATTCTGCTTTAGTTTTATGGGCTTTGTTTTTTACTGCGTTCACTATGTGGTAAAACTGACCTGTTACTTAAATAAAAACTTTGAAAAATAATTATTTTGGGAGGTGAAGTGACCAAAAAAATGTTGAATCAGCCATTTAGATTTTTTCCTGTTAGAATTTTCACCGTACAGCAAAACTATTTTTAGATTTTAATAGTACGGTGATTTTGGGATGCAGGAATCCGAATGATGTTTATTTTGTATTGTTTGTTTATTTTCATTTTTTAAAATATTTTTAAAAACATTTTCACTTTCCACCCTAGGGACTTTAAAGGGCATCTGTCAGCAGATTTGTACCTATGAAACTGTCTGACCTGTTACATATGCACTTAGCAGCTGAAGGCATCTGTGTTGGTCCCATTTTCATATGTGCCCGGATTGCTGAGAAAATAATTTTTTTATATACAAGGAGCATTCAGTAAGTTACCTACCCCAGCATGTTATGTCAGTGTCAGGCTACTTTCACACTAGCATTTTTACTGGATCAGGTAGGGATCAGCAAAAACGCTTCCATAACTGATAATATAAACATCTGCATCCGTTATGAACGGATCCGGTTGTATTATCTTTAACATTGCCAAGACGGATCTGTCATGAACTCCATTGAAAGTCAATGGGGACGGATCCGTTTTCTATTGTGGCAGATAAAACTGCTCCGTCCCCATTGATTTGCATTGGGGTCATACCGGATCTGTCTTGCTCTGCTTCCCAGGACGGAAAGCAAACTACAACATGTTACGGTTTGCTATCTGGTATGGGAACGCAACTAAATAGAACAGAATGCATTTTGGAGCATTTCGTCCTGTTCAGTTTTGTCCCCATTGACAATGAATGGGGACAAAACCGAAGTGTTTTTTTCCAGTATTGAGCCCCTATGACGGATCTCAATACCGGAAAACTAAAACGCTAGTGTGAATGTAGCCTTAGAGGGCTGAACTTGTCTGTGCAGGTTTTATACATGTCTGAACATTGTGGGGATTTGCTCTGGTAGACAGGCTAGCGGACGCAGTACAGAGGCAACCACAAAGTCTTTAACTTAAACAGTTCAGTGTTTTATTCACACATAAGTAAAAACAAAAAGTAACGGTTTGCAGTCTTGGTGTTTGTTCACACCATAAAAAGTTCACAGAACAAAAGCCTTCCCCTGGTCAGCAGTTTTTCCACCAGCAGTCCACAGCAGCAGGAGTCTCTCAGCGAGAGGTGGCTTCTTTTACTCCCAGGAATGTTCTCAGTTCCCAAACACACAGAGACTGACAGCGCTCCACTGTCAGAGAGGAGAAAACCACAACCAGCTGTGACTGCTGGTTTTAATATAGGCCAGTAAAGACCCGGCCTGAAACGTGGGGAGCAGCCACCCACCCAGCACTTTGGCTGCTCCCAGTAAGAGCCGGCACGGATCGGCTTTACAGCCATACTAACATCAAACTGTGTCAGTCAGCACTAGCTGCCGCTGACACTCGAAACTACCGGCTCTTACCTCACCGAGGCCAGGAACCTCGGTGACACATACCTTCCGTCATTGAAAGACCCTTGCGCCTTCCTACAACATGCAACACACACAGTAGCAGTTCAGTCTGATGAAAGCATTGGAAGTGACAGGGTGGCAAGTGCTGTACAGTGTGGGTCTACAAAGGAAGTGAGGGATTTAGAGCTTCATTCCATGATTAAATTCCTTATCAGGGAAGAAAATAAGTCTAAAGAAATCCATCAAAGGATGATTTCTGTATACGGTGATGATGCACCATCCTACTACCAAGTACAGTTTTGGGTCAAGCAGTTTAAATGGGGTAGGAAATCTATTAAAGATGACAGGGCAACCTGTTGAAGCATCTCCAGAGGAAATGTGTGATAAAGTGGAGGCCATGATTTTGAAAGATAGTCGTGTCAAATTCAGTGTTATATCTCATGAATTTCATTTGGCACAGTACTATTCATGATGTTTTGATGGTGTCAAAGGTCAGTTCCCTGTGGTTGCCACAAATGGTGACGCAAAAGTAATTTAGCCATGAGAATTTAAACATGCCTAGAGAAAATCCAGTAGACTTCTTTTCTTGAATTATTATTACGGGTGATGAAATATGGGTCCACCACCAGGATCCTGAGACCAAACAAGAGTCCATGCAATGCAGTTAGCTGGAAAGATTATGGTATCAGTTTTTTTGTATACAGAAGGCTTTTTATTACTAGAATTCATGCCACACATGACGACAATTACTGGATGGAGACACTCCAGTGCATTTCACAACACCCATACTATTAAAATATACAAATATTTATCCCATGCAGCAAAAAAAAACAAAAAAAAAAAAAACTCAAAATGGCTGATTCCCGTTTTTTTTTTCATCTATCCTCTCCTACAATTTTTTTTAAGTGATCAAAAATTCATATACACCCCAAAATAGTATCACTAAAAACTACAGATCACTGCATAAAAAATGAGCTGTCACACAGCTCCATAGACATATAGAATATGACAATGCAAAGAAAATACACATTTTATTAATACACATTAAAATACACAGTTTTTATTTTTAGGTGCTAAAACACAAGAAAAACTATACTAATGTGATATTGCTATAATCCTACTGACCCAGAGAATGTAGGGCACAGGTCAGTTTTACCGCATAGGGAACACTGTAAAAACATAAAACTGTGGCGGAATAAAAAATATTTCCAATTCCACCCCCACCGAGGGCATGTGTCTAGGGCAGCAGAATTCAGGAGGCAGCACTGTGAGGGATTTTTTTTTTTTACTAAAAAGTTGTCTCCATCTGTTCATTATGTGGCCATTACATTGCAAGTGCGTATGACTTTATCTAGTGATTGTTCACATATGCACTGCATGTGTGCACATGTATATAGTAAATGTTTGTGGGGATGTAATGAATGTGCATGTCCTCTATGTTTCGTCCTATAAGACACGCTGGTCTATAAGACGCACCTAGGTTTTAGAGGAGGACAATAAGAAAAAAATAAAAATTTCATTAGACCTCAGATCAGATCAGCAATCAGATCCCCAATGTTAATCAGACCTCAGCTCACAGCCCCTATCAGACCCCCAATGTTAATAATACCTCAGATCAGACCTCAGATGAGAGCCCAATATAAAGAAGACCCCCAAGCCTCATATCAGTCCTCCATGCCTCATATAAGCTTCCAGTCATATGTGATCAGAATGCATCAGTCTGGCAGCGTTCAGCCTCCGTTCCGCTCAGCAGGCGGACACTTGAACGCTGCTTGCAGCGTTCGGGTGTCCGCCTGGCCGTGCGGAGGCAAACGGATCCGTCCAGACTTACAATGTAAGTCAATGGGGACGGATCCGTTTGAAGAAGACACACTATGGCTCAATCTTCAAACGGATCCGTCCCCAATTGACTTTACATTAAAAGTCTGGACGGATCCGTCTGAGGCTATTTTCACACTTAGAAATATTTTAACAATATAATGCAGACGGATCCGTCTGCATAATGCAGAGACACTGTCTGCATTATATGAGCGGATCCGGCAAGAATGGATCCGCTCTGAACGCAAGTGTGAAAGTAGCCTAATAAACAACAGTGACATTTTACCTTATGTAATTCATCCAGACTTTTCTAAGGGCTGACATTTGGTTAGGCAATGTTTAGCTTTTAGTAAAACTTGCAAGTTGAAGACTCTTTTCCTTTGCCAACATATGAAACAACTGTGTGGCTTACGTTCACATGAATAAGGACTTAGGCGGAGTTCACACGTCAGTTATTTGATCAGTTATTTACATATGTTATTGTGAGCCAAAACCAGTAGTGGTATACTCAGATATAAGGTATAATGAAAAGATCTGTTCCTGTTGTGTTTTTGACCTGCACCTGGTTTTGGCTCACAATAATTTATGGAAATAACTGACCAAATAACTGAATTGTGAACTCAGCCTTAAAGGGGAGAACCCATGAAAAATATTTTACATATTGTAAACCAACACCTGGATCTGGATACTTTTGTAATTGGATGTTGTATTTTTGGACTATAAGATGCACTTAGGATTTGGAGGAGTAAAATAAGAGAAAAAATATTTTCCATCAGACCTCAGAGCAGATCCCCGCTCTTCATCAGACCCCCAATCATCATCGGTTCCCTATTCTTCATCAGACCTCAGATCAGTACCCAAAATCAGACCCCCGGGCTCCATCAGCCTCGGTTAGACCCCTTAACCTCCATCAGCCTGAGATCAGACCTCCCCAGCCTCCCATCAGACCCCCCCCAGACTCCATTAGCCGCAGATCAGCCTTCCATCAGACCTCCACCAAACTCAGATCAGACCCCCCTGCCTCCATTAGCCTCAGATCAGCCCCCATAAGACTTGGATCAGACCCTCAATCAGCCTCAGATGGAAACCTCAAGCCCCACTCAGTCTCAGATCAGCCCCCAGGCCCCATCAGACTTAAATCAGACCCCCAATCAGAACTTAGCCTCTCATCGGACCTCCCCAGCCCGATTCAGCCTCAGATCGCACGCTCCAGCCCCCATCAGACCTCTAATCAAATAATAATAAACTTACCTAACTTGCTCACTGCTCCATCCGGGTTCCGCTGTGTACTGTGACCTGATGGCGCACAGTGTCACGCCTACGTGCACTATGTCCTGCCACAGCGGGAGCCAGAAGACCAGAGGAGATGACTACTGCCAGCGCAGTGCTGCCCTCACCTCCCCATACCTCTGGCATATTGGAAACGGTCATTAGCATTTAGACTGCCAATTTTCCCCCATTTTTGGGGAAAAAGTGCATCTTATAGCCCAAAAAATATGGTAATTTAAAATGTAGTATAGCCACTGAGGTATTCAATAACATGTATCAGTATAGCATCATCTGCTGTTTATTTATTTTTTTACTTATTTCTCTGTCCACCTAACTGAGGTTAATGCCATCCTTCAACTGCCGCCAGCCCTATCCTCAGTTAGAAGCTGTGACAGTTAGGCCTCTTTCACACGGGCGTCATGTTTTTTGCCCGGATAAGAGGCGGGTGCGTTGCGGGAAAATGCACGATTTTTCCGCGCGAGTGCAAAACATTGTAATGCGTTTTGCACTCGCGTGAGAAAAATCGCGCATGTTTGGTACCCAGACCCGAACTTCTTCACAGAAGTTCGGGCTTGGGATTGATCTTCTGAAGATTGTATTATTTTCCCTTATAACATGGTTATAAGGGAAAATAATAGCATTCTGAATACAGAATGCATAGTATAATAGTGCTGGAAGGGTTAAAAATAATAAAAAAGTTAACTCACCTTCTCCTCTTGTTCGCGTAGATCCCGGTCTGTTCTTTAGCTGTGGGCTGAATGACCTGAGGTGATGTCAGATCACATGCTCCAATCACATGGTCCATCACCGTGGTGATGGAGCATGTGATCTGACATCACCACAGGTCCTTCAGCCCACAGCTAAAGAACAGACCGGCATCTACGCGAACAAGAGGAGAAGGTGAGTTAACTTTTTTTATTATTTTTAACCCTTCCAGCACTATTATACTATGCATTCTGTATTCAGAATGCTATTATTTTCCCTTATAACCATGTTATAAGGGAAAATAATACAGTGAATAGACTGTCACCTAGAACCCATGCGTGAAAATCGCACCGCATCCGCACTTGCTTGCGGATGCATGCGATTTTCACGCAACCCCATTCATTTCTATAGGGCCTGCGTTACGGGAAAAACGCACAAAGAGGAGCATGCTGCGATTTTCACGCAACGCACAAGTGATGCGTGAAAATCACCGCTCGTGTGCACAGTCCCATAGAAATGAATGGGTCAGGATTCAGTGCGGGTGCAATGCGTTCACCGCACGCATCGCACCCGCACGGAAAACTCGCCCGTGTGAAAGGGGCCTTAGGCTACTTTCACACTTGCGGCAGTGTGATCCGGCGGGCAGTTCCGTCGTCGGAACTGGCCGCCGGATCCGCCGATCTGCTGCTGCCTGAAAGCATTTGTGAGACGGATCCGGATGCGGATCCGTCTCACAAATGCATTGCAAGGACGGATCCGTCTCTCCGCTTGTCATGCGGACCGACGGATCCGTCTTGTACATTTTTTCGCATTTTTACCGATCTGCGCATGCGCATGCCGGAACGACGGATCCGGCATTCCGGTATTCTGAATGCCGGATCCGGTGCTAATACATTCCTATGGGAAAAAATGCCGGATCCAGCATTCAGGCAAGTCTTCAGTTTTTTTCGCCGGAGAAAAAACCGTAGCATGCTACGGTTTTCTCTTTTGCCTGATCAGTCAAAACGACTGAACTGAAGACATCCTGATGCAAACTGAACGGATTACTCTCCATTCAGAATGCATGGGGATATGCCTGATCAGTTCTTTTCCGGTATAGAGCCCCTGTGACGGAACTCTATGCCGGAAAAGAAAAACGCTAGTGTGAAAGTACCCTTAGGCCTCTTTCACAGTACAGTATGTTGAATTCAGTGTTTTGCGTTCCGTTTTTCACGGATCCGTTGTTCCGTTTTTTGCTTCCGTTGTGGTTCCGTTTCCGTTCCGTTGTTCCGTTCCGTTTTTCCGTATGGCATATACAGTATACAGTTATTCCATAGAAAAAATTGGGCTGGGCATAACATTTTCAATAGATGGTTCCGCAAAAAACGGAACGGATACGGAAGACATACAGATGCATTTCCGTATGTGTTCCGTTTTTTTGGCGGACCTATTGACTTGAATGGAGCCACGGACCGTGATTTGCGGCCAAATATAGGACATGTTCTATCTTTTCAACGGAACGGAAAAACGGAAATACGGAAACGGAATGCATGCGGAACACATTCCGTTTTTTTGCGGAACCTTTGAAATGAATGGTTCCGTATACGGAACGCAAAAAACGGACCGCAAAACGGAAAAAAAAAACGGTAGTGTGAAAGAGGCCTTACAGGGAGAGAGCTGCTGCAGAAAAGACACCACCCTGAAGAAGGACATGCCCCCTGAGCTGCCAGCCTGAAGAGAATCTAGCATAGCAATGAGTGGGGAGATCTCTGGGTCTAAGTACTAGTACGGTGCTCATTCTAGCTTGGTTAGAAAGAGAATGTCATGTACTGTACTATATGATGACTGATTTTCATTTTTTATATTACATATGAGATTATTATTACATATACTTTGAAAAATGTGCCTGCCAATTAAATGTCGTGTACTTAATGCCAGTGCCTAAGGCAAGATGAAACATAAATACGCCCTGTGTGCCCCATTACCCAGCCTTACATAAAATGTACAGTATTTATTGCAGAATTTTGTTTTAGTTGCAGAACAAAGTACAGTACAATGCAAAGGTTTTAAGTCGAGCCAAATGTAGTTTAACAAATGCTCTATCTGTTGTGGATATTTTTTCCTACAGATTTAACCCATTGCAGCGGACATGCAGAATTTGTCCTGGATTAGGTTTGGAATTTAATTTGTATTCCCATTCTCTGCATAGTTCTCATCGCTACTGATGTTCTGCTATAAGTTCCGTTTGGTTGGCAAGTTTACTGGCATTCCAGACAATGCTTTTCAAAGATAGCAGGATGACACTTTTAAACCTTCCACCAGGCCCGCTGCTTGCTTACTATAGTGAGTGGTACTAGAATGGCAGCGGTTACCCAAAACACTACATAGACTCTTAAATTTGCAAATGATCAGGTGCATCAACTGTAGGAAACTGAAACACTACACGTCTACGTAAAAAAAAGCACAATGAATCTCTTTGTAGAACACTGTTTTATTTATGACATCAGTAACCCAACTGCTTTGTACTTCTTCCCTTCAAAAATTGGGAACACCACCTGAATTATAATAGAAGGCGTGAGTAAAGCACCACACCCAAATGTGATTATAAGCCACTAAAAGGTTTTTCATGGGAATAACAATGTGATATTGTCATTCTGTAATCTATTGGAAATGGAAAATACCCTAAAAAGGGAAGACGTTCTATAGACTGGACAGCTGCAGACAACCACAGTCATAAATACAGTGCATACATTTACTGTAAAGGGAAGATCTTTACAATACCCTAGCAGGTCTTCACTAGCTATACTGGAGGTCATTTACTAACTGTTTTACCCTTTCTTGTGTCACGGGTAATAGGGAGGGGAAAACACCAGATAACACACAGAAGGAAATAGACCTGCGTCTAGGCCTCAAAGCTAAGGGAGAGGGATTGTGACCTCCTAGGAATCCCTAGACCTCTCCCTGACTCCTGCCAATATGAGTAGACTCTGAAGTTGGAAATACTCATACACCGTAACCTTAGCCCTGGAGACCCTGGAAAGCCCTAGGAATGGTGGCAGGGAATAAGACTACTGGTCCCTTCCCAGATGAAGGAACCAGCATCTCCCTGAGGCCTGGAAAACAAACACAAGCGAACAAGAAAATGCAAAACAAAATGCACTCAGCTTAAAGAAGAATGGAGGAGCAGGATCCAAATGAACAACACACCAGCTCAACCAACTCCAGCAGGAAATATCAACTGCATTGTAAGCAATGTGAGTCAGAACCAAATAGAGCCTCAATAATGACCACAAGCTGCACCTGACAAGAGGTGTGATCATTACCAAACAACAGCACAAGGAAGCACGATCATTGAGATGCCTGCACCTCAGATTATTTCACCCGATTAAGGGTCCATTCACACGTCCGTAAGTGTTTTGCGGATCCGCAAAACACGGACAACAGCAATGTGCGTTCCGCACTTAATAGAAAATGCCTATTCTTGTCCGCAATTGCAAACAATAATAGGACATGTTCTATTTTTTGGGGGAATGGAATTGCGGACCTGGAAGTGCGGATCCGCAATTCCAGATCCAGGCAGCACATCGTGCGGCCCCATAGAAATGAATGGGTCCGCAATTCCATTCCGCAAAATGCGTAACAGAATTGCGGACGCGTGAATGGACCCTAACAAGCGCTTTGTTAGTTCATCGGGTCATCTGCGGCACCTTTACACAGGCAGATTACTAGGAACAAATGTTGATAGGAATGTTCGTTCCTGATAATTGGCCACATAAATCCAGCTTTAGTTTGCACATCAACAGCACTTTGTATTTCCAAAGGGCAGTCCCTTTTAGCAAAATTGAAGTCCACAGTTCAGATTGTTACTGTCTCTCTCACAGTACCTATTTACCTTGGGCACTCAGCACATAGTTCAACGTGACAGTAACTTTTGCTATTTACACAAGTTCACTGTTGGTGCCTCTTAAAACATCCACAAAAAAAGAGTTTTGTTTTACAGATGCTGTTTCCATCTCACTGGTGCAGTCATCTGATGACATGTTCCCTTGCTTCTTCCATTCACCACACACTTTCTAACAGCCTGAGTATCTACTTGGCCTTTGATCAGGTCCTAATATAATGCTAAACTTAAATGATACTCTGGATTAATGCACATTTACTAGCTCCCATTCAACAGCCTCTCTCTCTCTCACACCCCATCCTCACATGGTGGTTTTATGGTCTCCATGCCTCCGCAGGCTCTAGTCATTCCTTTGGCCTTTCATTCTTAACCCCACCTATAGATGCTGCATTCCAATTATTCTAGTGCTGCAAGGTCAACCATCAAGTCAGCCCTGGGCACCATGGCTAACACCTCCTCCTCCTCCTGCAGTATGGTATCCAGGGTCACCATTCCTGATGTCATCAACTAGCACAGGAACGGCACTGGGCACAATGACTGACACCTCCTCCTCCTGCAGTATGGTATCCAGCGTCACCATTCCTGGTGTCATCAACTAGCACTGGAATGACCACACTGCAGAGACAATGATTCACCAGCTCCTACTGTAACATGGAATGGGATGTTCAGACTATGTGGGTACATGACAACAGTACAACACAGTATTAAACAATACCACAGTTGTCTGAGACAGATAAGAAATTGTTTGGCCTCCTAATTGATGTGTAGTTTTGTGTGTGTGTGTGTGTGTGTATTCATTAAATTTTCTGCCTATTTTCATTTAAACACGTGGGGCATCTTATCAATAAACACGTGGGGCATCTTATCAATAACATCTATCTCTGTACACACACCTAAAAAGAGAAAGCTATAAATCTGATAAAGACAGCCCCCATGTACAACTAAACTCAGAAAGAGCAGATTTTAATATGTAAGGGTACTTTCACACTAGCGGCACTGACCTCCGGACATGTCGTACTTTTATTCCGGCGGCCTCTCGGCGTTCGCTGCCGTGGGATCTCCTCCCTGCCCCCATTATAGTCAATGGGGCCGGAGCAGTAGTCCGGGGGCACGCGTTCACTAGCGGCAGGACGGATCCAACAGGCTGTTCACTCGACGGAACAGCCTGCTGGAGGTCCATGTCACTAGTGTGAAACTAGTCTAAATTTAAAGTTTTGCTCATTCTTTTCCCATAAAATTATGGATGAGATTTCTCAATATGGAGTTCCCATATATTCCCCGTGTGCTGGAGTGAGAAGTGCCTAATTTATTAACAGGAAGATGCCTCTTAATAAATTAGGCGCATCTCTGCCTTTCTGGGCATAAGAAACTTAAATTTAGAACCAAGAAATGCCCCTAGTTGGGGTAGACTTGAGCTATAACTTATGCCACTTTTTAGTGTAAGTTATAGTACATCTGGCAGGCCACTGAAAGACCCTTCTCCTCCCGCTGAGCTCCACAATGTGCAAATTTTTTACACCACAATGGTGGCTAATATTTTGATACATCATATAAATATAAATATATATATATATATATATATATATATATACTGTATATATAGAAAGAAAAATGGCGGCACTGGCTCCCAAGTGAGAAGGCGGGTGCACGTCCCAAAGGGAATGGACTGATTTCCCTGATGAATATTCTAGGAAAAATGAGCGGCACTCCAGGAGTAAAAGCAGTGAACCCTTTATTCACACCAGTAGTGCAACGTTTCGGCTCTAATCGCGAGCCTTCCTCAAGCAAAGAAACAACTCGAATAACAGTGATTATATAGAGGATGCAGAACATGTGATCACCACCCAGTGGGTGTGTGCAACAATTCATGAAATACATAATAATAATTGGCAATAAATACACATCATATAAGTGCAAAGAAATCATCATTGAGAGCAGTGATGTAAGTGAGATATAAAACAATATACGGATCAGGTATATGAAAACAATATACGGATCAGGTACATAAACATGATCAGATGATGTGCCAACATACAATGTGATCATTATACATAAATTTATGGGGGAGGAGCAACGGAGTACTATCGCAGAACATACCTATCTAGCAAGGAGGCTCATAACACACCTGGCTTGCTGAGCACTCGCTATTGGTGTGCAGCCACGCCTGCGCAGAAAGACATCCACAACGCCGACCTCACGGCTTATTATGAGCCTCCTTGCTAGATAGGTATGTTCTGCGATAGTACTCCGTTGCTCCTCCCCCATAAATTTATGTATAATGTTCACATTGTATGTTGGCACATCATCTGATCATGTTTATGTACCTGATCCGTATATTGTTTTCATATACCTGATCCGTATATTGTTTTATATCTCACTTACATCACTGCTCTCAATGATGATTTCTTTGCACTTATATGATGTGTATTTATTGCCAATTATTATTATGTATTTCAAGAATTGTTGCACACACCCACTGGGTGGTGATCACATGTTCTGCATCCTCTATATAATCACTGTTATTCGAGTTGTTTCTTTGCTTGAGGAAGGCTCGCGATTAGAGCCGAAACGTTGCACTACTGGTGTGAATAAAGGGTTCACTGCTTTTACTCCTGGAGTGCCGCTCATTTTTCCTAGAATATGTGTGAAGGCAGTTTGCCTGGATTTGTGGGAGGGGCTGAGGTCCGCCTCCAGCCTATTTAGGGCACCCCCTTTACCTGGCTCCTGCACCATTCGAGGTCTGAGCTTTGAGGGAGGAAGTCGCTTGTGGAGTTACTGGAGAGTTGCTGAGTCTTGGAAGTTCTGCGTCACTCGGTTCACTGTGGGTCGCGTTTGCCCGGTATACTATGAGTCATCCGTACGGTACAGCTGGGGCCTCACGGCTGCCCCCTGTACCGGCTCGTTTCATTTCACCAAACTTTGCACTCATGTCACAAATTCTCGTTACAAGTCACAAACATTCATGTCTGCGGTGCAGCACGGGGCCTCACGGTTGCCCCCTGCACCGGCTCATTTCATTTCACCAAACTTTGCACTCATGTCACAAATTCTTGTTACAAGTCACTATCAATTCATGTCTGCGGTACAGCACAGGGCCTCACGGTTGCCCCCTGTACTAGCTCAATTCATTTCACCATTTTCATTTCACCCATGTCACGGTTCATGTCTGCCACGATTTCCGGTCATGCATGCACGCGTACCACACCGCATCCCCACTCCAAGCACTGCCAGCACGTGTACCAGGTTTCCCATGGCGGCCACCAACGCCGTTTCCCCTCCTCACCAACGTCTCTCTCACACACATTCCGCCGCCCTCCCCTCACACCCCTCGTCCAGCTCAGCGGCATGCCCGCACCCTCACTTTCACCAGATGCTCGCCTCATCCCGGCCGCTCCACACACACGGGTTATCGTTCCCGGGGCTGCGACCATTTCAGTTTCCCTCCATCACCACGGCAACCTCCCACACATGTGCCCCCCCCCACAAACCCCCGGTTCAGGTCAGCGGCATGCCCGCACTCACACCCGCCACATGGTTGGCTCGTTCCAGCAACACCACACATTCTCCCCCTCCACATTCAGCGCTGCTGCTGCGGACTTCCTCGTTCTCCCCACCGCTGCACCGGCCCGTCCCGCTGCTTCTCCTGCCGCGCTGCCGATGGCGGCCGCCCGCGTCCCGGTCCCTGGTCTGCGCACGCGCGGCCGGGGTACTGCGCATGCGCGGCGGCGTCGGCGCGTGCGCGGTATCCCGACGGCCGTCCGCTGATGCGGCTGGTGTGTGGGGAGGGGGGCGCACAGGTCGGCTCGGCCCCGGTCCAACCACAATACTCTGCCCCAGGCTGCAGCCACTGCCCCCCTCCCACAGGCGGCGCAACCCAGGAGGGGCTCAGACTGTTCCCCGTCACACCTACACCCCCCACCACACCAGGCCACAGTCCCCTTCATTATAAAACCCGCCACATCACCCGCGTACCCCGAAAAAGGAGAAATAAAAATTAGGCAATTCAAGCTCCATAGTGTCATAGGGAGGAAACCCGCCATGTAGTTCCAAAAAAAAAAAAAAAAAAAATGTTCCCTCAGTGTCATAGAAGAGAAACCCGCCATATAGTCCTGCCAAAAAAAAAAAAAACACGGTCGGCGAATCACACCTTCCTCCACGTCACGGGGGCTCATTTCGCACCACTGCTGCTCACGTCATGACCCCTGCACCAGCACCACAGATCCAGCTACCGCTCCCCTCCATCAGGCAGCGCATTCAGGGGGGGCGCAAGTCATCATCACAAGAGCTGCATCAGGGAACACACCCGCCATGCCAACATCAATGTATAAACAAATCCACCACAATAAAAATCCACACCATTCAAAACGCATCACACAATCACCAAGAAACCCGCCATAAAAAAAAAATAAAATAAAACCGCCACATGGGAAAGGAAAAAAAAAAAAAAAAAAAAAAAAAAAACCCGCCATAGGAAAAGAGAAAAAAAAAAAAAAAAAACCCCGCCATATGAAAAAAAAAAAAAAATATTTTTCATAAAAACAAAAACATACGGTCTGCTGATTACACGTTCCGCAACAAATTCCCCACGTCACGGGCCTCATTTTGCACGCCATCCGCACAGCCGTGGCACCACTGCTGCTGACGTCATGATCCTCTCAGGTCATGCCGACGTTCATACCACAGTCCACTCTCGGCATACTACTTTCTGTCTAAACCCCCTTTTTAGGCGGTCAAGCTTAAACACATTTGCGCGGCACGTGTGTCCAGTGAATCTTTTCTTGCTACCAGGTACGGTAACCTAGTCTAAAACCCGCCACATCACCCTCGTGCTCCATGGTCCAAAAAAATAAATAAATAAATAAATAAATAAAAAAAATAAATAAATAAATAATAATAATAAAAAATAAATAAATATATAAACAAAAGAAAAAAAAAAAAAAAAAAAGGTATGGCGCCTACGTAGACCAGGCGGTCACACGTCCATGACGGTCATTCCAGCCCACATGCCAAGCCTCATTTCTCACGTCTCGATCCAACCAGTCACACGCGCAAGCAGGCACTTGTTTTCACACTCACGTTTTTCATGATCCCATCAAGGTCATGTGTCCGTTCGCACCGCAGTCCACACTCGTCTGAGATTTTCTTACCACCAGGTACGCACACCTGCTCTTACGATTTGCATTCTTTTCATTTCTAGGCCATAGGAGTGAGGCACCACTCACATCCAGTGCGGCATTTCGCCCACTTGTTTTACGTCATGCGTTTCCCCTGCTTCCACTAAAGCTGCATTTCTTTTCATTTCTAGGCCTATGAGAGTGTGTTCCTACCATGTTCACAAGTTGGTTATTCGTGGGTCACGACAAGGGTCTTCTCTTAGCGAGCTGCAATGCCTCTGGCTCTTGTTTTCTCCATCAGTTCAATTTCACGGTTCGCGGTTGATCAATGTTTCGGTTGCGCACGTGGTTCGGACCACTACTGTCCATGCATTTTCCATCAGGTCTGGCTCATGTTTAACTACTTATCACCGTGTGGTCACCCCGTTCAGTCCCTTGGCTTCGGGGGCCCGGTGACCGTTCTTCGTGTTGTCCATTAGGGGTACCATACGGTTGTAGACGGGGTAGTGTCTCAAGTTCATTGTCGGAGATGGTCATGGTTATGCGAGTTATTGGGGTCGCATAAGGGGAAAAAAAAAAAAAAAAAAAGGAAAAAGAAAAAATATATATATATATAGATAATAATAATTTCATCTGCCATTAATCTCCCACGCAGGGCTTCTCCGTTTTAGTTTTACACACCGAACTCCGCCATTGGTCTCCCACGCGTGTCTTCTCCGGTTAGTACGCACCCACGACCCCACTATTAGTCTCGCACGCATGGTTGCTCCGTTCAGTTGTATACATACGACTCCGCTATTTGAGTCTCACACATGGCTCCGCCATTAGAGTCTCTCACGCATGGCTTTCTCCTTTTAGTGTTTCACACACAACTCCGCCATTAGAGTCTCTCACACATGGCTTCTCCGGTTTAGTGTTTCACATAACTCCGCCATTAGAGTCCCTCACTCATTACTTCGCCGTTTAGGTTACACACATTACTCCGTCATTACAGACTCTCACGCATTACTTCGCCGGTTAGTTTACACTCATAACTCCGCCATTAGAGTCTCTCTCATATGACTCCGCCATTAGAGTCGCTCACGCATGGCTTCCCCGTTTTAGTGTTACACACAGGACTCCGCCATTAGTCTCACGCATGGCTTCTCCGTTAGTGTCACGCATGACTTTGCCAGTAGAATCTCTCACACATGGCTTCTCCGTTTCAGTGTCACACACATAACTCCGCCATTAGAGTCTCTCACGCATTACTTTGCAGTGTTAGTTTCACACATACGACTCTGCCATTAGTCTCACGCATGGCTTCTCCGTTAGTGTCACACACATGACTTCGCCAGTAGAATCTCTCACGCACGACCCTGCCATTAGAGCCTCTCACGCATGGCTTCTCCGTTCTAGGGTTACAAATATGGCCCCGCCATTAGAGTCTCTCACGCATGGCTCCGCCATTAGAGTCTCTCACGCATGGCTTCTCCGTATTAATTTCACACACATGACCCCGCCATTAGAGTCTCTCACGCATGGCTCTGCCATTAGAGTCTCTCACGCATGGCTTCTCCGTACCAATTTCACACACATGACCCCGCCATTAGAGTCTCTCACGCATGGCTCCGCCATTAGAGTCTCTCACGCATGGCTCCGCCATTAGAGTCTCTCACGCATGGCTTTTTTTGCATTAATTTCACACACATGACCCCGGCATTAGAGTCTCTCACGCATGGCTCTGCCATTAGAGTCTCTCACGCATGGCTTCTCCGTATTAATTTCACACACACGACCCCGCCATTAGAGTCTCACGCATGGCTTCTCCGGGTGGATTTTACACATATGGCTCCGCCTTTAGAGTCTCACGCATGGCTCCGCCTCAAGTCTCACGCATGGCTTCTCCGTGCCATTTTCACACACATGGTTCCGCATTAGAGTCTCTCACGCATGGCTCCGCCATTAGAGTCTCTCACGTATCGCTTCCCCATTCAAATTCTACACACACAACTCCGCCAGTCGAGGCCAGCTGCGTGGTCCCGCAACCAGTAGGTTCCATGTCTTTCTTCCTTCAGACCCGCTCGCATGGCTCGGTCATCTGTGGCTTGCAATACAATTATCTTGTGGTGACTCGCACGCGTGGCTTGCGCCATTAGAGTCTCTCACGTTATCATTCTCTCTGATTTTATTTTTAGGTCGTCAGATTCCTCCTGGAACATAACATCACGCCCCCCTTTTGTCATGGCTTCTCTTCTGGGGTTTGCTTCTTTTGCCACCTTAAACTCAAATGTCATACAACGCCATCATACTCTATCTCACCGACATCCTACACCACATGCTAATCTTACACCCTAATAACATCAGTTTCATGGCCTCTCACCAAATCAAAACCACACTCAGAGGTATTTAGAAAGCGGAACCCGCACGTCCAGCCCAGAGGCTACCCGTTAACAATCATATTTTCAAGGCATTATCCGGATTACTAGACGCCAAGCCTTCTGAAGCAGATACCAACTCCATCCTCAAAACAGCAAGTTACTTGGCCTTCTACGGTTCCTGAGGCCCGGGAAATTCACTACAACCTACACGACCCAAGCCACACCTTGTCTTCCTGTCTCCCACTTGGCAAAACACATGGATCATTACGTCCTGACCTTACCTCACTCCAAGAGTAGTCGGCACTTACCCGTCAACATTTCATATCACCCCACGCACAACAGATGGTGTCCAGTCAGGGTTCTGGATGCTTACAGACAACGTCACAAGTTTCTACCCTCTCAACCGCTACTTCACCACATGGTTCGGTACTCACCACCACTACCTTCATGACCCATGTCAGGTCATCCCTCACACAACTGGGCCTCAACGCAGCCAACTACTCAGGGCACTCCTTTCGCTTTGGAGCCGCGTCCACGGCCTCCAGTGCCAACGCCCCTACTCATGTCATCAGGAATTGGGGCGCTGGAAGTCATCCGCTTACTTGCGATACATTCCCAATCCAACACAAGAATTAAGAGATACTTTCCAAAACATGTCGGGTTGAGCTATTCATGTATTTGACCACAATAACTGGTTATTTCATTTTTGCCCTCTTCTTTCTCAGGCCTACCTCATCCTCGGTTTCGGCACACCACAACCGACTACGCTTATTCCCTGCTTTCCTAGGGTTCTTCACTGTACTACCGTAAGCGCCTCACACAAGTGTGAAGGCAGTTTGCCTGGATTTGTGGGAGGGGCTGAGGTCCGCCTCCAGCCTATTTAGGGCACCCCCTTTACCTGGCTCCTGCACCATTCGAGGTCTGAGCTTTGACCCTCCCACCACTCCACTCATTTACAACTCATTTCTTCCATATCTCTATCCTTGGGTGGGCCCTCTTCTTTCTCAGGCCTACCTCATCCTCGGTTTCGGCACACCACAACCGACTACGCTTATTCCCTGCTTTCCTAGGGTTCTTCACTGTACTACCGTAAGCGCCTCACACAAATATATATATATATATATATATATATATATATAAACAATATTGTACGTGATCACAATGGCATATACATTAGGTTACTAAAGCTTGTTTACCTGACACCTCTCTCTACCAACTCCCCATAAATCTTAACTGTTGTCAGAACCACAACCATTCAGAGGGTGCAGATAAATAAAATGAATTCTGAAGGGAATTTTCATCACATGTGGCTGAATTCTTGCGGAAATGTCTGTGATTGCCTCATTCATCTGAATGAAGCATGCAGAAATCCATGTGCATGCCACCACAGTCACGTGAATGGAACCCAGAAATCTCTGCAACAAATTTGCCACATGTGAGTACACCATAACAAAGACCAGCATCAGCACTCATACTGTTAATAGTGCAGACCTGATAAGCAAGGTTAAGAAAAGAGCAAGTTTGCGACGTCAATGTGAATCCATATAATGGATTTTTACTTTCAGAAGTGTCTTGTTCCCAGCCATGTAGTAAAATAGTAAAAGTTAATACAATGTTTTTCCATCCTTTGCCACTGAACATCTGTATAAGACCAGGTTCACACAAGCAAAGTTGTGTTGCTGTTTGCACTTTATTTAAAGGTGAAATGGATCTCAAAATATAAATGGAAGCTTTCTTTTTTATTATTTTCGGATTCCTAAAAAATGACTGAACTAGAAACCAGAAAGTAAACATTATGTATACAAAAGGCAAAGTGAAGTCTAACATTAAGGACTGAGACCGTAAAAGGCACATATTACACAACAGTTCATCCGACAGATATGGAGTCTGTCCTACTGAGTGCAAGACAAAATCCATCTGGACACAGCTGTACTATTGGCTATATTACAAACAGAAATCTTGTTCTGAAAAAGCACATATGATTGCTAATAGTACACTCATGGAATGCAATTCTCAATGAACTCAGTTACAGTAACCGGCCATTAAAAAATGAACCTGTCCAGAGGCAAGCTTCACAGCATATACTCACATACAGATCTGGTGATGCTGGCTTTCTGTATTTACAAGCTTAAAGCAATATAAACTATTCAAATGATGTAAGAAAGAACAACACATTTTTACATAGAAACATAGCAACGTAAATGATGCCATCAATTATAATAAACCTACTGCTATGTCCCCAGTTCATTTGGTAGAGCATGGCCATCACTCTAATGTAAACTTTCCTGCTAATGCAAGTCCTTTATAGTTAATGAGTATAGGGCAACATAGAACATACAGTTATGGTTCCTTGACTCATGGTCTCCTGTAGGGATGTAAAAGTGTAGTATAAATCTGAACCTATTAGCCAGTATAATCTGAATGCACAGCATTCCGCATAGTCCATCAGCAGGGGCACTGGCTGACCTTCAGGAACTATACTCCACTTCCAAATAAAAGGCACTCAGGATACGCTACTTCTTCTTCTGGTTTGAATCACTTGCCTCCTTTCTGTTTCATCCTCAACATCACTTGCACAATTTCTCTGAAATGAAACACATAAGAACATTAACTTCATGCACTGACATATCTCATTCATGTATGTCCTATAATAATCCCAAAATGATTATTCTCCAACGACAGTAAGACCATTGCCCACCCACCATTGTAGGTAATCTGAAGTTCCATTTTTAAATTTTAGATTATTTTAAAGAATTACTGTCTGTCAGTGTATCTATAATATTGTGTAGTAAAAGTGTTATCAAGAAGTAAATAATTAATGCAGAGACAGGAGGTTCTGCAATAACTGTGAACTTTACTGAGGTACATGGGGTCAGTTCAGCTGCCTAATCTGGAGTGATACTCTGGCCATTTGTGGGTAGCAATAATGCAACAGTTTATCTTAGGTGAGAGCCACAGTTCTTACACAAACACAGTTCAACATTTAGAATAGCAATGGTGGTTCCTTTGTACTCCGGATGCTAATCCTCCCTGATTTTAGGAGAATGTGGCTGTTGGTGGTGGTTTGTTGGAGCCTCTCCCTAAGACCTACTTTCCAGTCTCCCTAAGACCCGCTTATAGTCCAGGTTCTCACTCTCACTGCCTACTCATACTACATCAATGTGTAAACACATGGACTGCTGTGGAAACCGGCCACGCACCTGTAGCACCAGCTGCCACCTCCCCCACATTATCATCCCTAGCTGAGACTTTGAACCAGAATATGGCTCATCACTAGGGTGTGTTACATAACAAAACTAAATTGCTTACATTCTGGTATCATATGCCGAGCATTCTCCATCACTTAAGTCTCCATTGACTTGCCCATTTTGGAATGAAGTAAAGAGGCTTATCAGCCATGCATTAAGGATAGACCTACCCCTTGTCCTCCTTAGCTACCTCTTTAACATTCTTCCTGTTCATTTGCGTGGAGGTTAAACTAATTTAATTTTTCAAATTCTCAGCACAGCTAGATGCATCATAGCTTAAAGTTGGGCCATCAAACCCTACTAGACATGAGTTATGGTACTGGATAAAAGAGGTGTGCAGTCTGGAATATCTTACTGACTGCTCTTCTCTCAAGGTGGACTTCTGTGATAGAGTGTGGTCCCCATGGAATAATTATTTGATACTACCAACTTGCTGATATCAACCCCTTTTGTACAAATGTTGTGGCTCTGAATGTTTCCACAATGTGCATCTAATCGTACTCTCTCTGTCTATTTCCCTCTCCCCATTATTGTAGTCTTTTGTTTCAAGTATTGTCTTTTGTTGTTAACATATAGCTCTTGATATAGCTATTGGCAGGAATTCTTTTTTTCGTCTTCTATTTTTTTCTATTCTCCACTTTGGATATATCACCTTCATTATGCTACAACTTGCGTTCAACTTTGTGTATGTATTATTGAAATGACAATAAAAATTACAGTTAAAAATACAATACTTAATGAGCGTTCACTTCTACAGTAGAGAAATGTAGTACAGATCTCAAATAACTTTTATGAATCCGTACTCCACATGCTGGAAAAGCTAAGCAGAGTTGATAAAACCCAGTGGCATAGAGTTCTCTGAGAAGCACTGCTGCACCTTTGTGGTTTCAGCAAAGGTTTAGGTCCCCTTTAAGGCCTGAAAAAATGAATAACATAAAGTATAAAAACAAATTCTGCTGAATATCATGGAACAGTCACTAATAGACCAGAAGATGTGTGGGTGTTTTCTTTCTCGAGTAATTAAAAGTGGTTTATAATTGACTTTTTAATGAGATACTTTCAAGTAAAAGGCACTTATGTATTTCACATTTGGGAAGGCTTGCAAACTTAAAAAGTGACATAATAACACAGCAATTTCCCCATTGCTTTATATAGCCTAGAAAAGAACCTATTCTGTTTAAAGGCCACAATGATGGACTGAAAAAATTCCAAGAGTCACAATAAAACATAAAGCGGTAAAATATATGCCAATAATGTCTGACAGGTGGTGCTGGTTCCACTTCCAGGACTCCCACGTATTGGGAGAATAGGAGTTCCCTTCTCTTTCGTTCATACTCCAGAAAGAAAACGATCATGCAGTGTGGCTATCCATTATCTCCAAACTAATGAAGATAGCTGAACAAACCACCTCTCTGCCTCATCTACTTATTTATGGGGATTTCCACACTGAGGTCCGGAGACTTCGATGGGATAAAAGGTCATACCACTACTTTACAATATCATTAAGAATATAAATAAAAGCACTGAAACCAATCACTTTTGTTTGGAAATATTTCTTTTCATAAATTTGCCACAGCCTTTATTAATTAATAAATACCATTCATAACTCAATTTAGACATATTCATTTAAACTCTGATATAAAACAATACACAAGCTCAGCCATAAGTTCAAGCTCAAATTGAAGATTTATCAACAACTCATACCCCACAAACTTTAAACACAAGCCGTGACCCGAAAAAAAATGGAAAAAAAACCCAAAACAACATATTGGAAGGGCTGTGCCCACATATTTATTCCCTCAAGCCCCTAAGCCATAACCAATCACAGCCTTGTCACCAAGGCAACAGAAAAAGGAATATTCAGCACTGTCATTAGCCAAACTTGTAACCAATAGAATAAAGGTTGCCACACCATGGCAAAATTGCCCAAGTTTTGGCAACCCCAATCAAATCCATCTTGCCATCCCAGGCAATCTACCCGGAGATGGCAACACTAAAAATGGCTGGAAATATTCCTGCCAAAACTATCAAGGGAACCGACATAGGGATGACCCTAATCCTATGTGGATTCCTCCTTAACGTCCGGGATCCTACCATTCTAACAATATATGGAGATTCAAGAGACAGCCACAGAGTGCACCTAAGTACTTACTTGGCCTTGCTGACATGCTATGCAGCCACCAGACACAAACAATTATGTCTGTGACCAGATGGTTTGGACCACATAAAATGGCACCCCTGGTGTAGAACAATCTGTCACCTAATGTGTCCTGCAGCTTATATGACTATGATGATGCAAGAAAAGTGTTGGAGTAGTGTTCACATGAAGGGTAATGGCTGGAAAAGGTTGGGATGACCTTTGGCTCATGGCTCTCGCTTGCCATAGAAGTAGAGATTATTGTTAAAAAATACATTCCCCTGGATACAAACTTTGATGGAGACATACAGTATGATGTCTGCTGCCAGCCTTCATTCTATAAATGTCTGTAGTACACATGATATAAAATGGAATTACCAGTGCAATCTTTTCTTCGTCAAGAACTTTATTCTTAAGGGAGCGACGCAGATGATTGCAAAGCGATACCACACTGTAAGAAAGCTGAGAAGAGAAAATTCATATTACGTTGAACCAATCGTCAAATTATTAGGCAATAAGGAATCTTTTCAAATGTACATTACATGCAATAATGCCATATGGGGTATATGGGGATGACCTATTCAAGAAAAAAGAATGGGTACCAAGAGTGCATCAACTGGCAAGATCACAATGATGCTGGTGGTTACCTTCCAGGCATCTTAAATCTATATATATTTCATTCTTTTTTGTAATCCCTGTAGACATATATTTGCTTTTCTACATGACTTCCTGTGCAGAGCATTACTATTATTAGGACTCAGGAGCTGTGCCCATGCCATCACTTGCTTGCATATGCCAGCCGTAGTATATAGCTGGCACCCTGCTGTCACTGCTAGGATTGAAGTTAACCTCTATCCTGGGTGCTTAACCTTTTAGATGCTGCAGTCGATGTTGATTATTTAAAAATAAAGGGGGACATTTACTAAGACCAGTGATTTAGACGCCGGTCTTAGTCCATGTCCGCTGGCACTTGAAACTCCTAAGTTATGTAGAGGCGTAGTCATTTTATACGGCAAAAACACGCATAGAAAATGCCCATACCACGCCCCCTTTTTCCGCCACCTTGGAAAAGTGGGGTGAGCGGGGAAATGTCACATATTCGGCCACAAATCCCCTTTGTGACCGGATCGGCAACAAAAGTATGGCAAAAAGTGGCTTATTTCACATCATAAATGACACCCAACGTTTTTATTGTGCAAAACCAGAAAAACATAAAAAATATATACATTTGGTATTGATGTAACCTTATTGACACACAGAATATAGTTATTATGCCGCATGGTGACAGCCATAAAAAGAAAACAAACAAAAAAAATAGCGGAACTGCTGTGTTTTTCACGCTGTTAAAGGGAACCTGTCACCGGGATTTTGTGTATAGAGCTGAGGACATGGGTTGCTAGATGGCCGCTAGCACATCCGCAATACCCAGTCCTCATAGCTCTGTGTGCTTTTATTGTGTAAAAAAAACCGATTTGATATATATGCAAATTAACCTGAGATGAGTCGCGTACAAGACTCATCTCAGGTTAATTTGCATATGTATGAATCTCAAATGGATTTTCTGCGACTGTCGCGTCGCAGTCGCAGCATGTCGCATGTTGCAGTGCGACACCATAGACTGCCATTATAAAAATTGTCGCGCGACATTAGTGCAACAAAATGTCGCGCGACAAATGTCGTCGTGTAGACCTAGCCTTATAGTTTCAGAACAGCGGGAGTGCCGGAGGTTGCTGATCCCTGACCTACAGGCTTTATCTCTGTAAAATCTTCCTGAGTTTGTGGGATAAGACTAGCTGCTATAACACCTCCCATGCACAGCACACATAGGAGAGGAGACCTATCTCCCCTATCTCTCTGTAGGACACTCTCAGAAGCAGCTGCAGCACAAAGGACATTTTACAATAGCACTGAGCAATGTAGCTCCAGCATAGGGATAAGAAAACCTAAAGCCTTCCGCAGCACCTGTGTCTGTCTCTCAATCTCTCTCACTGTACTGCTGCTTCGCTCTCTCCCTCCTGTTTCCATAGACTTCTATGGGCACCATGTAATCGGAACCTCAGTAAACTGATAATCCCTCTTGTTTCTCAAAACACATTTAAGAGTGAATGATTAGTGCAGGATGGTGGAGAAAGAGGCATTTTCTCTACTAAACTATTCTACAAAGACAGTGGGGATCATTTATCAAGTGGTATCTTGATAGTCCCCTGTGCAATGACCCACCCCAGTGTCTATTTGGTTTACCACACTGTAATAAGGTTGGGAATCACTGAACTATTGGATTATGGTTTGTCGAGTAGATGACCCTCACCTAGTGCTAGTGGACAACACTAGATGAACAGTGCTCGGCTGAGAATGTCTGTCTGTTTTTTCAACTAGGAGAAGAAAATAAGCATCCGTCAGCCCCCTCTGCCTAGTTTCTTATTTCCCACACAAAGAAATTATGTTTTACTGCTGATTTTATGAACTTCAATGTACTTCTGGTTGTGAAATATATTCACATTCTTTTCTACAGTACTTACGGTAACTATATCGGATGTCAGCAAAGTAATGTGGTCACTGCTGCTCAACCACCTTAAAAAACTGTTCCAGTAAGTGATGAACTATATGTCATATAAGGTAATGTACTAGAGGATAACAATTCACTTAAATGCCTGGATTTGCTACTTAGAACTGTTGATAAAGTGGGGAAATTGCAGACATTTAATTAGATATATAAAGTAAATGTACCTTTAATTACAGGAAATGGGAGGGAGCCATTCAAACAGGCCTGGATTTGTGAGAATACCACAGCACTAGAATAAGCCCCTATGGCATGGAGCCACATTATGTTATGCCTTTATTAATAATTACAACTTGTTTAACCCTTTGAATCTATTCAGCTTATTCATAGATTTGTCTCTTAGAAATAAGGCTGACATTTCACTTTTGATATACAGATAGGAGCAGAATTTAATCTTTCTGGTTATTAACTATGAGTAAAAGCAATTATCCATTATCTCAGGGTGGGGCATGGCACTACTCATTTGCACTTGGCAGATTTTTCTTCCTTTAACTGTTAAAGCTGTTATGCCTGTTAAAATTATCTCAGATTTTATACTGAAAAACTGAATTTAATGCAATAGCGTTTTCACACATAACATAAAAGCGTGAGCTACGGGCAACATCAGTCTCTATCTGAACCTAAAGAAATAGCATTAGTAGTACGACATAAGTGTACACAATTTCATTAAATGGTAGCATACTGTAATTGTCTGTTGTTAACTCTTGTTAGTCATGTCACCACTTTGGGGAAGATATAGGTTTTATAGGAGTTAAATAATGATGACCCATCATCAGGAATGTGACTGAACTACAATACCAAGCAATGGACGTTGTTGTGCTTGGTATACAATGAAGAGGCCACAGAGCTTATCTCAGTGCCACAGCCACTTCAAACTGTGGTAGGAGTACTGGGTGGTCGAACCTCACCAATCAGATAATATCCGTCTTGAGGGAATCAACATAATTTTATTATTTATTTATTTTTGTAAATTCTTTAAGTTTTCTGAAAACAAGGTAAACACTGTAAGTTCACGTCTGTAAGCATAAGTAAATACCAAGTATCACTGAATAGGCATATTGGTTACACATCAATACTCATTGCCTGGAAAAGGTCAACTAAATGTTGTAAAACCATATAAAATAAAGCCTAAGGCTATGAATGGAGAAGGGGAAATAGACTAGAAAAAGTATAGAAGAAAAGGAAGATAAGGAAAGGGAAGAGATAGGACACAGGAGGAGAAAAAAAGAGGGAAGGGCTCCAGGTCCACACGGCTAATAGAGCCCTGGAATAAAATCCAATGTCGCCATATTTTATAAAATTTGGCGTGTGTGCCCCTCATAGAGGCGGTAAGGTCCTCCATTCTCATGATATCCTGGATTTTACTAAAACAGAGAGCTGTTGTGGGGGCCGATGTCTGTTTCCACAGACAGGGGAATACATGTCCCCACGTCATTAACCAAATTATGTCCCACAGACTTCCTATAGGTGGTTAGAGGGATCTCACTATGATAAAAGCATAAAAGAGGCAGGTGTTTTAGAGAGAACGTGAGAAGTGAATTTAAAGGATATGCTCCATACCTCCGCCCAATAGCTGGCAAGCACAGGACACTCCCAAAAGATATGTAAAATTGTCCCTTGATCCCCTCCGCACCGCCAACAAAATGGGGAGGTGGTTGGAAAGAGTGAGTGAAGTTTAGAGGGCACCCTATACCACCTGGAGAGGACCGTAAAGCCCACCTCCTGAGTTTTGCTAGCCAATGAGGTCTTATGTGTCAGTGTGAAGAGATAGTCTTTCTGTTCTGGTGTGAAGGTGATTCCCAAGTCTCATTCCCAGACTGATTAGAAAGAAAATGAAAATATGTAAATATTACTTTATTATAAGTATATTCCCAAATAACTTTAATTAGTTATAATGGCTCATTTTGTCTATGAAGCATTCATTAGGAGAAATAAAATGGCCGCCATCCTATTAGTACACACAAAACCTGTCCTAATCACACAGCAGGACAAGTTTATTCAGAGCAGTGAGCTAAATAGCTGCCTCATCTTCTATTTGTCAAGGGTTAAGTCCCTGAATACAGTTTAATATGATCTTCAGCTGAATCTCTGTAGGAATGGAGTTAATGAGGAGACATGAAGGACAGAGAGGAGGTAGGGGTGTGCAGGCTCAGACTGGCCCACAGGGGTACAGGTGAATCCCATGGTGGGCCCCTGAGCAAGGTGGACCCTTAACCCCCCAACCCCTACACATATGGCACATAACACAGCAGACTTACTACCACAGGGACATGCCTCTTAAAGTTGCTGCAGGGACCTTGTAGCTTCTTGCTGCTGTCTTCTGCTGTGTGAGCAGGTCATATTTAAATGTATCCATATGGGGGCCCCCCAAGATAAATTTTACTGGTGGGCCCTAGACAGCCCAGTCCGACACTGGGGGTGTGGCTAATGAGCATCATCACTTGTATGAAGGCTCCATTACCACAGACCCACATTACCATAGTCTGTCCTGTCCATCCTCTCTGTACTTCATGTCTCTTCATGAACTCTATTCCTACAGAGATTCAACTGAAGATTTTATCAGCTGTATTCAGGATCATAATCCCTGACAAGCAGAGGAGAGAGGAGGATGAGTCAGCTCTTTAGCTCAGTGTTGTGAAGTAACTTGTCCTATGTGATTAGGACAGGTTTTGTGTGTACTATTAGGATGGCAGCCATTTTATTTCTCCTAATGATTGATCCCTAGACAAAACGAACCATTATAACTAATGAAAGGCATTTGGGAATATATTTATAATAAAGTAATATTTAAGTATTTTCATTTTAATTCCTGGAGTACCCCTTTAAATGAAACAGTAAGGTTGGGAGAGAGCAAAATCCCTGTCGCATTACAGATACATTCGAAAGCCGCTTTGGATCCCCATAATTTTATCCTTGGAAATCCAATAGTGTAACCTCTGTGAGATTTCTGTTTTACATTAAATTATACAATTTTGAAAAGTCTTTTAAATATCGTGCTTCCACAGTGTCTCCATATGTTCAAGAAGTAGTGGACTGGATTACCAGTACACTTTTACAGTGGTTGCCTGGACCTTGCAAAAGTTCTTAGCTGACTTCCATATTCTTTTTGTAACAGTTTTATCAAGAAATGAATCAGAAATATTTTATGATTAGCATTTTTATTGCACATTGAGTTTATTATGATGCCTGACATTGTAATGTGAAGTCAGCATTTGAAAAAAACGCCATACAATATGTTTAACCTTGTATTATACTACAACAATTAGTTCTTTAATTTGCAATTCTGCATTTCTTAGGGAGAAAAGCAGAGCCTTGTGCATGAAGCCTGCAAGATAGAACAAAAATCTGCATGGCTCCACAGGAAATCAAAGGCAAATGAAACTACAGTAGAAACTAATGCATTGGTGTCTGAGGGAAGCAATTTAATGATTTCTTGTTATAGTCCCTATGGGAACTATAAAAAAAGTGTAGAAAAAAAATGTTGAGAAAATTCAAATCAACCCCCTTTCCCAAAAATGAACAATACATAAACAATTAAAAAAATAAACATCATGAGTATCGACATGTGTGAAAACGCTCGTACTATTCAAATATAAAGATATTTATCCGATATGGCAAATGTGGAAACATAAAAAAAAACTCAAAATGGCCTGCTTCACCTACCACAAAAAAATTGAATCAAAAAGTCACACACCCCAAAATGGTACCAATGAAAAATAGAGATCACCCTGCCCAAAAATAAGCCCTTACACACTTAAAAAAAAAAAACATGGGGGTAAGAACATAGTGATGCAAAGAAAAAATTAGTTTTTCCCAAACTTTTAATTTTTTTCCACATTAAAACACAAGAAAAACTATACATATTATGTGGTATTGTTGTTATAATCATACTGACCCAGAGAATGAAAGTAACAGGTCAGTTTTACTGCATAGGAAATGCTGTAAAAACAAAACCCATAAAACTGTGGCAGAATTTTTTTTAAATAATGCCACCCCTTTTGGAATTTTTTCCCACTTCCCACTACATTGTATGCAACCGTAAAAGGTGCTGTTAGAAATTACAACTTGTCCCGCCAAAAACAAGCATATAATGGAAAAATAAAAAAGTTATGGCTTTGGGAAGGCTGGGAGTAAAAAATGTAAATGAAAAAAATTGATAATTTCCCGGTTATTAAAGGGTTTAAGAATATAAAGACTACGACTGTATTTTGTCACCTAAACTAGTACGGGTTAGACCATTGTTGGTCAAACCCACCGTTTTTAAACTGGGAGCTCCCTACTCCCACCTTCCCTAATAAAATATGTCAAGGTAGAGAAGGAATGAGTATATTCAACGGGCAATCCTTTTGTTCTCCCTGGAATTAAGCCTTGGTCAGACATGTCTGACAGCTGCTTTATCCCTTTGAAAACACATGCACAACAGCCAACAGCTATTGAATGTGCATAAGATCCCTTAGACTCAACCTTCAGTAGAACAACCCATAATAAACATATAAAGCATTCAGTGTGAGACATGTCTTGATCATTGCAGTATGGGGCCATAATATCGAGCAGCATACAATGCTGCAAATGCAAGTCATATTTTGGACTATATTGTTCTAATACATAAAGGTAACAGCTATAAAAAAACAAGTAATGTCAAATATTATACATAAATTATCAAATATTGTTACCTTCCACCGCCTCCGAATATATTGCTTTCTTAAATTCTCCAGGTTGATAATTGACTTTTTTCTTACCAGGACCTGATGCTTATCTTTTGGCTGGGAGATAGAGATGGATATCAGTATCAATTATATTGAGGAAACAACCAGCATATATATTATAGAGTCCGACAAGTAGCTGCAAACACTGCAATATAATCAGGGTTCCATAAGGACTGATTAGCTAGATATATCAAGTAGAGAAGATATAAAAAAATAGTAAGATCTAGTAGTCACAGCACATAAAGTACAAGTTCCAGGAGTTAACTTAGGTTAGATAGATAATAAATGTTTTATATACTGTATGACTAGGTATATTGAAGAATTGTATTAAAGGGTTAGAAAAAGCTGTGTATTGTTTGATGATATGTTGAATAAAGGATTTTCTAATTGGTTAGGTAAGAGAAACACCAACTTTTAGCTGTGATAATACTATATGGGTCCATCAGTGGTAGTAGTAATAAGCAAACAAAGGCCTTTATTACAAATATTGTATTTGGACTAAGAGTTTTAAGTATTGAGTGCAGGTATAAACCCATTCAGAAAATATATACCACATATTCCAATCAGTTATGAATGGATAGAAGCCTGTAAATAGTCTAAAAATGTTATTTCTACCCAAAGAAAGAAACAGAAAACGTACTTTAAAAGAACTTGTACAAAAATAGGTTTTGTGAACATTACATTCCACAAATTATTCTTAGCTTCCTGTCCTCATCTCTGACCCTGAGGAAGCAGCTGGATCAGCTCAGTTCTATGTGCACATCCCCAGTACTGCACGGTCTTAGTTGTCCTTCTATCAGCATACAGTATGCTGTCTAAGTGACCCTAAACCCTCAGGAGACTACATACAGACTTCAATACATGCATTTAGCACCATTCAATTCTACAAATACATTTTTGAAAATCAAAATCAGAGTTTATTGAGTTAGGTTAGGCTGGATACCATATGTGAGAGTCTGTATTATATTCTAGTTAGCCTTGAATATGGTAAATAATAAAAGGCTTTTTTTGGTGGATATCAGGATATGTAGGTCATCAACATCAGAATGGTCTGACCCCTGCCATCCCTACAAATTAGATGCTGGCAACAGCCGCTGGAACCGGAACTAATACAGAGAACGCAGTGGAATCAGACAGCTCTGTTATCGGGGTGGACTCGGGGCTAATACAGAGAATGGCCCTGGAAAAAAAAACTAAAACAGGCCCCATGTTGTAGGCAGGTCCAATTTGACAAAAGACGGAGCAACACAAGTAGACAGGGCCAGTAAATACCGTAGTGTAGCACAAAATGCCACCTCAGCAGAATCAAATACTACAGTGCAGCAGACATGACTGCTGTCCCAAATATATAGGAATAGAATACAGAAAACAACTAACAAAACGAATACACAACAGTGAAATAAAAACAAAACAAAAAAAAGCTAAGAAAAGTAATCTGCAACTCAGTTGCAGTCCCAAATCAGTATTCTCCTTTTGCGCTGCGGTTTTTATTGTGAGGTAGGTACCTCTCACAAACAGCCAATACGTATAGAAGAAAGAAAACTGCGCAGCTCAAGCTTAGGTAGATCTCACATTCAGAGTAAACAAACAATAAAGTTCCTCAGATATATTGCTTCGGTTCTTACAAAAATCGATGCTCTAGTCTCCTAAGAATAAAATAAGAGACGACCCAACATAGTGAAGTATGAGTATAAATATAGTAATTTATTGTACTCACAAGATCCAAAAAATAACATTCATTTAAAATGTGCACTTTCTCTTCTCAAACGCCCCACCCGGGTTTCGCCTCTTCTTCATCAGGGGCACCTGTGGACTTGTCTTGATTGCTCCTTTTTCAAGTCACTGTGGGCATTTCTACAGCCCGTATTTGCATGGTTATAACATTGAAGATATACATGCTCATTTAAAACAGATTTTCACATGGTTATAACATTAGAAAAATATATACTGATTTCAAAACTACCTTCTTATCATAAAACCCAAATATCAAATTAAAATTAGACCAATACACTGTTACAGTAACTCTATCTCCACCTCCCATAGAATCACATGACCCATCTTATCGATTCAATGTTCACTAATTGCTTCTCTCAATGAAATATACAACTCTTATCCACAAAACCATATTCTTATCACAGTTTAAAATTCTCCTCCTCATCTCAAATTACCGCAATATCTGAATACATCCAAAATGATCTTCAATGCTTCCCCCCCTTCCATCTTTGTATCACAATGGGTGATCTCCCAATAAGTTTCTCATCCCCATGGATCGTCATCTGATGCAAAATACCCAATTACCTTCCTCACATTTACCGATATACAGAGATCTACAATCCCTATCAAGTTCTTGCAAAACAAAAACACTCCTCTCCTACTCGGTAAAGGCATCCCGATGTTTTCATTGGAGATATATATCTACTGTGTGGGGTTAGCTCTTCTCCGGGGGTCATTGACACAAGTATCTTCGCCAGACACCAAGTTTAAGGTCCAAACATCGCTTTTATTTGGCACCTTAGAAAAACAAACATAACTCATACAAAATAAACACCTGCCCGGATGGGCTCTAACTAAACAAAGTATATCCCTGACTCACCTAAAGCATCATTCACACATGGTTATAACATGCAGCTTTCCAAGCCCAATGTCCATCAGGCTCCTGGCTGTACAGAGTACCGTTCACACACGGTCTCAAGTCCAGTACCTTTATCGGGGAGTGTGGCCCAGTAGTCCTCCCGACTCCAGCCTCGTGATCCTTGTGCCCAGGCGTCACGGCGTCCCCCAATGTTCCGGCTAGCACCTAGCCCCGTGGCCCGTCAGCCAACCCGGCTGAGACCATTCGTACAGAGCCTCCAGCAGGACTCTGTTTCACAAAGACTCTGTCTCCTTCCCCTAGACTGGGAGACACACCCAAGTCCATCAACAGGATTAAATAGCATCCCTGGACATGGGCATATTCCAAAATTCCAGACTGGAGCATGCGGAACAGGCATCCACCCAACACATTGCCTGTTCCCAGTTAAAGCCCTACCCGGACTAGCTGGAGCCAGTTAAGCTAACTATCTTGGTGTCCACCAACTAACTTGGTGTCCACCTATATCTAGGGCCCCTACTCCACCAAGGCCGGGCCCCTTAGTGACACGCTCCTGGTGCAAACAATACCCCTTTTTCATGCTTCCCCGGGACTTTACTGCCCCCATCACTATTCACATTGTCACACTACGTTAACATATTTAAAGCTATGCTAGCTAGTAATGGTGTTCCTATCTCTATACTTCATTTGTCCACTATGCAAGCTTTTATATCAAACTCGACATTTAAACCCTCATGTTGCAGGGTACCGAGTTGGTAAATCCATTCAACTTTCCTTCTATTAATTTTACTCAATGGGTCCCCACCTCTCCAACTATGCTGCTGGATTCTTATTATGTTTTTTTTTTTTAAAGTGGGCAGAGACACTATATCTTTTTTGTCCTTAAAGGGAGTCTTTCACCTAAAATCACCATTATAGAACACTAACATCAGGATCTCCATTACATTCCCCATATTAGAATGCTACCTTACATATTTCTGTCCATCGCCGATTTTCTCAGAAAAACACTTTTATTCAATATGTTAATTAGCTTCTGAAGGTGCCCAGGGGCGGCGTTCATGCGTCCGTTGCCCAGGCCCCTCCCCTTTCACCCCTCTGGACCGCCCTAAGTTCTTCTGATTACTTCCTGCTCTTAGTGAGAAATCCAGCGCCAGCACCGTTCAATAGATTCGCCGTGAGTGCGCACTTCATTCGCCATTATGCGCAGTGGCACAAGAGCGTTTAATGCGCATGTGCCGGCCCGTACACCCCGATGTAGCCGGCCTTGTGCCTCTGCCCCTAATGGGGAATGAAGTGCGCAGGCGAGGCGAATCTGTTGAACGGCGCTGGTGCTGGATTTCTATACACTCTTTAAAATTGTCCTTTCGGAATATTTTTAATCCAGGGTTTGTAATGACAACTAGTGGTGGAAATATAGGCATTTACATCTGTGGGCTTCAAGTAGGTTTTTGTTTTTAATTTCCCTTCTTCGGCAAAAATGGTCATCCTTTCGCATTAATATAGCACAGAAATTCCTCCAAACCACCACAATCACCCTTTCATATCAATAAGCAGTCGTCAATATATCTTTTCCAGACATCAATTCTCCAGACCTACTCTTTCTTCCCAGGATTGGCCCTATGAACTTCTCCTCCCATGAGGCCATGAACAAATTGGCGAAACTGGAGGTGAATTTCGCCCCCATGGCCAGTCCTGGTGCACTGCAAGTAAAAGCTGCCATCAAACCCCAAAAAATTATGACATAAACAGAGGTCTAGGCATTCCAAAATAAATGTCCCTTGTTCAGATGTCATTTCAGGGTCTTTTGCAAAACAGTGCTTAATTGCATTGATGCCCTTATTTTAAGGGATTATAGCATAAAAAGATGCAACATCAACTGTTGCCAATACCATCGTATATGGGCCCAAATTGTTTATCAATTTTAACACATCCCCTGTGTTTTCAGTCAAGCGGCTAGTCAATGAGTTAATCCCAGACACTATCGGTCTGGCAGGGGGATCCACTACATTCTTATTAATTTTGGGCAAATAAATCACTGGAATTACTGGATGTTTGATCAAAAGAAATCAAAACTCCTTATTATTGAAGATCCCCATTTCCATGCCTCTCCCCAATAGTGTTTTCATTTGTTTTTTATACTCTGGGTTTGGGTCTTTCCTCAATTTTCTATATGTAGTGTCATCTTGTAATAATCTTAACATGACTTCCTCATATCTTTCTTTATCGAGGATCACTACCCCTCCCCTCTTATCCCTTATCGGCCGACTTGACTACAATACGTTCATTTTTCTCCAACGATTTCAAAGCCTTTCTTTCCTCATAGGTTAAATTGTAATAAACAGGTTGAGGGTCTATCTTCTCCAGTTCTTTTAATAGACCCCTTTTAAAAGTCTCAATGCATTCATTATTTTTTGGTTGTGGAAAAAAGTTCAATTTATCCCAAAAACCAGTGTGTATAATTTCTCCTGCAACTCGATCTGTATTGTTTAATCTAGGGTTGGAGGTAACGTATTTAGATATATTAAGCTTCCTTATAATACGATGAATGTCTAAGAAGGTCTCAAATTTATTTAAAGGGAACCTGTCATCAACTTTATGCTGCCCATACTAATGGTAGCATAAAGTAGAGACAGGTGAGTTGATTTTAGTGGTCTGTCGTTTATAAGTTAGTGGTTGCTGAGAACCAACATCACAATCATTGCAGACTGGGCCTGGAAAAGAGTCATGGCACCTGAGAAGAGTCATGGTTATTCATGAATTCCTGCTCTCCTGCCACCTGCTGATGACTGATGGCCTTCTACCTAGTTTTCTCCCTTTATCTCTAGTAGAGAACTGCCAATCATCAGTAGATGGGCGAGAGTGCAGGAGATTAGGAATAACCATGACTCTTCTCAGGTAGATTTGACTCTTTTCCAGGCCTGGGCTGCAATGATTATGATGCTGGTTCTCGGCAACCAATTACTATTAGCTCATGAGTGACACACCACTGAAATCTGCATTTCTGTCACTACTTTATGCAGTCCTCAGTGATGTCAGCATAAAGTTGATAACAGGTTCCCTTTAACTGTTTAGTGGGCGCATATTTCAACCCCTTCATTAAAACTTTATTTTCACTTTCACTCAGTACATACAAGCTGAGATTATAAATCTCCTTTAGTTCTCCTTTACTTTCTTGTTTCTGGGGCTGTTCTTTTCTTTTTCTCCCTCCTCTATAAGATTTTTTTTCTGGGCAGTTCGTGTCCCTTCCACTTGAGTACCTTTCCAAACTGTTCTCATCTCTCCCTCCCTTTGAATCCCCTTTATACTCTGGTGAGGAAAACTTAGTAATTATTGATCTTGAGCCCTATTTGAATTATTCATAGCCCCTGAAGTATTTCCCTCCACTCGTGGGTGATACTGGTTGTTATACTGGGATCCATAACTTCCATATCTATAATTCTGTGGTCGTCTTGGCTGTTGATTGGTTGGAATCCCATACATATTAGCTCTATACCCCGCTGGTGGGTGCATCCTTTGATGGTAAGGGGGGGGGGGGGGGTAAAAAGAAGGCTTATTGGGTTTATAATTGTGGCCATATCTCAGTGGTCTTATTTTTTGTTGATAATTTTCTCTAAGTCCATTGTATCTTATTATGAGTATGAATCTTCTCCTTATTTAATACAATTGTATCTTTCTTTAATTCCTCATCTTGTGATCCCATCTCTACCATTCCCTTAAGATTTCCATTTATATACTTTACTAGCTGAAGGACCCGACTTCGCTCGGGTATATTTAATCCATTTCATTTAATGTTTGTGTGTGTCGTTAAAAGATAAACACTATCCACTATAACAGTGACATCTACAGCACCCCGGCCCCTTAACCACTTCAGCCCCGCTAGGTGAAACCCCCTTCATGACCAGGCCACTTTTTACACTTCGGCACTACACTCCTTTCACCGTTTATCGCTCGGTCATGCAACTTACCACCCAAATGAATTTTACCTCCTTTTCTTCTCACTAATGGAGCTTTCATTTGGTGGTATTTTATTGCTGCTGACATTTTTACTTTTTTTGTTATTAATCAAAATGTAACGATTTTTTTGCAAAAAAAATGACATTTTTCACTTTCAGCTGTGAAATTTTGCAAAAAAAACGACATCCATATATAAATTTTTCGCTAAATTTATAGTTCTACATGTCTTTGATTAAAAAAATTTGGGCAAAAAAAAAAAATGGTTTGGGTAAAAGTTATAGCATTTACAAACTATGGTACAAAAATGTGAATTTCCGCTTTTTGAAACGGCTCTGATTTTCTGAGCACCTGTCATGTTTCCTGAGGTTCTACAATGCCCAAACAGTATAACTACCCCACAAATGACCCTATTTCGGAAAGTAGACACCCTAAGGTATTCGCTGATGGGCATAGTGAGTTCATAGAACTTTTTATTTTTTGTCACAAGTTAGCGGAAAATGATGATGATTTTTTAATTTATTTTTTTTCTTACAAAGTCTCATATTCCACTAACTTGCGACAAAAAATAAAAAATTCTAGGAACTCGCCATGCCCCTCACGGAATACCTTGGGGTGTCTTCTTTCCAAAATGGGGTCACTTGTGGCGTAGTTATACTGCCCTGGCAATTTAGGGGCCCATATGTGTGAGAAGTACTTTGCAATCAAAATCTGTAAAAAATGACCGGTGAAATCCGAAAGGTGCACTTTGGCATATGCGCCCCTTTGCCCACCTTGGCATCAAAAAAGTGTCACACATCTGGTATCGCCGTACTCAGGAGAAGTTGGGGAATGTGTTTTGGGGTGTCATTTACATATACCCATGCTGGGTGAGAGAAATATCTTGGCAAACGACAACTTTTCCCATTTTTTTATACAAAGTTGGCATTTGACCAAGATATTTTTCTCACCCAGCATGGGTATATGTAAAATGACACCCCAAAACACATTCCCCAACTTCTCCTGAGTACGACGATACCAGATGTGTGACACTTTTTTGCTGCCAAGGTGGGCAAAGGGGCACATATTCCAAAGTGCACCTTTCGGATTTTGCAGGGCATTTTTTACACATTTTGATTGCAAGGTACTTCTCACACATTTGGGCCCCTAAATTGCCAGGGCAGTATAACTACCCCACAAGTGACCCCATTTTGGAAAGAAGACACCCTAAGGTATTCCGTGAGGGGCACTGCGAGTTCCTAGAATTTTTTATTTTTTGTCACAAGTTAGCAGAAAATGATGATTTTTTTTTTTTTCTCTTTTTTCCTTACAAAGTCTCATATTCCACTAACTTGCGACAAAAAATAAAAAATTCTAGGAACTCGCCATGCCCCTCACGGAATACCTTGGGGTGTCTTCTTTCCAAAATGGGGTCACTTGTGGCATAGTTATACTGCCCTGGCAATTTAGGGGCCCATATGTGTGAGAAGTACTTTGCAATCAAAATCTGTAAAAAATGACCGGTGAAATCCGAAAGGTGCACTTTGGCATATGCGCCCCTTTGCCCACCTTGGCATCAAAAAAGTGTCACACATCTGGTATCGCCGTACTCAGGAGAAGTTGGGGAATGTGTTTTGGGGTGTCATTTTACATATACCCATGCTGGGTGAGAAAAATATCTTGGTCAAATGCCAACTTTGTATAAAAAAATGGGAAAAGTTGTCGTTTGCCAAGATATTTCTCTCACCCAGCATGGGTATATGTAAAATGACACACCAAAACACATTCCCCAACTTCTCCTGAGTACGGCGATACCAGATGTGTCACACTTTTTTGCTGCCAAGGTGGGCAAAGGGGCACATATTCCAAAGTGCACCTTTCGGATTTTGCAGGGCATTTTTTACACATTTTGATTGCAAGGTACTTCTCACACATTTGGGCCCCTAAATTGCCAGGGCAGTATAACTACGCCACAAGTGACCCCATTTTGGAAAGAAGACACCCTAAGGTATTCCGTGAGGGGCACTGCGAGTTCCTAGAATTTTTTTTTTTTTGTCACAAGTTAGCAGAAAATGATGATTTTTTTTTCTTTCTCTTTTTTCCTTACAAAGTCTCATATTCCACTAACTTGCGACAAAAAATAAAAAATTCTAGGAACTCGCCATGCCCCTCACGGAATACCTTGGGGTGTCTTCTTTCCAAAATGGGGTCACTTGTGGCGTAGTTATACTGCCCTGGCAATTTAGGGGCCCATATGTGTGAGAAGTACTTTGCAATCAAAATCTGTAAAAAATGACCGGTGAAATCCGAAAGGTGCACTTTGGAATATGCGCCCCTTTGCCCACCTTGGCATCAAAAAAGTGTGACACATCTGGTATCGCCGTACTCAGGAGAAGTTGGGGAATGTGTTTTGGGGTGTCATTTTACATATACCCATGCTGGGTGAGAGAAATATGTTGGCAAAAGACAACTTTTCCCATTTTTTTATACAAAGTTGGCATTTGACCAAGATATTTATCTCACCCAGCATGGGTATATGTAAAATGACACCCCAAAACACATTCCCCAACTTCTTCTGAGTACGGCGATACCAGATGTGTCACACTTTTTTGCAGCCTAGATGCGCAAAGGGGCCCAAATTCCTTTTAGGAGGGCATTTTTAGACATTTGGATCCCAGACTTCTTCTCACGCTTTAGGGCCCCTAAAAAGCCAGGGCAGTATAAATACCCCACATGTGACCCCACTTTGGAAAGAAGACACCCCAAGGTATCCAATGAGGGGCCTGGCAAGTTCAAAGAAATTTTTTTTTTTTCGCATAAGTTAGCGGAAATTGATTTTTTTTTGTTTCTTCTCACAAAGTCTCACTTTCCGCTAACTTAGGACAAAAATTTCAATCTTTCATGGACTCAATATGCCCCTCAGCAAATACCTTGGGGTGTCTTCTTTCCAAAATGGGGTCAGTTGTGGGGTGTTTGTACTGCCCTGGCATTTGAGGGTCTCCGCAATCATTACATGTATGGCCAGCATTAGGAGTTTCTGCTATTCTCCTTATATTGAGCATACAGGTAATGAGATTTTTTTTTTCCGTTCAGCCTCTGGGCTGAAAGAAAAAAATGAACAGCACAGATTTCTTCATTCGCATCGATCAATGTGGATGAAAAAATCTCTGCCCAAAAAAAAAAATGGAGGGGAAAGGCGTCTGCCAGGACATAGGAGCTCCGCCCTACATCCATACCCACTTAGCTCGTATGCCCTGGCAAACCAGATTTCTCCATTCGCATCAATCGATGTGGATGAATAAATCATTGCCGGGATTTTTTTTTTATATATATATATATATACAAAGTGCTTGCCAAAGCATAGGAATGCCGCCTCCTCCTCAGCTCGTATGCCTTGGCAAACGTATCTGTCACTGCAGAGGAGAAAATCCCGTCTTGCAGCGCCGCATACACCGACTTGCGTGTAATCTGACAGCAGCGCAATGCTTCTGTCAGAATGCACATCGGTGCTGCAGCTAGTAGATCGGTTGGTCCACCTGGAAGGTAAAAAGACAAAAAAAAAAAAAAAGAAAAAAACAGGCCACAACGCAATAATTTTATTAACTTTGGAACAGAACATGTAACTTTAACTTTTGGAACTAAACATTAACCTGTTTGCTTACCTGTTTTTTTTTTTTGTTTTTTTTTAGTTTTTTTACCTTTATAGAACAAACCTCTCCTTCCCCATGGGTCAATGTGCAAAGCGCAAATCGCCCAAAGATGTGGCGAAGTGCGTTATGCACTTTGTCCCATGTGAAAGGAGACGTTTGCAGCAGCAGTGAGTGAATGGGCCCTAATAGCCCTGTGTGCCTGTCCTGGTGAGATGATCCCTATGCTAATAGTGTACCTGTGAGTGGTACTTCCGGAAACACTCTCCAAAGCATAGGGCAGGGTGGTCCGGACAGTCAGGACAGAAATAGCGGGTGTCACGCCTTATTCCACTCCTGCTACAGACACGACATCTTTTTCGGGGTGACGGTTGGGTTGAGGTACCAGGAACGACATTGGGGAAATGTCGCTCGTGTAGACGGCTAACTACACTGGTGGTTGGGGCCACGGAACCTCCTGGATACAGGAGGTTCTCGATGATCTCTTCCTGAAATTTGAGGAAGGATCCAGTTCTCCCAGCCTTACTGTAGAGAACAAAACTATTGTACAGAGCCAATTGAATTAAATATACAGACACCTTCTTATACCAGCGTCTGGTGCGTCGGGAAACTAAATACGGAGACAACATCTGGTCATTGAAGTCGACCCCTCCCATGTGGAGGTTATAGTCGTGGACTGAGAGGGGCTTTTCAATGACACGGGTTGCTCGCTCAATTTGTATTGTCGTGTCTGCGTGAATGGAGGAGAGCATGTAAACGTCACGCTTGTCTCTCCATTTCACCGCGAGCAGTTCTTCGTTACACAGTGCGGCCCTCTGCCCCCTTGCAAGACGGGTGGTAACGAGCCGTTGGGGGAAGCCCGCGCGACTAGTTCGCGCGGTACCACAGGCGCCAATCCGTTCTAGAAACAAATGCCTAAAGAGGGCCACACTTGTGTAAAAATTGTCCACATAAAGATGGTACCCCTTGCCGAATAAGGGTGACACCAAGTCCCAAACTGTCTTCCCACTGCTCCCCAGGTAGTCAGGGCAACCGACCGGCTCCAGGGTCTGATCTTTTCCCTCATAGACCCGAAATTTGTGGGTATAGCCTGTGGCCCTTTCACAGAGCTTATACAATTTGACCCCATACCGGGCGCGCTTGCTTGGGATGTATTGTTTGAAGCCAAGGCGCCCGGTAAAATGTATCAGGGACTCGTCTATGCAGATGTTTTGCTCTGGGGTATAAATATCTGCAAATTTCTGGTTGAAATGGTCTATGAGGGGCCGAATTTTGTGGAGCCGGTCAAAAGCAGGGTGGCCCCTGGGACGGGAGGCGGTGTTGTCACTAAAGTGCAGGAACCGCAGGATGGCCTCAAAACGTGCCCTGGACATGGCAGCAGAGAACATGGGCATGTGATGAATCGGGTTCGTGGACCAATATGACCTCAATTCATGCTTTTTTGTCAGGCCCATGTTGAGGAGGAGGCCCAGAAAAGTTTTAAGTTCGGAAACTTGGACTGGTTTCCACCGGAAAGGCTGGGCATAAAAGCTTCCCGGGTTAGCGGTGATAAATTGTGTGGCATACCTGTTTGTTTCGGCCACAACTATGTCTAAAAGCTCCGCAGTCAAGAACAGCTCAAAAAATCCCAGGGCCGAACCGATCTGAGCCGTCTCAACCCGAACTCCAGACTGGGCAGTGAAAGGGAAAACTACAGGTGCGGCTGAAGTTGGGGACTGCCAATCAGGGTTTGCCAGCACCTCTGGGATTCTAGGGGCTCTACGGGCACGTCTTTGCGGTGGCTGCGACGGGGTCACTACTGCACGTGCCACCGTACCAGCTTCAACTGCCCTTCTGGTGCTCGCTACTTCACCAGGTTGTACGGCAGTGCTGGTACTAGGTCCAGGGAGGGCTGGGCTGCTGGTGTATGCCTCACCACGTAATCCGACAGCACCAGCCCCACTCTGCTGCTCTTGAAGCGGATCCTGCGCAACCTGCGGTCTAGCGACACGGGGCCGGGTACGCCTGGTGGTATCAGGGACCTCAGCCTCCTCGTCCGAACTTTGGGTCAGAGAGCCACTGCTTTCTACAGGTTCGTATTCTGACCCGCTGGATTCATCAGATGAGGGTTCCCACTCCTCATCCGACTGGGTCAGAAGCCTGTAGGCCTCTTCAGAGGAATACCCCCTGTTTGACATGTGGGCAACTAAATTTAGGGGTATTCCCTGAGACTACCCAAGAAAAAAAAAGCAAGCCTGTCTTACAAAGGGGAGGCTAGCGAATGTACCGGAGGCCGCTGCGGTTGATAAAAAATATCAAAACTGATTTTTTTATCGCCGCAGTGCGTGTAAAGTGAATGTGCAGTGATCAAAAAAAAAATTTTTTTTTGTCACTGCGGTGGGGCGGGTGTGGGCGAACGCACGTGTGGGCGACCGATCAGGCCTGATCGGGCAAACACTGCGTTTTGGGTGGAGGGCGAACTAAAGTGACACTAGTACTATTATAGATCTGACCGTGATCAGTTTTGATCACTTCCAGATACTATAAAAGTACAAATGCTGATTAGCGATACGCTAATCAGCGAATAACGGACTGCGGTGCGGTGGGCTGGGCGCTAACTGATCGCTAACTACCTAACCAAGGGACCTAAACTATACCTAAAACCTAACGGTCAATAACAGTGAAAAAAAAAGTGACAGTTTGCACTGATCACTTTTTTCTTTTCACTTGTGATTGACAGGGGTGATCAAAGAGGTGATCAAAGGGTTAATAGGGGTTCAGGGGGGTGATCAGGGGCTATAGTGTAGTGTTTGGTGTACTCACTGTGAAGCCTGCTCCTCTGCTGGATCCAACCGACGAAAAGAACCAGCAGAGGAGCAGGCAGCCATATAACAGATCATATTTACAAATATGATCTGCTATCTGGCACTTTGATTGGATTTTTTAAAAATCAGCAACCTGCCAGCCACGATCATTGGCTGGCAGGTTGCTGACGAAATACCTCTCGATGAAATGCCGCCGCGAACTGCGCACGCGCGGGCGCATACTCGCGTCATCTCGCGTCTCGCGAGATGACGCGTATATGCGTGACTGTGCGCAGCGCTGCCACCTCCGGAACGCACATGTGCGTTAGGCGGTCCGGAGGTGGTTAAAGGGAGTCTGTCACCTCCATATGGCCATATACAGTGCTTACATGGCTCTGTAGCACACCTATACAGGATTGTAACAGTACCTTTGTCTTTGTCTTTAGACTTGCACCAGCAGGAAAAACTGAGTTTAATTCATATGCAAATGAGCACTCGCAAGTGCCCAGGGAGGAGTTCAGTGTGTAAGTGCCCAGGCTGCTCTGCCTTCTTTTCACTTTACTCCTCCCCAGTCTCTGCCTTTGCCCGCCCTCCAAGTCTCTTGCCTCATTGATAGGTCCGGACTTGAGGGCGGGCAAAGGCAGAGGCTGGGGAGGAGTAAAGTGTAAAGAAGGCAGAGCAGCCTGGGCACTTACACACTGAACTCCTTCTTGGGCACTTGCGAGTGCTCATTTGCATATGAATTAAACTCCGTTTTTCCTGCTGGTGCAAGTCTAAAGACAAAGGTACTGTTACAATCCTGTATAGGTGTGCTACAGAGCCATGTAAGCACTGTGTATGGCCACATGGAGGTGACAGACTCCCTTTAACAGTGACCTCCAGAGCCCCCCACCCCTTAACACTGCCCCCCCCACAGTGCCCCATCCCTTAAAATTGGACCTCCACAGCAGCCCACCCCCTTAACTTTGACCTTTACAGCAGCCTTAGCCTTTAACAGTGAGTTTCACAGCACACCACCCTCTTAACAGTGACTTTTACAGGGGACCGCCCCGTAGAAATGGACTTTACAGCAATCTGGCCCTTAACACTGACCTCCATAGCGGACCATCACCTTAACTGTGACCTTCACAGCAGCCTGCCCCTAGGGTGGCCAGAGGTCCAGTTTTGGGCCAGACAGTCCGGCTTTCAGACTCCCTGTCCTCCGTCTGGTGCAGGGCCTGGACGGACACAAGGATGTACTTTTGAACAGCTCACTCTCAGACAGCAGCACTGTGCTGCCTGAGTGTGAGCTGCAGGGAGAAAGTCACCCTCCCTCCCACCTCTGCAGCTGACAGAAGTTGATTTTTACCTTCATTTTTTCAATCCCCGTCAGCTGAGTGGGAGGGGGCGTGACCTAACTGGATCAGGGGTGTGGCTTAGCTGGACCTGGGGGCAGGATTTTTTAAGTTCATCTTTTGAGGGTGGACACATTGTGGCAGGGGGCATAACTGGGCTCCTTCCTGCAAGAGTGACACCCCTCTGGGTACCTTACTGGCTTATTTACATACCAAATAAACTGGATTTTCTGAGAATAAAACATCTATTGCTGGAACAAAGGCACATCTTGAAATAAGGTACTAATTCTATGGGAAGTGGAGATAGAGTTAAACGTATCTCTATATTTTAAATGGAAAGGTTTCTATAAGTATATTGGTCTAATTTTATTTTATATTTGGGTTTTATGATAAGAAGGTAGTTTTGAAATCAGTATATATTTTTCTAATGTTATAACCATGTGAAAATCAGCTTTGAAATGAGCATGTATATCTTTAATGTTATAACCATGCAAATACAGGCTGTAGAAATGCCCACAGTGACTTGAAAAAGGAGCAATCAAGACACGTAAGTCCACAGGTGCCCCTGATGAAGCGGAGGCGAAAGCCGGGTTGGGCGTTTGAGGAGCGAACGTGAACATTTTGAATGAATGTTATTTTATAGATCTTGTGAGTACAATAAATTACTATATTTATACTCAGTTAGCGGGACTTCACTATGTCGGGTCGTCTCTTCTTTTATTCTTAGGAGACTAGAGCATCGATTTATGTGAGAACCGAAGCAATATATCTGAGGAACTTTATCTGAAAGACACTCTTTGTTTACTCTGAATGTGAGATCTACCTAAGCTTGAGCTGCGGGTTTTCTTTCTTCTATAAATACTACTGCCCCGGCTGCTGTATTCAACTGTATCACAGTCCTGAGGACTGTGATCCAGTTGAATTTAGGTAGGCACCTGTGGATACCCGTGGTCACTGGCCAGGCGCACAAGTACCTGATGCTCCTAGCATTAATTACTACTGAGAGCATCAGATTGTTAGGTATCCAACTGGCAGCCATAAGCAGGGCTCGAGTGCCCCAAAGGCATTGGTCCCTTTAGGGTGTATGGCCAATCTGCCCCTGTCTGTTATCTATGTAGTGGTAGTGCTGGGTTCCTGCAGTTCAGCGCCCATTCAAAGCTTCTGGCTTTGTCCACTGTGTTAGTTCTGACACTAGTGGCTGCCAACATCATCTGATCACTAGGGATTCCCAGATGTCAGACTCCCATTGATCTGATACTGATGACCAATCCTAAGGATAGATTATCAATATCTAATGTCAGGAAACCCCATTTAATAGATCTCCAACAGATGTAAAACAGTTATTGTAAGCTGAAGTTATTGTAAATTAAGGGAACAATTGATTTTTGTAACATACTGATTGCTTAATTTTATAGAGATGCTATTTACAGTATACACTCATTGACAAAAAAATAGATAACACAGCCAAATACAAATGTCAGATTGTGCCAACTTGGCATACAGTTATTTCTCAGGCAGATATGTAAATGATTGCAGGTGGGGTTTGATTAGACACTGAGTCTTGCCACAAGAGGGCATAAAAGTGCTCCCCCCAATGCCCTATAAAAAAGCTTTCAGAAGCTACTTTTGGCTAGTGTGACTTTTGGTGAGTCCTTGTTGACTGCTAGACATGCCTCTGTGACACACTCGCAGACATTTTGCCCAGCTGACAGACTTTGAGAGGGGCGTATCATTGGACAGAGAGGAGCAGGAAGGCTGTTTGATGCTGTTGTAATTTAAACTGCCCATCTTCTAGGTCAGTGATGGTGAACCTATGGCACGGGTGCCAGAGGCGGCACTCAGAGCCCTCTCTGTGGGCACCCGCACCCTGGAAAAAGTCTATGGTGTACCAATATGCTTTAGACTTTTGCTACCATTAATCAGCGCAGGGGGTACTATGAACAGCACAGGCAGCGCATTGAATTAGGCGGCTATTATAGTCATGAAGTACATGGAAGATATAATTCATTCATATAGTTACATTGCCATGTTGGCACTTTGCGATAAAAAAGTAGGTTTTGGGTTGCAGTTTGGGCACTCGGTCTCTAAAAGGTTCACCATCACTGTTCTAGGTTGTTCTGACCTAGCTGTTAGGAGGTGGTGGGAACACCGGTAATGTGAGACTACGTACACATGGTGAACAGGCTTCAGACAGTCCAGATAGACCATGTCTGCCATCCAGATACAGGCGGCATCTTCATTACACATCCCAAATGTGCCACAGGACACCATACACAACCTGTATGTCTCCATGACTAATCGTATCTCATCTTATATCCAGGCTAGAGGTGGGCCAACAGGGTACTAGAGTGTCCTTTGAACTGTACAGTTTTCCCCAATTAACGTATCTTTCCGCTCCAATATTGTAATAATTTACTATATCATCATTACATTCACACATAGAAAGTTTATTTGTCAATGAGTGTAATTTGGCTCTTTATATATCCTAATTATTCTAGTCATAAAATATCTGCTGCCATTGTTTCCATCATTAATGCAATATATCTTCTATAGTTATATTTAATAAAATAATAAGATATAACATCATTTGACTGAAACTACTCTTGTGAAATCTTACCATAATGTACAGTTCGGTGATCCAGTGAACTATCATAGTGGACATAGTGGACCATTTGCTGTACATACAGTGGTCTGTCAAGTAGATTACTGATTCCTCTTATTAAATGGCTCTTATAATAAAGATAATTACAAAGGCATCCCAACCAACATTAATGATATGTCCACAGGATAAATATCTGGCAGGTGGAGGTCCTTCCTCTGGACAACCCAACTGTTTATCTAAAGACGGCCATGCACATTAAATAATGAGTCCAACACTTGTTTCTCCAAACTTGACTGAGCGTGCATGTTTATTTCATTGGGAGTAGTTGAATGAGGCCACTGCCAGACACCTCCGACAGTGCCTTATCTCCCTTGGGAATGAATAAGATGCCATGAGTTTCCCATTGTGGGACCCATACACATTAATTAGGTGGCTAATTTTGTCAAAATTAATGCTTAGTTCCAAGTTTTCTCATGTGCCACAGATAAGTAACCATCTCAGGAACAGGGAAACCCGATTAAGATATACTGCATGTATGCCAATTATAGAATCTACGGAGCATGTGTCGGATTACAATGTCAGACAAAAGCACAATGATGGCAAGTGCAAAAAACTGAGGAACTGAGCTGCACCCCTAAGAATTACCGTACATTTTGTCTTCTCTGGAATGGTACCACAGATTTTCGTCATCCAGGTGTTTTTTTAATCGGCAGAATCAACCCTACCAGGCAGTATGCCTGGTTTCATAGTGTTGATCTTGCTGACTAGTCCTTTCTATATAATTAAAGTACGCTGAAGTTTTTCTGAATCTTTGCTCTGTAATGTGCATTGCACTGCATTTTCATGGTGATAGGTACTGTATTTACACCTCAATACTTTCTGATGTATATCACATATATGAATTATAGGTTTATAGACAGCCTATGGACACCATATGTATGTGTATATGTGATTCAGACGGTAGACATCCAGGAGAGATGCATGAGTCAAAGCATGAAGAGTATTTATTGGCATTTCCACCATATCATAAACCCAATTCATTACTGCAGGGCTTTTTCCACAAGTAAGAACTTCATACACCTTCAGTGTGTGGTGATAACGGGAGGGAATAAATCATGTCAGTAAAAAATCAGATTGAAGCTTAGAACTAGTTTATGTATGAATCATGTCCAAATCTTTATAAATTTAACATGCAGAAACTCCACATAAGTAATTACTAGACTAGAGATGAATGAATCTAATCTTATGAATTGATTTGTCTCATCAGCAGGACTTCTGTGGGGTGCTGTCCCTGCCGGTGAAAAAATACTCACCTGCAGCTAGGTTAGCAAGGTTGGACATTTAGCTTGGCCCTGATAATTTCCTGCCTAGACCCAGAGGCGTGGGGGAGGAGATCCGCCCCCCGGGTGCCAGAAGCAATGAGCGCTTCCATCGATACAGATGGAAGCGCTCATTGCTGAAGCACTGGGAGATGCAGTCCTGTCACTCACTGACAGCTCAGCTCCTGCGCTCCTTCTTCTCTTCAGGACGGTGGCGCTCCTCCCACACAGGGCTACACAGCGATCTGTGTCTGCAGGGGAGAGAGGGATGTGAGCTTCAGGAATGGGATAAGGTGGTAGGTACTGTGTTTTTGTTTTTAATAGAGGAGGCACAGAGAGCATTACTGTGAAGGGGGCACAGAGGGCATTATTACTACAAAGGGGGCACAGAGAGGGCATTACTACTACAAAGGGGCACAGGATAAGGCATTACTACTTCAAAGGGGGCACAGAGGGCATTACTACTACAAAGGGGCACAGAGGGCATTACTACTACAAAGGGTGCACAGAGGAGAGGTCATTGTTACTATAAAGGCGCACAGATGGCATTGCTACTATAAAGGGGCACAGAGGGCATTGCTACTACAAAGGGGGCACAGAGGAGAGGGCATTACTACTACAAAGGGGGCACAGAGGAGAGGGCATTGCTACTATAAAGGCACACAGAGGAGAGGACATTGGTACTATAAAGGCGCACAGAGGGCATTGCTACTATAAAGGTGCACATTGGGCATTACTACCATAAAGGGGGCACAGAGGGAATTACTACTACAAAGGGGGCACAGAGGTCATTACTGCTACAAAGGGGGCACAGAGGAGAGGACATTGCTACTATAAAGGTGCACAGAGGGCATTTCTACTATAAAGGCGCACAGAGGGCAATACTACCATAAAAAGGGCAAAAGGGCATAGAGTGCATTACTACTACAAAGGGGGCACAGAGGAGAGGGCATTGCTACTATAGAGGTGCACAAAGGGCATTACTACTATAAAGGGGCACAGAGGGCTTTACTACTATAAAGAGGGCACAGCGGGCATTACTACTATAAAGGGGGCACAGAGGGCATTACTAGTATAAAGGTAGAACAGAGGGCATTGCTACTATAAAGGGGGCACAGAGGGCATTGCTACTATAAAGGTGGCACAGAGGGCATTGCTACTATAAAGGGGGCACAGAGGGCATTACTGTTATAAAGAGGGGAACAGAGGGCATTACTACTACAAAAGGGCCACATAGGGAATTACTACTATAAAGGTGACACAGAGGGCTTTACTACTTTGAAGGGGCACAATGGGAATTTCTATTGTGAAGGGTGCACAATGGGCATTACTACTGTGAATGGGCACAGAGGGCATTACTACTGTGAAGGAGGAAAAGTGGTCATTACTACTATGAAGGGGGCACAATGGGCATTACTACTGTGAAGAGGGCCCAGAGGGCATTACTAATGTGAAAGGGCATAGAGTGGGCATAACTACTGTGAGGGGGCATTAAGTATAATGGTTCACTGAGTGGGCATTACTAGTGTGAAGGGAGCACAATGGGCATTACTACTGTAAAAGAGGCACAATGGGCATTATTACTGTGAAGGGGGCACATAGAGGGAATAACTACTGCAAGGCGACACAAAGAGGCTATTGCCACTGTAAAGGGGGCAGAGATAGGGCATTACTACTGTGAAAGAGGCACAATGAAGGGATGAGTACTTTAATGGGGGCTCAATGTGGATTATATTAGGGGGCACATATCTGGACATAACTATTGTGACGGTTGTACAATGAGGGCAATGCTATTGTGAGGTGGCACAATTTTTTAAAGTATTGGGGGGGGAAGGGGCAGAGAAAGGACCTGCTACAGGTGCCAAACACCCTAGTCATGCCACTGCCTGCACCTCTGCTCTGATTAGCAGAGCAATCTGAAATCCTCCCATAATTACATAATATCAACATGTACTGTGGGAGCGCATAGCTCCTAACAATGGAACCATGTGAGAAAATGGCACATGTGCCCTAAAATACCAGCAGCAAACCACAGAAAACTATAAATATTATATGATTTAACCTCACATTTTATAATATATTATGCTACAAGTGTAAATAAAAGTGTGGTGGTGCACTAGTGGCATGTGATATTTTATATGACATACAGACGTGGACAAAATTGTTGGTACCCTTTGGTCAATGAAAGAAAAAGTCACAATGGTCACAGAAATAACTTTAATCTGACAAAAGTAATAATAAATTAAAATTCTATAAATGTTAACCAATGAAAGTCAGACATTGTTTTTCAACCATGCTTCAACAGAATTATGTAAAAAAATAAACTCATGAAACAGGCATGGACAAAAATGATGGTACCCCTAACTTAATATTTTGTTGCGCAACCTTTTGAGGCAATCACTGCAATCAAACGCTTCCTGTAACTGTCAATGAGACATCTGCACCTCTCAGCAGGTATTTTGGCCCACTCCTCATGAGCAAACTGCTCCAGTTGTGTCCGGTTTGAAGGGTGCCTTTTCCAGACTGCATGTTTCAGCTCCTTCCAAAGATGCTCAATAGGATTGAGGTCAGGGCTCATAGAAGGCCACTTTAGAATAGTCCAATTTTTTCCTCTTAGCCATTCTTGGGTGTTTTTAGCGGTGTGTTTTGGGTCATTGTCCTGTTGCAAGACCCATGACCTGCGACTGAGACCAAGCTTTCTGACACTGGCTAGTACATTTCTCTCTAGAATTCCTTGATAGTCTTGAGATTTCATTGTACCCTGCACAGATTCAAGACACCCTGTGCCAGACGCAGCAAAGCAGCCCCAGAACATAACAGAGCCTCCTCCATGTTTCACAGTAGGGACAGTGTTCTTTTCTTGATATGCTTCATTTTTTCGTCTGTGAAAATACAGCTGATGTGCCTTGGCAAAAACTTCGATTTTTGTCTCATCTGTCCACAGGACATTCTCCCAGAAGCTTTGTGGCTTGTCAACATGTAGTTTGGCATATTCCAGTCTTGCTTTTTTATGATTCGTTTTCAACAATGGTGTCCTCCTTGGTCGTCTCCCATGTAGTCCACTTTGGCTCAAACAACGACGGATGGTGCGATCTGACACTGATGTTCCTTGAGCATGAAGTTCACCTTGAATCTCTTTAGAAGTCTTTCTAGGCTCTTTTGTTACCATTCGGATTATCCGTCTCTTAGATTTGTCATCAATTTTCCTCCTGCGGCCACGTCCAGGGAGGTTGGCTACAGTCCCATGGATCTTAAACTTATGAATAATATGTGCAACTGTACTCACAGGAACATCTAGTTGCTTGGAGATGGTCTTATAGCCTTTACCTTTAACATGCTTGTCTATAATTTTCTTTCTGATCTCTTGAGACAGCTCTTTCCTTTGCTTCCTCTGGTCCATGTCGAGTGTGGTACACACCATATCACCAAACAACACAGTGATTACCTGGAGCCATATATATAGGCCCAATGGCTGATTACAAGGTTGTAGACACCTGTGATGCTAATTAGTGGACACACCTTGAATTAACATGTCCCTTTGGTCACATTATGTTCTGTGTTTTCTAGGGGTACCATCATTTTTGTCCATGCCTGTTTCATGAGTTTATTTTTTTACATAATTCTGTTGAAGCATGGTTGAAAAACAATGTCTGACTTTCATTGGTTAACATTTATAGAATTTTAATTTATTATTACTTTTGTCAGATTAAAGTTATTTCTGTGACCATTGTGACTTTTTCTTTCATTGACCAAAGGGTACCAACAATTTTGTCCACGTCTGTATATATCTATAATGTCTGGACCTTTTCTTTTCTTTTTTGAGTGTTTCCCTATATCTGCTATGTTTTATTAAATGTATTTACATTTGTATTATCAAATAATATATCCTGTGTAATTTTGGGGTTTTTTAGTATTTTTTTCTTTTAAGACCCTGCTTATTCTGGGCTTGAATTTTCATTGGGTGGTCCTACTCAGATACTGAAAGTTACCTCTGTATAACTGTGCATTAAGAAAAAAGATGTAAATCAGTTGTAGGACCACCCACTGGACTCCTCTGTATAGCAACAGCAGGTACCTAAATTAGCTAAATAGAAGATATACTTTTCCCCCAAAATTACAGTACGTATATACTACAGTATATCAATCTACTCACCTCTCCCTGCTCTATGTTGTCAGCAGTCTGGACTTTATGTACAATATGAACCGATAAATATATATATATATATATATATATATATACATACACAGTACAGACCAAAAGTTTGGACACACCTTCTCATTCAAAGAGTTTTCTTTATTTTCATGACTATGAAAATTGTAGATTCACACTGAAGGCATCAAAACTATGAATTAACACATGTGGAATTATATACATAACAAAAAAGTGTGAAACAACTGAAAATATGTCATATTCTAGGTTCTTCAAAGTAGCCACCTTTTGCTTTGATTACTGCTTTGCACACTCTTGGCATTCTCTTGATGAGCTTCAAGAGGTAGTCACCTGAAATGGTCTTCCAACAGTCTTGAAGGAGTTCCCAGAGATGCTTAGCACTTGTTGGCCCTTTTGCCTTCACTCTGTGGTCCAGCTCACCCCAAACCATCTTGATTGGGTTCAGGTCCGGTGACTGTGGAGGCCAGGTCATCTGGCTCAGCACCCCATCACTATCCTTCATGGTCAAATAGCCCTTACACAGCCTGGAGGTATGTTTGGGGTCATTGTCCTGTTGAAAAATAAATGATGGTCCAACTAAACGCAAACCGAATGGAATAGCATGCAGCTGCAAGATGCTGTGGTAGCCATGCCGGTTCAGTATACCTTCAATTTTGAATAAATCCCCAACAGTGTCACCAGCAAAGCACCCCCACACCATCACACCTCCTCCTCCATGCTTCACGGTGGGAACCAGGCATGTAGAGTCCATGCGTTCACCTTTTCTGCGTCACACAAAGACACGGTGGTTGGAACCAAAGATCTCAAATTTGGACTTATCAGACCAAAGCACAGATTTCCACTGGTCTCATGTCCATTCCTTGTGTTCTTTAGCCCAAACAAGTCTCTTCTGATTGTTGCCTGTCCTTAGCAGTGGTTTCCTAGCAGATATTCTACCATGAAGACCTGATTCACACAGTCTCCTCTTAACAGTTGTTCTAGAGATGTATCTGCTGCTAGAAGTCTGTGGCAACTGATAGTCCCAACCGCATTTATAAGGCAAGAAATCCCACTTATTAAACCTGACAGGGCACACCTGTGAAGTGAAAACCATTTCAGGTGACTACCTCTTGAAGCTCATCAGGAGAATGCCAAGAGTGTGCAAAGCAGTAATCAAAGCAAAAGGTGGCTACTTTGAAGAACCTAGAATATGACATATTTTCAGTTGTTTCACACTTTTTTGTTATGTATATAATTCCACATGTGTTAATTCATAGTTTTGACTGCCTTCAGTGTGAATCTACAATTTTCATAGTCATGAAAATAAAGAAAACTCTTTGAATGAGAAGGTGTGTCCAAACTTTTGGTCTGTACTATATATATATATATATATATATATACACACACAATGATCTGTGGTTGTATTTAGGCTATCAGTAGAGACTTGAAAATGATTAGAATTAAATTGCATTCATTTTGCAGGTCATTGCTAGGGGAAGATGTAATTCTAGACTAAGTACAATGTGTAGCCAACATTACATATATCAAGATGTAATTGTAATAAATATTCTAGAAAATAGATTCTGTTTTATACACAATATCTATATATAAGCAAATATGTAACATTTTTTTGACATATGAACACATTACACAATTATCATAGGGTCTATTGCAACCTAAAGTCTGTGTTTCTGAGGTTTAGGCGTTCTAAAAGATCTTCGCTGCATGATCCATTGAGAAGATTCATGAATGACTCACTTATATCTCTGTTGAATACAGTACCAAAGTTACCACATCCATAACAAGCATTTCCTTCTGGGAATTCATCCACTAAGTCTTGAATCCTTTTAAGGTCCTCTGTAAGTTCTATGCTCAGAGATTCATATCGCGACTCTAGATCCCTGTACCTTCCAGCAACACTTTCAACACTGGATTCTACAAAGTGAATGTCATGATTAAGGTTCTTCTTCATGGACTCCACTTTACGACACTCATATCGGAGCTGAGAAAGACTGTGTCTCACATTCTCATTCTCTTCTTTATACCAAGCCTCCTTTTCATTGTAGATAGATATCAGAGCTTCTATATCCTCCTGGAGGGAATCAGAGTTTGTCGCCAACGAGCTGAGTTCTTTTTCTGCACCAGTCAGGTCTTCCACTACTTGAGCAAAGCGCTCAAAATTAACATATGTGTTGTTGGGTGGCATGCTGGAATGAGACTTCATTGTATATTCCCTTAATCTCTTAGCCTTCAGTTTCCGCATGGCAGTCCTCTTGGTATCATGAATTTTGTTCTCCTCTTTGGACTGAAGTGTCTTAGGTAAAAAGGAGACATAAGTACCAAAACAAGTCTATAACTGTTTCTGAAAACTAGGGTGCACATATTCATGCCGGGTAAGGAATCCACAGATATCATGGATAAAACATTACACACCCATACCACGCCATGCTTCACTTGTGAACAGGTCAGTAGTCCACCTCTTTGGTCAGGGTGTAAGAAAGTGAGGCTTCCACAGACAGAAAATTCAGCACGGTAAAAAGTGACCAAATGAAATTAGTATCAGTCTGTTAGTAGAGTACAAAGTTTTTGTATCAAACTTCTACAACACTGCCTAAATACTATGTCTAAGAAAGTGGCATATATACAGTATTTTCAACCCTGAAGACCTAACAACCATCAGACCACAGTGACTTGATGGAATCTTACATGTTACATCACTCTCATGCAAGGGTAAAAAGATTGTTGCACTCACTGTTATCCACGGATGTGAAATAGCTTGCTGGATAGTAAGGCGCTTCCTGAAGAAAAGATACAGATTATGAGTGACAACCTGAAGATGTGAGCCCTAGATTTTAGCACCATATAGGTTTTGCTTCCTAAACATAGTTCTCAGTGTTCCTGTGGAGGTCTGCTGCTGTCCTACCTGGCCATGGCCACCATAAAGAAGCCTGCATTATAAAATCCCTCTAGCTCATAACAGTGACAGCACTTCGAGTACACTTCCAATCCCAAAAGTTAAGGTGAACAGTCCTAGTACTAGAAGCATTTGTTCTTTTGTTCCACTGTCCTGATTTTGTATGGGCGTTTTGTCCTCTGTTTGCTGGAGTTGTTGTCCGGCTTGTATAATTTGATTGGGTCACTTATCTCAAACAATTGCTGCTTTGTTCGAAAAACAATTCACTGCATTACTTACATGAAAGAAATGGGTCAATACTGTGGAACACATAATTATGTAGTGTATTACAATGCCGGTGCCTCACAGCAAAACTCCAAGCAGCCTGGCACTGTCTACATGTCTACTGTATGCCAAGACACAGGTGATAGATGAGAAGCACATGATTAAAGGACATTATCTGGATCCATGCTTCCCTATAATGGCTAGAGCGAACTCTGCACTGCGCTCCATTTACTGATTTTCTGCTTCATAAATGGCAAGACAATGCCTACAATTTAGGAAAGCTATGTGAGGCACAGTAAATTCCTAATTAGGGCTATAATTATATTTCCTTGTATATTATTTGTGGCATATCTTACTATTGTTGATCTAAGGAAGAAAAACTGACTTCACAGGGCACGCATTTCATGTGGTTTTTCAAGTAATACATTGTTAGGCTTCCCCATGGAATTAATTCTGCCCCAACAATGAAGTGTTGATCAACAGCACATTTAGTATTTTCCTCACTTGATATAGATCCAAAAATGACGTACACATTGTTTTTGTCCAAAATAAACTGCACCTATTACAAAACTGCATTCAACCCATTTCCAATGTTTATCTTGCTAAAACCTTTACAAGAATGTGTTTTGTCATTGTTCACTTTTCACCTTGTGTCCTTCACAAGCAGCTTCCTGATAAAGTCTTTGGCCAAATCACTCGTATGGCTGAAGAATTCCTCATCAAACTCATAGTTAACTGCTGTAATGTTGGACAGGGTCTCCTGTTTGTTCTCCCCCAAGAATGGGGATGCTCCACTTAACCTGAATAATAAAGGTTACAATTAAAATGAACAGTGAATGGGCAGTGACTGATGGTGTATAACAAATCAAATTCTATCTGTCTATCTCCCTATCTAATTTCTATCTATCTATGTCTGTCTGTCTATCTATCTCATATCTCTCTATCTCACATCTATCTCATATCGATCTAGGTATCGCTCTTATATCTATCTATCTCCTATCTATCTCATATCTCTCTATCTCACATCTATCTCATATCGATCTAGGTATCGCTCTTATATCTATCTATCTCCTATCTATCTCATATCTCTCTATCTCACATCTATCTCATATCGATCTAGGTATCGCTCTTATATCTATCTATCTCCTATCTATCTCATATCTCTCTATCTCACATCTATCTCATATCGATCTAGGTATCGCTCTTATATCTATCTATCTCCTATCTATCTCATATCTCTCTATCTCACATCTATCTCATATCGATCTAGGTATCGCTCTTATATCTATCTATCTCCTATCTATCTCATATCTCTCTATCTCACATCTATCTCATATCGATCTAGGTATCACTCTTATATCTATCTATCTATCTATCTATCTATCTCATATCTATCTATCTATCTCATATCTATCTATCTCTCTTATATCTATCTATCTAATATCTATCTATCTCTCTTATATCTATCTATTTATATATCTCATATCTATCTATCTATCTATCTATCTATCTATCTCATACCTGTCTATCTATCTCATATCTATCTACAGTATCTCATATCTATCTATCTCTCTTATATCTATCTATCTATCTATCTATCTATCTATCTATCTATCTATCTCATACCTGTCTATCTATCTCATATCTATCTACAGTATCTCATATCTATCTATCTATCTATCTATCTATCTATCTATCTATCAATCTTCTATCTATCTATCTATCTATCTATCTATCTAATATCTATCTATCTATCTATCTATCTATCTCATACCTGTCTATTTACCGATTTACTGTTTTACTGTGAAATGTAAGGATATATGAAGTTAATCATGACCCTTTCCTGCAGTCTTATGTTTTAATATGGATGTAACTTTCACTTTCTAAATTTCTTTTAGTTCAAGGACATCATATGAGTAAGAAGCAATCAACCTAAAATGAAAGTATTGGAGGTTTCAATTAGAAAGGACTTTCACACAAGGCAATTAATTATATTGCATATGAGGTAAATGTTTTTTGCCTCTAATCATTATAATAAATGAATCATCAGGTTGAGCTGTCTCCCACGGTAATATACCATAACTCCAGGCTGGAGGTTAACCCCTTCCCGACCATCGCCGTAATAGTACCGTGCTGCAGGAAGTGACTTCCCGACCAGCGCCATAGCACTACGGCGCGCTGATCGGGTGGGTGCAGGAGCTGCGCCCGCCCATTCAGCTGCAGCGGATCAGCTGTATGCACCGGCATAAGTTAAAACACCAATAGCGGCACATTAACCCTCACTATGCCTCGGCATGTGTGGGGTGTGTGGAGGGAGGGAGCTACCTCCCTGTCCCCATCGGATCCCGGCGCTGCTGTGACGGGGACCCGATGGCTGGGATGGCAGCCCGATGCCTTCCTTAGGCATCGTTGCTGCCTTCCCTGTTAGCCTGTGAGATCTAGCTCCCTGGATCTCACAGGCAGTAAGCTGTAAGTGTATTACAGTGAGTGATACAGTTACAGCCAATGCATTACATAGACCCCCAAAAGTTGTGGGGAAAAAAATAAGTAAAAAAGAAGTTAAAATAAAGTTTTGCATAATAAAAAAAGTTTCAAGTTAAAAAAAAAGCGTTCTTTTCCCATCATTAAGTAATAAAAAAATAGGAAAAAATAGAAAAAAAAGAGAAAAGTATATATATTAGGTATTGCAGCTTCTGTATCGATCGGCTCTATAAAAATACCACATGATCAGCACTGTCAGGTTAATGCAGTAAAAAAAAAACAGTGCCAAAACAGCCATTTTTTTGGTCACCTTCTCTCACAAAAAGTGTAATACCAAGCGATCAAAAAGGCGTATATACCCCAAAATGGTACCAATCAAACCACCATCTCAGCCTGCAAAAAATGAGACCCTACCTAAGGGTCCATTCACACGTCCGTTTTTTCTTTCCTGATCTGTTCCGTTTTTTGCAGAACAGATCTGGACCAGATCTGGACCCATTCATTTTCAATGGGTCCTGAAAAAAATCGGACAGCACACATCGTTTCCGTTGTTCCGTTCCGCATGTCCAAAAAAATATAAAACATGTCCTATTCTTTTTCGCAAAAATCGGATCCTGGTACAATACAAAGTCAATGGATCCGCAAAAAACGGAAGACATTCGTATGTCATTACGTATGTCATCCGTTTTATGCGGATTCCGTTCCTGGAAATTAAATCCTGCAAACAGAAACTTTTATTTTTTCAATTTTTTTTTAAAGAAATCCAAACAACTTTATTTGCTTATTGAAATTTATACATGTTTCAGTTTTTTTGCGGATCCTCAAAAAACGGATGACATACGGATGACATACAGAAACATTTTCAGGAACAACGGATCCGCAAAAAAGGACCGAAATTCGGGATATAGAAAAATACTGACGTGTGAATGTAGCCTAAGACAATCATCTAAAAAAAATAAAAATAGGGCAGTCAGAAAATGGCGACATAAAAACAAGATTTCATTTTGTTAAAAAATGCATTTACTGTGTAAAACTTAATTCTGCTCAAAAATGAATTTACTGTGTAAAACTTAACACAAATAAAAATAATAAACACATTCGATTTCGTCGCGTCCGTAACAACCTGCTCTATAAAAATATCACATGAGATGTCCCCTCTGGTGAATGCTGTTAAAAAAAAAAACTAAAAAACTATGCCTTGCCTCACAAAAAGTGTAACAAAAAGTCTTATGTACCCCAAAGTGGTACCAATGAGACCGCCATCTCATCCCGCAAAAAATTAGACCATACCTAGGACAATCACCAGAAAAATAAAAAAAATAGGGCAGTCAGAAAATGGCAACACAAAAACAAGATTTAATTTTGTTAAAAAATGCATTTACTGGGTAAAACCTAACAAAAATAAAAATAATAGACATATTGGTATCGCCGCATCCATAACAACCTGCTTTATAAAAATATCACATTATATGCCCCCTCAGGTGAATACTGTAAAAAAAAATTAAGAAAAAACTAAACCAAAACAGCCTTTTTCCCCCTTGCCTCACAAAAAGCGTATTACCAAGCGATCAAACAGTCTTATGTACCCTAAAATGGTAGCAATGAAAAGGTCACCTCATCTGGTAAAAAATTAGTCCCATGTAAGACAATGACTTAAAAAAATAAAAACCAATGGCGCTCATAAACGAATCCATTAAAATCTGCGTTGCAAAAGCCTTCCGTTCTGAGTCCTGCCATGTGCCCCTCCAACAGTTTACCACCACATATGGGGTGTTGCCGTATTCAAGAGTAACAAGGTATGAAGGTCGTTTTCTCCTGTTACCCCTTGTGAAAATGAAAAATGTGGGGCTAAAGCATCATTTTAATGGAAGAAATGAAACTTTTCATTTTCACAGCCAAATTCTGTAAAACGCTTAGGAAGTCAAAGTATCCCCCTTAATATATTCTTTGAAGGGTGTAGTTTCCAAAATGGGGTCACTTTTTGAGGATTTCTACTGTAGGGGTACGTCAGGGTCTCTTAAAATATATAATGGTGCCTAAAAACCATTCTAGCTTCAAAATCCATATGACGCTCCTTTCCTTCTGACCACTGCCACCTGCCCTTGCTGTGTTGCAAGAAAAAAATTGATTAACATGAAAAATCTGCATAACAAATACAATTTTGGCTCCATTTTCCTTTAATTCTAGTGGAACACCTAAAGGACTAACAAACTTTGTAACATGAGGTTTGAATTATTTGAGGGGTGTAGTTTCTAAAATGGGGTCATTTATGGATGGTTTCCATTATGCAACCCCTCAAAATCACTTTATGGTGCTTAAAAAAAAGATTTTGGAAATTTTGTTGAAAATTTGAAAAATAGCTTCTAAACTTCTAAGCCTTCTAATGTCCTAAAAAAAAAAAAAAAAACACATTTACAAAACGATGCCAACATTAAGCACACATATGGAGAATGATGACTGATACCTATTTTATGAGGCATTACTATCTGTGTTAAAAGTAGAGAAATTCAAATTTAGAAAATTGAGAATTTTTCCAAATGTTTGGTAAATTTGGGATTTTATTTTTATAAATAAAGGAAAAATATATTGACTCAAATTTACGTCGTGAAGTACAATGTGTCACGAGAAAACAGTCTCAGAATGGCCTGGATAAGTAAAAGTGCTCCAATGTTATTACCATATAAAGTGACACGTCAGATTGACAAAAAATGGCCTGGGCAGGAAGGTGAAAACTGGCCCGGGGTAGAAAGGGTTAAAGCAGAATTCCAGACAAGCAGCTACTAGTTTTAATTCTCACTAATTGCTTGCTTTAGTTGCTGGTCTTCTGCTACATTGACACTATGGGGCATTCCATCAGGTGCTTTCATACACGAGACAGTTCAGGACGCTCTGATTTCAAGAGTCAGCAAGCAGAATCCTCTGATATTGTCTCTTGTTTCCTGCCTGCCAACAAGGGGCTGAGAGCTGCCTGCTAGATGTCACTGACAGCTTCCGATGACACTGGCCCATAGATAAGAATGTGTGTCAGCAATGGAGCAGCAGTATACCCCCTAGCCAGTATTGGCTTTGATTCCAGTATCCTGGGCCACACAATATATTTTCACCCAACCCTTGTATACTCACAATATGTATGTGATCACACCAATGCTCCTAAAACAGAGAAATGATATGCTTAGTATTAAAGGGCCAGGTCCCTTTGACGTTCTTTTATATATTCCTTAACAACAAAAAACTCACCACATATCTACAGCCAGTCCTAGTGGTTCATAATTCACTATTTCAGGAGCTGAAAAGTTAATTTACAAAATTAAATATTAAATATTAAAAGAACAACTGCTTCTAGACAGGCAGGAACATTGCCACTGTTAACAGAAGACATCCTGTCCTACATGATAGAAATAATTCAGTTCTATTTTTTCTTTTCCAGCGCAACTTTGAAAATGAAAGAGATGATTTGATTTGCTGCAATAGATAACTGCTTCACTTTTTTTTGTCTGCACCATTCTTTTTGATATGATGTCTTGATCTTGCCATTGCAGGTGCTGACTGTAAGACCCCTTGCAGACGAGTGTTCCTCCCGCAGCGAGTCTGCAACGCACATAGCATTATATTGATTTATGATGCTGGCATAATGCTGGCAGTGTTATCCAATACATTCCAGAACTGTAAGGCCCCTTTCACACGGGCGAGTATTTCGCGCGGATGCGATGCGTGAGTTGAACGCACTGCGCCCGCACTGAATACCGACCCATTCATTTCTATGGGGCTGTTCACATGAGCGGTGATTTTCATGCATCACTTGTGCGTTGCGTGAAAATCGCAGCATGCTCTATATTCTGCGTTTTTCACTTAACGCAGGCCCCATAGAAATGAATGGGGTTGCGTGAAAATCGCAAGCATCCGCAAGCAAGTGCTGATGCGGTGCGATTTTCACGCACGGTTGCTAGGAGACGATCGGGATGGAGACCCGATCATTATTATTTTCCCTTATAACATGGTTATAAGGGAAAATAATAGCATTCTGAATACAGAATGCATAGTAAAATAGCGCTGGAGGGGTAAAAAATAAAATAAAAAATAATTTAACTCACCTTAGTCCACTTGTTCGCGTAGCCGGCATCTCCTTCTGTCTTCATCTTAGCTTTATGTAGCAACAAGGACCTTTGGTGACGTCACAGTCATCACATGATCCATCACATGATCTTTTACCATGGTGATGGATCATGTGATGACTGTGACGTCACCAAAGGTCCTGTTGCTACACAAAGCTAAGATGAAGACAGAAGGAGATGCCGGCTACGCGAACAAGTGGACTAAGGTGAGTTAAATTTTTATTTTTTAACCCCTTCAGCGCTATTTTACTATGCATTCTGTATTCAGAATGCTATTATTTTCCCTTATAACCATGTTATAAGGGAAAATAATACAATCTACAGAATACTGATCCCAAGCCCGAACTTCTGTGAAAAAGTTCAGGTTTGGGTACCAAACAAGCGCGATTTTTCTCACGCGAGTGCAAAACGCATGACAATGTTTTGCACTCACGCTGAAAAATCGCGGGTGTTCCCGCAGCGCACCCGCACATGTTTCCGCAACGCCCGTGTGAAAGGGGCCTAAGGGTTACATAGCATCATAAATCAATATAATGCTATGTGAATCTCGTCAGTGCTGGGAGGTCCGGCCGGGTGCTGCAATGCAGACTCTCTGCGGGAGTAACCTAAGGGCTCATGCAGACAAGCGTGTGTACGCCTTGCCTGTGCTGCAGTCCGCAATGCACGGGCCATGTGAATGCCATTTGCAGATGTGGACCCACTGACTTGAATATAATGTTCGGCAATATAATGTTCTATTTTTTTGCAGTGTGGAGACGCGGCCCGAAATCCCACAGACGCACTTCATAGTGGGCTTCTGATACGTGCCTCTGCTCCGTACCGAGTCAGATCTTGCGGATTGCTGACTCATTCAAGTCTGCTATACGTGCATGGACGGCCTATGCTCAACTGCATGAGCCCTAAAAACGGTTTATATTTTTTTACTTTGTTCTACAACGTATTGCAAATTAACATCTGTTCATTGCTTACTCAGGCACAGTGCCTTACATAGGGTTGTGGCTGGGCTTGATGCTGCAGCACACAGCTGCTTAATCCCATTCAAATGAGACATGGTTTTTATAAGGCCTTGTTCACATTTCTGTGTCTGTGGAAAATAAGTCTGTGTTTCATCCATGAAGACGTCCATGAAAATTCATACTTGGTCCGTGTGTGTAATCAGTGTGTCATCCGTATTCTATGGACACTTCTCAGGCGAAAAGTAATTTCCAGAGCATCTTCTACCAGTGGTCCATGAAAGACAGAACACTGGTGCCATCAATGGCATCATGGACACAAGTAGTGCATGCCTCCATGATATTTCCACTGACCTACGGTCGGTAAAGAACTACTGATATGTGAATACAGGGAGTGCAGAATTATTAGGCAAATGAGTATTTTGACCACATCATCCTCTTTATGCATGTTGTCTTACTCCAAGCTGTATAGGCTCGAAAGCCTACTACCAATCAAGCATATTAGGTGATGTGCATCTCTGTAATGAGAAGGGGTGTGGTCTAATGACATCAACACCCTATATCAGGTGTGCATAATTATTAGGCAACTTCCTTTCCTTTGGCAAAATGGGTCAAAAGAAGGACTTGACAGGCTCAGAAAAGTCAAAAATAGTGAGATATCTTGCAGAGGGATGCAGCACTCTTAAAAATGCAAAGCTTCTGAAGCGTGATCATCAAACAATCAAGCGTTTCATTCAAAATAGTCAACAGGATCGCAAGAAGCGTGTGGAAAAACCAAGGCGCAAAATAACTGCCCATGAACTGAGAAAAGTCAAGCGTGCAGCTGCCAAGATGCCACTTGCCACCAGTTTGGCCATATTTCAGAGCTGCAACATCACTGGAGTGCCCAAAAGCACAAGGTGTGCAATACTCAGAGACATGGCCAAGGTAAGAAAGGCTGAAAGACGACCACCACTGAACAAGACCCACAAGCTGAAACGTCAAGACTGGGCCAAGAAATATCTCAAGACTGATTTTTCTAAGGTTTTATGGACTGATGAAATGAGAGTGAGTCTTGATGGGCCAGATGGATGGGCCCGTGGCTGGATTGGTAAAGGGCAGAGAGCTCCAGTCCGACTCAGACGCCAGCAAGGTGGAGGTGGAGTACTGGTTTGGGCTGGTATCATCTAAGATGAGCTTGTGGGGCCTTTTCAGGTTGAGGATGGAGTCAAGCTCAACTCCCAGTCCTACTGCCAGTTTCTGGAAGACACCTTCTTCAAACAGTGGTACAGGAGGAAGTCTGCATCCTTCAAGAAAAACATGATTTTCATGCAGGACAATGCTCCATCACACGCGTCCAAGTACTCCACAGCGTGGCTGGCAAGAAAGGGTATAAAAGAAGAAAATCTAATGACATGGCCTCCTTGTTCACCTGATCTGAACCCCATTGAGAACCTGTGGTCCATCATCAAATGTGAGATTTACAAGGAGGGAAAACAGTACATCTCTCTGAACAGTGTCTGGGAGGCTGTGGTTGCTGCTGCACGCAATGTTGATGGTGAACAGATCAAAACACTGACAGAATCCATGGATGGCAGGCTTTTGAGTGTCCTTGCAAAGAAAGGTGGCTATATTGGTCACTGATTTGTTTTTGTTTTGTTTTTGAATGTCAGAAATGTATATTTGTGAATGTTGAGATGTTATATTGGTTTCACTGGTAAAAATAAATAATTGAAATGGGTATATATTTGTTTTTTGTTAAGTTGCCTAATAATTATGCACAGTAATAGTCACCTGCACACACAGATATCCCCCTAAAATAGCTAAAACTAAAAACAAACTAAAAACTACTTCCAAAAATATTCAGCTTTGATATTAGTTTTTTGGGTTCATTGAGAACATGGTTGTTGTTCAATAATAAAATGAATCCTCAAAAATACAACTTGCCTAATAATTCTGCACTCCCTGTAAACACATTAAAAGTAATGAGCACATGTGCTGTCTGTGGAAAATGCAGTTAGCACACATCAGAAATGTGAACTAGGCCTGACTATGTGAAACCGGCCAAAGGTTGAGTTTATATGTGCTGTTCAGCAGGTAGCATTCCAGCATGGTGCAATACTTTTTCTTAACTGAAGTGCATTATTATTATTTTTTGCCTTATTACACTGCACAGATTTGATGCAGACTTGGGTGCATGTTTTGGCCCATACCAGGAATGGAATCTAGAAAAGGTATGCATATTTCCTTTATATTTTCCACTTTTCATACCATAAAAGAGGGAAAAATGACTTCACACTGCCGTGTATAAATAAGTGATTGTTTTGTCCACTTTACCCCTACCGTATGTACTGTACTATGACTGAGATTTTTAAACCCACTGCAACCGAAAGAAATATAGATTCCAGTCCCAGTACAATGACAAAGTGATACTGACCACCCATATCCCTGTCATGGGAGAAGGCATCTCTGTGCATGGCAGAACACCATACAAATCCACCATAGATCAAGTGATAAGTAACAGACATCTTTCCCTTAGGCTACATGCACACGACCGCATGTGTTTTGCCGTCCACAAATTGCGGATCTGCAAAAAAAAAAAGGATCACGTCCGTTTTTTTTACGGATCCATTGTAACAATGCCTAAAACGGACAAGAATAGGACATGTTCTATAGTTTTGTGGGGCTACGGAATGGAAATACTGATGCGGACAGCACGCGGTCCGCAAAAAAAAAAAAACGGAACAGACACGGAAACAAACAACGTTCGTGTGCATGTAGCCTTATGCTGTTTCTGTGTGTTAGAATCAATTCCTGAACAAGGTTTATGTTTCAATTTAACAATCTTTTTTAACCAAACAAATCAGGTTTGCTTCATTTTGATACAATTAGGGTTCGCTAATACAGTGATCTAGGTCACACAACACCTGTCACACCCAAGGACTGCGGTGTAGAGGTGCAGGTTCTGGGGGTTCGTGGTTGCGGCACATGATGCATGCTTGTCCCACCAGCTAGTAAAAGCATGCTTTTTACATGATCGATCATGATGCATGCTTGTGTGTCCAGCCAACTAGCAGATAAGAATAGCCTCCTCTAGACTGCAACATTGCACCACTTGCAATTCTGGAATGTAGACACATCCTTTTTTTGGAAATACATGCACATGTGGTCATAAAGTGATACACTCTGTGAAGATACGTCTCTAACAACTTAAATGCAATTAGTGAATTGCAAACGTATAAGACAGTCTTACATACCGACAAATTCTGGTGTGCCAAAAATATTCTTAAATTCTACCCCATCTTCAATTTTATGTGCTAGGCCAAAGTCAATGAGCTTTATATGGGGCACAGCAATTGCTTTATCCAACAGCATAATGTTTTCTGGCTGAAAAAGAACATAATTATAAAATATATACAAATACACAAAAGACAACTCCACATCTGAAAATGCTATGACCTTGTTCATACAGTGCAGCAGATCCTAAACAGTAGGAGCAGGAAGAAAATAGGGAATTCATAAAGCTTTGCACCTTTCTGGGCTTATTTGTGCAAAATGTTGCAACATTTTTCATTTTTACACAACTTACTCCATTTTACACAACTTACAAATGCATTGCAAGAACGGACCCGTCTCTCCGCTTGTCATGCGGACAGATGGATACGTCTTGTATCTTTTTTCACATTTTTACCGGTCTGCGCATGCGCAGACCGGAAGGACGGATCCGGTATTAATACATTCTTTCGGGAAAAAATGCAGGATCTGGCATTCCGGCAAGTCTTCAGTTTTTTTCGCCGGAGATAAAACCGTAGCATGCTATGGTTTTATCTTTTGCCTGATCAGTCAGAATGACTGAACTGAAGACATCCTGAACGGTTACTGTAATACAAATACAACTTTTTAAAGATTACAGAATGGTTATTGTGGCGAAACCAACCTCGCCACTGGGTTTTGGAGAGGCCTGTTTACCAGCCTCTTGCCTCAGTATTATGGCCCATACTAACTTTAAAGGAGAAGACAGACCGGCCGCACAGCTTAAATCTGTCTTTGGAATTGTATTTTATGTTATTATGCGTTCGGTTAAATTGTATGTTATGTGAGGGTACCCAGATAGCTAATATTATTGTATTTGTGTATTCTGAGTGCCATTCACCTAATGATATGCACTCAGACTTGAGCTATCTGGGGATATGTTAAATGTCTGTGTTTGCTGTGGGGGTGTGACATTGTGTGTTTGGGTGGTGATTCCTGTCCTGTTGTCTCCACATGTGTATTGGCGATTTCCCTTTGTCCTGAGAGATAATTGGATTGCTCCTCGGGTGTCGCCAGGGCAGAGAGGAGGAAATCATGATGCATTGTGGGGATGTGTTGTGTCTGTGTATTCTGAATTGCTGCATATCTGTCCTGTGTCACAGTCTCCCTTCTGGTCCCCTAGGGGCGTGTCCACCAGATGGGGACCTGCATAAGTACCGGCGAGTAGCCCTCAATAAAGTGTTCCTGTTTTATCCTTCATCGTGTTGAGACTGGTGTTTGGATAACTGATCAAAACTGGGGGATTGCTATACGCTGAAGATTTGCTATACTCCCCTGGCATAACTACTAGCTCTTGTAAGAGCTGTTCCTGCTCTCGGGATTTAGGAGATGTTCACCCACTGGAGCCTGGAGCCTTGTCGTAGATCCAGGGTGGGTAGGAGACGGTAAGACCTCAACCAAGCTTCGGCGGTTCGTGGGGTCTGCAGTGCGTACGGTGTCAAGTGGAGTGCTTGGAGTCCTCGGAAAGCACTAGGAGCATCTATCGACGGAGGTACCCGGTTGGGGTGCCAGGTGATCCGTTACATTTTGTGGCAAGTAGTGGGATGGCATCCTAGTGTGAGGAGAAGCAGCTCGGAGACACAGTTCGTGGAGTATATTGAGGGCAACGCTAGTATCCGTACAGCGCCCCTGGCTACAGCAGGATGGAATTGGCTAGTCTTCGGACAGCAATCTATGACGAGGAGGAGGAGGCAGCCGCAGACTACAGGGATGCAGACAGAAAGGAAGTCTGGTATGATGCCCTGGAAAATGCCCAGTGGCGGCAAGGTGAGAGTCTCCCCAGTTATGAGCAGCAGCTACAGAAGCGTGTGGCGATGCGGATGGGTCTCTTGGGAGAGCAGCCCCTGGATGACTGGGTAACAGAGCTCCAGAGCCTGGTATGTAAGGAGCTTTGGCTAGAGGACGCTTACCAGGCCCTAAGGTGGCATGTCATTCAACATTCTCCCTGGGCAGCTGAGCATGACAAGCCAGAGGGAGAGGAGTTTTATGGTCCTGGCTTGTTATGGGAGTCCTTTGCAGAGCCTGACTTTGGGAGCCCTGCACAGTCCAGACTTCAGAACATTTTCTACGAGAGGGAGGCTAGGCTGGATTGGGAGGACCCCCACGAGGTAGAGAAAGACCTGGCTCACCTAGCAACCCTGGAGTGGGAACTGGAGCAGGACTACAGAGATCTCTTCCACTCCATTGAGAGGGCTCAGTGAGAGAGCAGAGTGTCAGACCCAGGTCCAGAGCCCTTCAGCTGGGACGATATTGTGGAGGTGTACTGGGAGGACCCGACTGAGGTATCCCCTGCTTCAATACCAGCTACAGAGGTAGGGGACCTCATAGACTGGTCCTGGGGGGAACCCATATGGCAGGTGGAGATGGGACCGAGATCTCTCCACCGGCCCTACAGGGATGCTGGGCAGTCGGCCCAGATCCCCAACGGCAGCCGGAGGTTCAGGGAGTAGGGACAGTTGGTCCTGCTCCCCAGCGGCAGTATGTTTTGCAGGGAGAGGAGAGCATCGTCTCCATTCCCCAGCAGCAGTGTACTTTGAAGGGAGAGGAGACAACCGGTCTCTCTCCCCAACCACAGGGGGACAGCACCCCTAACTCCGATGGTGCAGATGGGACCGCGGTCTCTGCACCAGGCCTACCGGGATGCTGGACGGCCGGTTCAGATCCCCCACCAACCCTGCAGGAATGCCAGGAGGAGGAGGTAAGCGATTCCTCCTCTCCACAGCCGATCTGCAACAAGGTCCTGGGGATAGGATTCCCTGACCACATCCCAGCGGAAGAGCTGGCATCTGGGCAGAGCGCAGTCGGCCTCTGCTCTCCTCTATCCTCTTCTCCAGAGGCTGACTTTCCACAGGCTACCCCAGTGGAAGCGCTGGCATCTGGGCAGAGCGCAGTCGGCCTCTGCCTTCCCCTATCCTCTTCTCCAGAGCCGGACTTCCCACAGGCTACCCCAGCGGAAAAGCTGGCATCGGGGCAGAGCGCAGTCGGCCTCTGCCCACCGAGTACCTACAGCTCCAAGCTAGAGAGCAACAAGGAAGCAAGGAGTAGCAGATGCCCACTCAACAGCTGGGGACATACAGAACAGAGCCAGGCCCCAAGATTCAACAGGTCCCATATTGGGTTGTGGTTGGACTGCCAGACTAACTCAGGTACTGACCGTGAGGTCAGGTATCTGGTTAGTCTTCCCTGGGAGGGGGAGATGTGTGGCGAAACCAACCTCGCCACTGGGTTTTGGAGAGGCCTGTTTACCAGCCTCTTGCCTCAGGATTATGGCCCATACTAACTTTAAAGGAGAAGACAGACCGGCCGCACAGCTTAACTCTGTCTTTGGAATTGTATTTTATGTTATTATGCGTTCAGTTAAATTATATGTTATGTGAGGGTACCCAGATAGCTAATATTATTGTATTTGTGTATTCTGAGTGCCATTCACCTAACGATATGCACTCAGACTTGAGCTATCTGGGGATATGTTAAATGTCTGTGTTTGCTGTGGGGGTGTGACATTGTGTGTTTGGGTGGTGATTCCTGTCCTGTTGTCTCCACATGTGTATTGGCGATTTCCCTTTGTCCTGAGAGATAATTGGATTGCTCCTCGGGTGTCGCCAGGGCAGAGAGGAGGAAACCATGATGCATTGTGGGGATGTATTGTGTCTGTGTATCCTGAATTGCTGCATATCTGTCCTGTGTCACAGTCTCCCTTCTGGTCCCCTAGGGGCGTGTCCACCAGATGGGGACCTGCATAAATACGGGCGAGTAGCCCTCAATAAAGTGTTCCTGTTTTATCCTTCATCATGTTGAGACTGGTGTTTGGATAACTGATCAAAACTGGGGGATTGCTATACGCTGAAGATTTGCTATACTCCCCTGGCATAACTACTAGCTCTTGTAAGAGCTGTTCCTGCTCTCGGGATTTAGGAGAGGTTCACCCACTGGAGCCTGGAGCCTTGTCGTAGGTCCAGGGTGGGTAGGAGACGGTGAGACCTCAACCAAGCTTCGGCGGTTCGTGGGGTCTGCAGTGCGTACGGTGTCAAGTGGAGTGCTTGGAGTCCTCGGAAAGCACTAGGAGCATCTATCGACGGAGGTACCCGGTTGGGGTGCCAGGTGATCCATTACAGTTATAATCTTACACTAGCAAAGGGGTGGCATTGAAAATGGCACTGTAGTGTTACACTGAAAGGGGCTGTCCAGGTTCAGAATTGAACCTGTACATATCCCCATCTTCACCCAGGCAGGCCATCTGATGAAATGCTCCGATGCTATCCTTTGCCCTGCGCTGTATCGCTTCCACCCAGCAGTGTTCCTGGTGACGTCAATGGCTCTAATGGGGGGCTTTAGCGCTGCCTGTTCGTTTTACAGGTTAGGGCAGTGCTAAAGCCCGCCCATTAGTGCTGGTGACATCACCGGGCTTACTGCTGGGCGGAAGCTTCCACCTAGCAGTCCCCATGGAGAGCCTGGTACATCACCAGATCACAAAAAAATGCCTTTTCCCTGCGCGATTTAGCGCAGGGCAAAGAAGAGAGCATCAGTGGGGCGGGAGGGGTGAAAATGAGGATATGTCCGTGGTCAGCTCTGAACCTGGACAACCCCTTTAACCCCTTGAGGAAAAGGCTAATTTTTGGCTCTGCATTTTTGTTTTTTTCCTTTCTACTTTCCAAAATACATAACTTTGTAATTTTTGCCACATAGTATCCAATTGTAGGACAGAGGGAGCTCTTTCCCTTTGTCTAACCCCATAGATGCCATGGTCGCTACTGAATGCCTGGTGTCAGCTGTATTATACAGCCAGCAACCGGAATATATGGAGAGCGCTCAGTGAGTGAGCCCGCTCCATACAACCGCTTAATGCTGATCACATACATGTACCTGCTTATGCATAAGGAAATAAAGATGCACCAAATTCATCATCATCATTCATCACAACATTTGAAACTTTTAGCACAAATTACAGCAAATGCAGACTCAAGCAAGTAACCTCATACAACATGATTTCACCTTTAAGTCAAAATGTGCAATTTTGAGAGTGTGCAGATAGTTCACGCCTTCTAGTATCTGTTTGATGAACCTTGTAGCCTCTTCTTCACTCAAAGACTCTTTCTGAGCCAGGAAATCAAAGAGTTCTCCTCCAGAAACACTAAACAGAAAAAAGACATAATCACTATGATAACATACACAGAAGTCTAAGAAACAGGAGAGTATGAATACAAGTATATACTCTGCTTTACATTATAATTCAGTATTCCAAATCTCACAGTCATGGAGAAGAGTAGTATAAAGCCAATCTCACACTGGTGGCAATGAATGGAGTCTATCAGCAGTTTTGACCATGCTAAACTGCTAACAGCACCAGGGAACAGCTGGGGAGAGCAGAAAAAACATACATGTAGTGACATTTTTATCAGGAGTAGTGTAAATATGAACTTTATTCTGATAATTTCTGCTTTTGCAAGTGCCCAGGTAGCAGATCCTCACTTTAAAGTGTTCTTGTCACAGCCCTTCCCCTCTGTTCTGAGTGACAGTAGTAGCATCCAACCAAGAGTGCATTACAGCTGTCACTCACAGCAGAGCCAAAGGGCCGTGAAGCAGCTCAATGCAGAAGCACTTGACAATGAAGCACTGCCAAGGGTACTTGAAGAGAGGAAATCTTTTAGAATAAAACTTCATATTCACACTACTCCTGAAAAAAAGAAAAGCTCCACAAACTGCTCTCCCAAGCCCCTACTGTCACGACTGCTATCCCAGCAGCAGTCGTGTCGTACCAGACGGAGGGGAAGGGGGACCCTTATCTATGGATGAGAGATAGAACGGCCACCCCTGACTAACCCTAAGCTGGCACCTGTCTGCCCTGATACCCTAGACGGGGTGTGAACCCGTGCGGCGAGCATGATGCCTAAACCCTCAGTCACCCTAGCAAGACTAGACTGGGGAAAGGCAGATGGGAGCACTAGTCACCATCACTCATGTCTAGGAGAACAACAGGGGAAGACAGCAACAAACAAACAATCTATAACAGAGATAGACTTATCCAGTCACGAGCAGAGAAGGTGATCCCAATAACGGCAGTCCACGCCAGACAAGAGCTCCACAGCAACCGTCAAACGATCTCATTCAAAGGTCAGCATAGCACTGGAAGTAAGGACTATATCTGGCAATGACTGCAAGTGAAACTGAAACTAATATAGTAGCTGGGAGTGGCAGACAGGACTCACCTGAGAAGGATGCCTACAAACTCCCAATCAGGACAAAAAGGTTCACAAGGCAAAACCCGGATGACATACCCTGAACCACGGAGCAAACTCACAAGCTATCGCGAGGAGCAAGTCGCTGCGACCTTCTCCTCCCAGACCTGTCTGGATCAGTCACAGTCGTGACACCTACCTAGTGCTTTCAGAAGTTTAGCATAGTCAAAACTCCTGTCAGACTCCCTTTAGAGATCAATACTGCGCCTCACAGAAGACACAGCTAAAATATAAAAATTAATAAGGAACATTTTATTTTAGTAAAGTAGTTCTGTAAAAGAAGATCTGTCAGCTCTCCTGGCATATCTATTTTAGTAAATACTTGTATCCTTCACAATATAACAATTCTTGAGCATCTTTTTTATTAACTATGGATTTTACTATTCCTACAAGAAGTGTATGAATAAAATGACAAATGGGTGTTACCAACCGGGAATGTGTCCCACCATATTATGACACTGTCCAATCATTGATGACATTGCCAGAGAAGAGTTAATTCAAAATTGTTATTTAATTTAATGGGAAACAAAATTATGTATTAGAATGAAGGGCAAACAGGTTCTCTTTAAACAAACTAACAAGTCAGAGGTAGAGGAAGTAAAAACTTGCAATATCCGTCTAGTGAACCACAGACTAGATATGGAAAGTGACGTTACGCACGACCCCATGTCACTAGCTTATCTAAACTACAAGTATTGTGCATAAAAACTAAGTAGAAAAAAGCTCTTAAACAATGACGTTAATGGAGGGTTTACAAGGGGCAACTGTTAGGACGATTATTGGGAATGATCTCTACTACAAGCACTTGTTCCCAATAATAGGCCCATGTAAATATTCTGCTGATCACCTGATGAACGAACAAAACGCTTTTTCGTGCAGCACATTAAACCATTGTTTCTGTGCAGCAGATCGTGCTGTGTGAACAGGGATCTGCTGCCTAGAATCAATTAATCTGCCTGGGGAGGAGCAAATGAAGTAGCCATCACTGCTCCCCATACAGTGGAACTGATTGTTACTTGTACAGTAAATGGAGCTCTTCACTTCCAGTGACAAGAAGGCAATGGTTACTTTCCGATAATGGCTTGCTCAATCAGGCAGTGTAAATATTCTACATTTTTTAAACCAAACCAGCACCTGGATCTAAATATTTTTGTGATTGCATGTAATTTAAATTTTGTGTAGCCACTGAGTTATTCACTTAAAATCTCTCTGCATAGTGCCACCTGATGTTTACCCTTTTTCTAAATTCTCTATATTCTTCCATCCCTTTTTTAAGACCCCTTTCACATGAGCGAGTTTTCGCACGGGTGGATTGCGTGACGTGAACGCATTGCACTCGCACTGAATCCTGACCCATTCATTTCAATGGTACTGTGTACATGAGCATTGTTTTTCACGCAGCACTTGCCCCTCTATCTTCATTCAGCAGGACCTGCGCTGACGTCACCGCGCTCACCACGTCCTTTTGCAGGTCCTGCAGGAAGAAGAAAAAAGACGATGCTGGCTGCGGGATCAAGTGGATGAAGTGAGTTTATTTTTTTCATTATTTTATAACCATGTTAGAAGGGAAAATAATAAAATCAACAGAACACCTAACCCAAACTCAAACTTCAGTGAAGAAGTCCGGGTTCGGGTCTGGGTACCACATTCAGTTTTTTATCACGCTGGGTGCAAAACGCATTGCACTCGTGTGAAAAAAACTGAACCACGCAACGCAATCACAGACAAAACTGACTGAAATTGCATGCCTACTCGCGCGGGTTTGCCGCAATGCACCCACAACGCATCTGGACAAAATCCGTGACGCCCATGTGCAAGGGGCCTAAATTCTCTAGATTCTTCCTTCCTTCAGCTGCCACCAGCTGCAGCAGAAAGGAAACGCCAGGTTGAAAATAAATCTAGCAGAGAAATTGCAGCAATGAATGGGGAGATGTCTTGATCCATTTGAGGTACAGGACTGGTTCTAAGTTTGTTATAAAGAGACTGCCATGCACTATACAATAGTTGATTTTCATTTTTTACATTACTCATAGGATAACCCCTTTAGGGCCTCATTCAAACATTAGTGAATCACTAATGTTCTGTCCATATTCTCCATGTCTTTTCTGACATGTGTGAATAAATGGCACATTTTTTACTTCAAGGAGTGCCGCGGATTTTCTGTGTCATATTCTCCATAGATAGCACACGTAACTGTTGAATTTAAAATGTTTATTCACACATTCTTGTTTTTCCAATGGCAATGGGTTAGTGGAAAAACAACGGAGACATGTAACCTCTCTGATCCGTGATGCAGACCAAATACACATATTGAAGTCTATGGGTCTGTGAAAACCACACGAATGTCTGTGTTCTGCCAGTAGACTACACTGACCATTGATTGAAGATCCTCTGGAAAACTCTTTTTCAGATCCAGGCGACACGAGATTCAGATCCAGGTGACACTGTCACAAGGGTGTCAAGACCTATCGCTGACCCTGTTGTGCCTGGGTTCAGAAGGTCACAGCGGGTGGCTACTCGCTCGGTTTCTCAAGAGATCGCTCCATGACCTAATGCTGAGAATAGATTCCAGGCCAGGTTTCCCTGCTTAGGTTTGCGATCCTTTTTTCCCATTTAGGAATCTGTAGCTTTTCCTTTCAGCTGTTCTCTGTCAGCCACCCCCAGCTACTATATATTCTCCCTTTCTGCTTCCCTTGTTGCCAGATCTAGATCTTCCTTCCAGATCTTCTATTCTGACCTCTGGTGGAGTTGGGACAACTGTTGCTGTGGAGCCGTTGGAACTGGTGCTATCAGATCTCCGATTCACTGTTGTTGTTGTCTCCCTTTGGGGAGTTTTTTTCTCCCTGGCTGTGACTCTCTCCGCTGTGATTGGACAGCACTACAGCCAGGGAGAAGGAGACGCCCACAGAGAAAGACTGCGTCTCCTCCCTATTGCTCCGATGCTCAGTATTAGCATACTGAGCGCAAAATTTGCAGGGGGCCATACAGGCAGGTACAGATATTTATCTCACTTACTACAAACCCATGAAAGGTCCTCTTTAAATAATAGGTTTTTTTCTGCTGACACATCTCCTTTAGCAGGAAACTTCCACCCCAGACAACAGACCCCTTTACAAATGTTACTATGTAAAAGATTTCACATATTTGGATAAGAGGGATGTTGAAGGAAGGAAGAGATGTTTCATTTCCTTCTGGAATATGAGTTCTCCAGCTTTTCCTGCGTCTGCCTTTTGATGCTTCCGTCATTTCAACATTAATATTCCTTATGTCGACAAGTTTGGTTTTCCTACAGTTATCATGCTTCAATAAGTAGATGACATCAAGTACTCTGTATCATCAGCCGTGTACCAATGTGCCGATCCCAGCCTCATTCTATTTACTGCCTAGTAGATTAATGACTCATAAAATCAATCGGGTTTGGCTTTCACTGTACTGAAATGATTTCCTCTCATTATGTGTGCCAGGGACTCACAGCTCTAGGATGAGGACCACATCAGTCTTGTTCTCATACACATCCTGCAGAGTGACGATGTTAGGATGCTGGACATCCCGCAGGATGTTCACCTCACGTTCTATCTCCTCCCGCGTCACTCCTCTACGACTGGCACGACTTTGTCTCTTCTTGATAAACTTGGCAGCGTAATCGACCCCAGTCTTCTTCTCTCTGCATCTTTTTACAATGGCAAACTGTCCACTGAAATAAAAAATAAAAAGCACGATTGTTGAAAACAGTAAAGAGTGGAGAAAAAATATTAGCACCCTCAGGGGAAATGGTGGACAAAGAAATAGTACTTAAAGGGTTTCTGTCTCCAGATTTAACCCTATTACGCTAGCTGACATTAACGATGTGCTAATGTCAGCTAAACCTAACTAGCCTATTCCCACTTTTATCTATGCCCCTGTTACGTCAGAAATCTAACTTTTATAATATGCTAATTAGCATCTATGAGCGGGGGAGGGGGGGGGGCGTTGTTTCTGCTCCTAGAGGCTCTGTTCTCCCACCTTTGTTGCCTCCCTCCAAGTCCTGATTGACAGGGCCAGGCAGCGCTCGCATCTGTCTGCAGCCATGTGCTCTGGTGAAATCTTGCGCCGAAGCTGGCAGCCTGCGAGCGTCTTTCCCTCACCGTGCCTGCGCCGAATGCTGAATGGCGCAAGATTTCACCAAAGCATTTTTTAGACCTGGTGCAAGTAGAATGTGTTGCAATCTGTGTTGCAACCTTTGTGTTGCAATCTGTGACAGATATATGCTAGAAAACTGGTGTATATCTAATAGTAAATGACCCCCTAAGTGCTTCTACCAGCTGGAGGAAAGGAGAGTGACCCACTGCACACTTTGATGCTGTCCAATCAGTGCTGACAATATGGCTAGGTTTACACGACGACATGTGTCGCGCGACTTACACATAGGGCACAACTACACTGTAACATTTGTTGCACAACATTTTGTCGCACCAATGTCGCGCAACAATTTTTATAATGGTAGTCTATGGTGTCGCAATGCAACAATCGACATGCTGCGACTGCGACACGACAGGCGCAGAAAAATCCATCTCAAATAGATTTTTTGCGACTGACGCATCGCAGTCGCATGTAGCAGTGCGACACCATAGTCTATCATTATAAAAATTGTCGCGTGACATTGGTGCGACAAAATGTCGCGCGACAAATGTTGTTGTGTAGACCTAGCCTTTCAGACTATGTGCACATCTCTTAAGAATGTTAACATCCAGTTGTTAATTTATTCATAAAATAAGGAATAACAGGAACTACCCAATGCAGGTTATGAGAAAAGATGACCCAGCATTCTTATTTCATGGGGAATACAAGCATTTACTAGAACAGACATGTCAGGGGTGATGAGAGGCCCTCTTTGAGTACACTTTTTTACAACTGGGTAGGTCACGTTTACTCAATACTTTGTTGGGGGAATTCTGTTAGGTGCCGGGTACATTACTGAGATATGTTAGCCATATTTATTATTGGTCACATTAGGGTACGGCCACATGGTCAGGTTTCTGCATGCAGTGTTGATAGCAAAAAACTGAAGTGAATTGAAAAAGAGGAGATGCCATATATGTCCTTTTTTTGAAAAAACAAACAAAAAACAAATGCATCTTTTAAGCCAGGTGATGTATAACCTATCCAAAAATATAACTTTTAAAGGGCCACTGAGATTTCAAAAAACATATATATATATATATATATATATATATATATATACCTTGATATAACATAGGGACACATCAAAAGTTTTAATCGGTGCGGATCTGAGTTCTGAGACCCCCACTGATCCCTAGAACGAGTAGAGAGGTGCTCACATATCACACGTTCCTCACTGCAGGAGATGGGAGCAACACAAGTCCATGGGACCATATTGATTCCTTCCTCTGCAGCGAGGAGAGAGCGCGTCATGCAAGCATTTCTCTCTTTTCATTCTAGAGACCCCCACCGATCAAAACTTTAGGAGAGAAGCAGAATCCTCACTTCTCTGCCTTGACATGGTGTCTCCACCTACAGCAGTGGTGACCACTGGATGTTTTTTAGCTTAAGGCCTCATATACACGACAGTTGTTTTTTGCGTCCGCAAATTGTGCGTCTGCCAAAAAAAAACAGATGCGGCATCCGTTTTTTGGGGAGGATCCTTTTTTTTCCACAGATCCCTTGTAATTAATGACTATCCTTGTCCGCAAATGTGAAAAAGTAGGACATGCACAATTTTTTTTGCTGAAGGGAAACACGGACAACGGACGCGGAACACAAACGGATGAACTATCAGCATTTTTTTGCTGACCTATCTGCGGCCTGCCACATACAAGTCACTCACACGTCTTCCACGTTCTAGTATTTGGTAAGGTGACTTTATGCTTTGAGTTGCTGTCACATGGCTGATCAGATGTAATCCAGCCTTATCTGTTCACACTCCTAGCCTGCAATAGAACAAGACATGCCTGTTTGTTTTTTATGACTGCTATAAAGTGACATCATGTGCTGCCCTGTTCTCTGATAACTTATTTGTATTGTCCTCATGACAAGTCCAATGCGTCAGCAGACAGCAAACAAGGGTTCACCACCCATGTCACCTCTCACCTGGCGCAGCACCCATTGCTGGCTCATTCTTTGGTGTGGAGTAACACGCTGTACTATCGCACTACTCACAAACAGCCATAGGGTGTACATTCAAAAATGCTCCATATATCCAAAAGACAATCAAAACAGTTCAAGGGCCCATGCACATAAATGTATTTTGTTTCTATGTCCGTTTTTTTGCGGCCCGTATGTGGAACCATTCACCTTAATAGGTCCGCAAAAAAAGGAAATGACTCCGTTTCCGTATGTCCGCATGGTCGTTCTGCAAAATAGAACATGTCCTATTCTTGTCCCTTTTGCGGACAAGGATAGGCACTGTTACAATGGATCCGCAAAAAAAAGTATGTCACATGGACGTCATCCGTATTTTTTGCGGCTCCCCGCAAAATACATACGGACATGTGCATTAGCCCTAAGGCCTCTTTTCACACGAGCGTGACGGATTGGCTCCAGATGCGTTCAGTGAAACTCGCACCATTTTGCAAGCAAGTTCAGTCAGTTTTGCCTGCAATTGCGTTCAGTTGTTCAGCTTTTTCCGTACGGGTGCAATGCGTTTTGATGGATTTTTCACGCGTGTGATAAAAAACTGAAGGTTTCCAAACAACATCTCTTAGCAACCATTAGTGAAAAACGCATTGCATATCCACTTGCTTCCGGATACAATGCGTTTTTCACTGAAGCCCCATTCACTTCTATGGGGCCAGGGCTGTGTGAAAAACATAGAATATAGAACATGCTGCGTTTTTCACGCAACGCAGAACTGATGCACAATACAGTGCAGGTGCTATGCGTTCGCATCACACATACTTTCATATACATCAGTAATGACATCCATGGCAAGATGGTCAGTGACCATGAAAGATCCGTGTTTGGTTTGTGTGTCTGTTTTTTGCCCTCCATGTGTCATCCCTATTCCATGTGTACTGCTAGGCTGAAAATTAGTTTCCAGAGCATATCCTAGCAATAGTATGGGGCAATCACTGGCAGGACAACACAGATGGCATCTATGTTGTATAAGTGGTTTTCATGAACCCATAGGGTACGACCACACAGCACAGTCATAATGAGGTCATGATGCCGTTAGGAGATGCAGCATCCCTGGTTTCTGGGATAGCCTGGGCACTTTCAAAGTGGTGATGACTGTACATGATTTATGTGTAGTTGACTGCATGTAAAACATGTCCTGTTGCTTGCGGCTGCTGACCACATGGGGTATACTGTTGAGTAGCTGCTTGCACATACCATATAGTATGTGTTACTATTTGAAGTTAATCAGAATGCTAAAGAACCTCGAACATTCCCAACATTTCAAACAACAGTCCATATATTATCGCAGACAAAAAAACGCACCATAAATGCATGGTTATGCATACGGTAACTGCATGTGGTCAGCCGCATGCGTTCCTTAACGGTGTAATGACTGCATCACAACCGTGCGACTTAAATGGTTGTGTTTGGTCTGCATGACTCGGTGGTTTTTCAACAGACTCATAGTCAGTAGTCAGGTACATGTGCTGTTCATGAAGAACACGGGCAGCACACATCCGTGATTCACAGCTCTGGGAAATATGCATTAGGCCTCTTGCACACGAATGCATGCAATGCATGAACACCCACCGTGGGGCAGTCGCAGTGGATCGCGGACCCATTCACTTCAATGGGTCCGCAAATCCGGAGATGCGAAATGTTGCGGAACGGAACAACGACGGAGTGCTTCCGCGCAGTTTCGTTCCGTACTTCCGTTCCGCAAAAAGATGTCCTATCTTTTTGCGGAACGGCTGGATCGCGGACCCATTAAAGTGAATGGGTCCGCGATCCGCTGCGGCTGCCCCACGGTGGGTGTTCGTGCATTGTGGCCTGCATTTACAATTACTGGCAGTAATATCGGTAGGAGTTTTTTATTTAAATAAGAGATTGAAAAGGCTAGATTCACATCTGCACTGCAGCACATTTAAAATTTTCTGTTCAGGTGGAAAAAAATTGAATGGATCCAGCCTATGTCTAAGGCTACATTCACACGACTGTATGTGTTTTGCGGTCCGCAAATTGTGGATCCGCAAAACACTGATACCGGCCATGTGAATGTAGCCGGCCCTATGTGAGAAATGCCTATTCTTGTCCGCGATTGCGGACAAGGATAGAACATGCTCTATCTTTTTTGCAGGGCCATGGAACGGATCTACGGATGCGGACAACACATTGTGTGCTGTCCGCATCTTTTGCGGCCCCATTGAAATGAATGGGTCCGCACCCGTTCCGCAAAATTGAGGAACGGATGCGGAGCCAAAAATACGATGGTGTGAATGCAACTTAACACAACGACATCCGATGGATCCCACTATTATCTGTCGGATTTCCACTATGTTTTCTATAATTCTGCTAGATAACATATTGCTCCACACTGCGGCACACAGTGCACATTATCATTATCTTTTTACAGCCACAATAAGAGTGCATGCAATTAAATTAAGGTGCTGCCTGGGCATACTCTTCCACCCGATCTGACATCATGCTGGGTGGTCAGACTACTGCGCCAACTGTCTGATGACTGGTGATTATCAGGGGCGGGGTAGCAGTAAGCTGAATCTGATCCATACATGATAGTTGCTGGTTGTTGAACAGTTGACTCCCCCCAACCTGCCCCCAGTAACAATGTACGGTAGTTGCATATCTCCATGCCTGGACAACCCCTTTACACGTGTCAGCCACCTATTTATGTACACATTTTACAATGCACTTCGTAAAGAGTTCTGTCAATGGTTGAAACAGAGGTTTCCTCTTCCTCTCGTTCCATGATATCATCCGTACAAATACCTCTTAGCTACAACAGTGATCTTTCTGGCATTCTACACTGAACCTCTTTAGATTGGATGATGAAATAACTTCCATGCCAATTTTCAATAAATCTTCCCTATGAGCTCAGCAGACAGACAATTATTATGTAGGTTATGCAACTGACCTGCTTTGTTCCATGTTTTATTTTTTTCAGACTGTACACCCTCAGAAACCACTTTCTAATTCTCTTTTAAAACTGAATTTTCAAGGGCTATTAATAAAAAGCAGCTCTGCAGGGTCAAAAATGCAAATCCACACAAACCAATGTATTAACCAGCATATGTGTGAAATAAAATGGGGTGTGATATCGCTATCTGACCTAGAACACAGTGAATATATTGCACAGCCAGGGGTGGATTGGGTACTTAAAGTGGCCCTGGAAAAAAAAAAACTAAAAGTGGCCCCATATGGTAGGAGGGTTTAAATTGACAGCAGGTGGGACAACAAAAGTAGGACGATCAGCAATACCATACAGTAAAATACTACATACCACAGTGCGGCACAATATCTTGCCCCAAAAGCTATCCCTCAAGGTGGCCATCAATAGCGGCCATTTTCTCTCCTGCTCTTCCAGTTGTCGCTAATTAAAGGGGTTGTCTCACTTCAGTAAGTGGCATTTATCATGTAGAGAAAGTTAATACAAGCCACTTACTAATATATTGTTATTATCCATATTGCTTCCTTTGCCGGCTGGATTCATTTTTCTATCACATTATACACTGCTCCACAATATAGGAAAAAGCACAGGCCTATGTGCGCTCCCATGGTCCCGGCCACCAGAGAAGCTGACGCTTTTTCCTATGCAAGTCCTAATTTTCATTTTTTTTATGTCTTCCATACTCTAAGATAAATAGTGGAGGTTACCTCTTTACGACACGATAAAAGGGTGGAAATGACCTCTTTGGATAGACCTCTACGCTATTTCCCCCTCAAAGGCCAAGCTGACAAGTGAAGTCTTTACTTCTGGATGATAGACAGGTCCCTGGAATAACAGATTCTGACTGTCTGGAAGAATCCAGGGATCTGTCAGGGATAGGATTCTTAGCCAAGATAACCACGTTCTTCTCGGCCAGAAGGGTGCAATTAGAATGAGCCTTGTCTGTTCCTGCCTCAGTTTCTGTAAAACCCTTGGAAGAAGTCTCAGAGGAGGAAAGGCATACAGAAGTTGATCAGAAAGAGAAGGCATCTATCCCTGATGGAGAATATCTTGGATTCAGAGAAAAGAAGAGACTGCATTTTCTGCTTTACTTGGTTGCGAAAAGGTCTATCTGAGGATGACCCCAAAGGTGAACTATCTGGTTGAAGACCTCCGGATTCAGGCACCATTCTCCTTGATCCAAATGGTTTCTGCTTAGGTAATCTGCGACTTTGTTTTTTGTTCCTTTAAGGTGTACTGCTTTGATAAAAGGAATGATTAAACAGAAAATGTCTGTGGTTAGGGACATAAGACGCTCTGACCTTGTCCCTCCTTTTTAGGTAGGAGACCACCGTAGCATTGTCTGATAATATCTTTACTCCTATTCCCTTTAATCTGGGCAGAAAAGCTCTTAGGGCTAGCAGAACCACTCTTAGTTCTGTGAAATGCTGGAAATCCTGGCTTTCTGTTAGACTCCAAACTCCCTGCAGCACCCCCCACTGACAGAATGCCCCCCCCCTCCCCCATCCAGTTGGACTGGCATCCGTGGTTATGGTTACTTGTTCTTGCAGAATCCAGGGGAAGCCCTGAGACAAATTTGAAGGCTGTAGCCACCAGTTTAAGAACTGTATCATCAGTGGGGTGAGAGGAAGAGCGGGGACAGTGATCCTTGCCATTCTTTTAGGATATGCCACTAAAGCATCCTGGAGCGAAACAGGGACCAACCTGCTGCTGGCATTATGGAGGTCATTCTGCCAAAAACTGCCATCCCTTGCCTGATAGTTCGATTTTCGCTCGTCTTTTCTTAATCTGTCTATTTTTGTCACCACCAGACATCTGAGAAGCTCTGACAGACGTCCTTCAGAACCTCCTCCTTGAGGTTCCTTTTGTTTTGCTTTCGTTTTCTCATCTCGTTAGCCTCTCTCAGCTGTCATGTAGTTGCACTGATTGCATCCCTTTAAATCCTTTCCCATACTGCATCACTTTGCGGTTTATACAACTTCCTGGAGTGTGTGCATGCTGTATGCTACTACTGAGTCTTCTACAGATCAATTTTGTTCATTCATTTGTGTTTTCCTGTTTGCTGGATCCCAGGTGACCCTGACTCCCTCCGTATCAAGTGTAGGGAGCCGGTGGTCGTGTCCCCTCACTATTATAGGGTGCTCAGGTGTTATACAGTCGAGGTACGAGGATATGCGATCATCTACCATTGAGATTTTTGCATAGACTGAGCAGTTAGGGAGAGAGCCAAGTCTGTTGCAGGGCTCTCCCTTTTGTTCCTTAGTTTTGGATCCAGTCAGTCGGATCTTCATTTTGTGTCTTCTAGTTTTCTGTACACCTTCCGTGACATTATAAACCGCCAAAACCGTCTCAAGCATGGATCCGGTTTCACTTTGCAGGGTCTTTCATTGGAGGTAGCAGATCTCCGTAAAACTGTTTCTCAGTTTCAGGTGACCGGTTCAGCTTGCGTTCATGGAGTTTGTTCTGAGCCTAAGATCTCGCTCCTGGATACGTTCTCCGTATTTTGTTCGTTTTAGAGAGGCTTGCAAACTCCATTTTCGCCTACTTCCCCATTACTCTGGTGATGAGGAGCAGAGGGTGGGGATCATCCTCTTGCTGCTCAGGGATAACGCTCAGTCCTGGGCCTTTTCGCTGCCGGTGGGGGCACGGCCCCCCTGTTCAGTGGATGAATTTTTTTTAGCCTTGGGTCAGATATATGATGATCCGGATCGTATTGCTCTGGCTGAGTCTAGACTACGTCTTTTATGCCAGGGTAAACAGTCTGCAGAGATATACTGTTCAGAATTTCGGAGATGGGCAGCTGATACTGGTTGGAATGATGCTGCAATCTGAAGTCAATTTTGCCATGGTCTTTCAGAGGGATTGAAAGATGCATTTGCCTTTCATGAGAGACCTACCTCCTTGGAGAGGAGAGATCACTCCTTCCTGTCATACTCAGTCCAAGGACAGTGCGGCGGTCTCATTCAGTGCACAGGGGTCTCAGTCGCTCTCAATCCCTTCTGAGCAGGAGCCCATGCAGCTGGGTTTGCTTGCCTCTGACAATAGAAGATTCAGCTCTCATAGGAAGGTTTGTTTCTGTTGTGGAGGTATAAATCATTTGGCAAATGTTTGTTGCTCTAGGAGATTCAGGCAGTTTTTTGAGAGTAATAAAGAAACAAAAAGAAAAAAATCCTCTAAAGACGTTCCATCTGTTACTATTGGCAAGGTTGATGCGGAAATTGAAGGTTTTCCGTTTGATTGTAGTTCCCGTTTTGTCCTACCTGCCAGGGTGGCGCTAGAGAGCAAGAACATTTTTTGTGAGATTTTTGTAGATAGTGGAGCAGCTGTCAATCTCATTGATAATCAATTTGCTATAACTCATGGTTTCCAGGTATGCACTTTGTGAAAGGATATACCTGTTTTTGCTATTGATTCCTTTCCACTTTCTCAGAAATCGCTAAAAGGGCATAGTTCACAATATCCGTTTGATTGTGAGTGATGCTCATGTTGAGGATGTGTCATGTTTCGTCCTAAGCGGGTTGCCTACTAGTGTTGGGGCTACCCTGGCTCACTAAACATAACCCCACCATTGATTGGCAAGCGAGGCAAATAAATTGTTGGAGTGACTTTTGCAGAGACAATTGCCTCACGACATCTGTTTCAGAGGTTTCTACTAAGACTGTACCATCTTTTCTCTCTGAATTTTCGGATGTGTTTTCTGAGAGTGGTGTTCAGGAATTGCCCCCTCACAGGGAGTACGATTGCCCTATTAATCTCACCCCAGGCGCCAAGCTGCCTAAATCTCGTTTATACAATCTCTCCCAACCGGAAAGGGTCGCTATGCGTGCTTATATATCTCTGAGAGTCTGAGAAAGGGACACATACGACCCTCAAAGTCACCTGTTGCCGCTGGTTTTTTCTTTGTTAAGAAAAAAGATGGTTCTTTAAGACCATGTCTGGATTTCAGGGAGCTGAACAGTATCACGATTTGTGACCCTTAGTCGCTTCCTCTGATCCTGAACCTGTTTAACCAGATTGTTGGGGCTAAAGTTATTTCCAAGTTGGATCTAAGAGGGGCATACAACCTGGTCAGGGTCAGAGAAGGAGACGAATGGAAGACGGCCTTCAATACCCCTAAGGGCCATTTTGAGAATTTGGTTATGCCTTTTGGTTTGATGAATGCTCCAGCCGTCTTTCAGCATTTTGTGAACAGCATTTTTTTATCATTTAATGGGGAAATTTGTATTAGTGTATCTAGATGACATTTAGATTTTTTCTCCTGATTTCAAAACTCATAAGGAACACTTATGTCAGGTCTTGCTCATCCTGCGGGAGAATAAATTGTACGCTAAACTGGAAAAATGTGTGTTTGCGGTTCCAGAAATTCAATTTCTGGGGTTTCTTCTCTCCGCTGCTGGTTTTCGCATGGACCCCGAGAAGGTCCACGCTGTGCTTGAGTGGGAGCTTCCTGAGAATCAGAAGGCGCTGATGCGTTTTTTGGGTTTTGCCAATTATTACAGGAAGTTTATTTTTGAATTATTCCTCTGTTGTTAAACCACTCACTGATATGACTAGAAAGGGGGTAGATTTTTCCTCCTGGTCAGTAGAGGCGCGTAAGGCCTTTTCTAATATCAAGGAGAGTTTTGCTTCCGCTCCCATCTTGGTACAACCTGATATTTCTCTACCCTTCATAGTTGAGGTTGATGCTTCTGAGGTGGGTGTGGGTGCTGTCTTGTCTCAGGGTCCCTATCCTGCCAAATGGCGACCGTGTGCCTTTTTCTCGAAGAAACTCTCCTCCACAGAGAGAAATTGCGATGTGGGAGATAGGGAGTTGTTGGCCATCAAATTAGCTTTTGAGGAATGGCGCCATTGGCTAGAGGGAGCCAGACACCCTATTACCGTGTTTACTGACCATAAGAATCTGGCCTACTTGGAGTCAGCCAAGCGTCTGAACCCGAGACAGGCCAGATGGTCTTTGTTCTTTTCAAGGTTTAATTTTGTTGTCACGTTCCGCCCTGGGGTTAAGAATGTGAAGGCGGATGCCCTGTCACGTTGTTTTCCGGGAGGTGGGAATTTTGAAGACCCAGGTCCCATTTTGACTGAAGGTGTGGTGGTCTCTTCTCTTTATCCTGAATTGGAGGCAGAGGTTCAGGTAGCCCAGTCATAGGCTCCTGATCTTTGTCCTCCTGGGAGGCTGTTTGTGCCTCTCGCTTTAAGACACAAGATTTTTAAGGAGCACCACGATACTGTCCTTGCTGGGCACCCGGGGGCAAGAGCCACAGTGGATCTCATCGCTCGAAGATTCTGGTGGCCGGCGCTTCGTAAGTCGGTTGAGGGTTTTGTGGCAGCCTGCGAGACCTGCGCTCGTGCCAAAGTCCCTCATTCACGGCCATCAGGTCCTCTCCTTCCGTTACCCATTCCTTCCCGTCCTTGGACACATCTGTCCATGGAATTCATTACGGACCTGCCTCGTTCCTCGGGGAAGACTGTGATTCTGGTGGTGGTGGACCGTTTTAGCAAAATGGTGTATTTCATTCCTTTTCCTGGCTTGCCCAATGCTAAGACGCTGGCGCAGGCATTTATTGATCACATTGTCAAATTGCATGGTATTCCTTCAGACATAGTCTCTGATAGGGGCACACAGTTTGTTTCCAGATTCTGGAAGGCTTTCTGTTCTCGCTTGGGGGTTCGGTTGTCATTCTCTTCTGCTTTCCACCCGCAGTCAAATGGCCAGACACAGCGCGTCAATCAGAATCTGGAGACATATCTGCGCTGTTTTGTGGCGGAGAATCAGGAGGATTGGTGTTCTTTTTTGTCCCTTGCTGAGTTTGCTTTAAATAACCGTCGTCAGGAGTCACCATTTTTTGGTGCATATGGGTTTCATCCGCAGTTTGGGACATTCTCTGGAGAGGGGTCTTCTGGTTTACCCGATGAGGACAGATTCTCCTCGTCTTTGTCATCTATTTGGCAAAAGATTCAGGATAATCTAAAGAGCATGAGTGAGAGATATAAGCGTGTGGTGGATAAGAGACGTGTGCCTGGTCCGGACCTGAATGTTTTGTGATCTGGTGTGGTTGTCTACTAAGAATATCAAATTGAAGGTTCCCTCCTGGAAGTTGGGTCCTAAGTTTATTGGGCCTTACAAAATCTTGTCCGTCATCAATCCTGTTGCCTACCGTCTTGATCTTCCTCAGACTTGGAAGATCCATAATGTTTTTCATAAGTCCTTATTAAAACCTTATGTCCAACCCATTGTACCCTCGTCTTTGCCTCCTCCTCCGATTGTGGTTGATGGTAATCTTGAATTTCAGGTCTCTAGGATTGTGGATTCTCGTGTTGTCCGCGGTTCTCTCCAGTACCTTGTTCATTGGGAGAGTTATGGTCCTGAGGAGAGTATGTGGGTCCCAGTGACGGACATTAAGGCCACTCGTCTCATCAGGGCTTTCCATAGGTCCCATCCTGAGAAGGTGGGCTCTGAGTGTCCGGAGTCCACTCGTAGAAGGAGGGGTACTGTCACCACCAGACATCTGTGAAGCTCTGACAGACGTCCTTCAGAACCTCCTCCTTGAGGTTCCTTTTGTTTTGCTTTTGTTTTCTCATTTCGTTAGCCTCTCTCAGCTGTCATGTAGTTGCACTGATTGCATCCCTTTAAATCCCTTCCCATACTGCATCACTTTGCGGTTTATACAACTTCCTGGAGTGTGTGCATGCTGTATGCTACTACTGAGTCTTCTACAGATAAGTTTTGTTCATTCATTTGTGTTTTCCTGTTTGCTGGATCCCAGGTGACCCTGACTCCCTCCGTATCAAGTGTAGGGAGCCGGTGGTCGTGTCCCCTCACTTTTATAGGGTGTTCAGGTGTTATACAGTCGAGGTAAGAGGATATGCGATCATCTACCATTGAGATTTTTGCATAGGCTGAGCAGTTAGGGAGAGAGCCAGGTCTGTTGCAGGGCTCTCCCTTTTGTTCCTTAGTTTTGGATCCAGTCAGTCGGATCTTCATTTTGTGTCTTCTAGTTTTCTGTACACCTTCCGTGACAATTTTGTGCTGAGGGAGAATGCACCGTAGATTTTCTGAATCTAGGACAAAACCTAGAAAGACACATTGTTGGGAAGGGGTTAGGTTGGATTTTTCCCAGTTTATCTGCCATCCGAGATTTATTAAAATGTTTACCACCTCCGGGGCGGAGCCTGGCCGCAGGATCAGATGGCAGCATGAAGCTGTAGCTCCTCTGCACCTGAGCATTGAAAATCCATTTGACAGCAAATGGTCCTGACCCATCAGACACCATCAGACCCCGAAAAAGCCAGCAGGACATTCAGAAATTGTTTAAGAAAAGAGACGAGCAGGCACCAGTAGCGAGACCCAAGATGGTGGAGGTATTTTTACCTGCGTCACGCAGCGCTGATGACTCTGAGCAAGAGAGCATGCCTGAGATGGACAGAGAAGACACTAAAAAAGCCCAGTATTTCAAGAGCTTTTCTCACAAAGGCACTAGAGCAAGCGCTCAAACTGGTCATAGCCGAACTTTCAGATATAAAAGGCAGAAATATCACAAATGGGCAACCGGGTAGAATCTCTGAAGAATATGGCTACAGACATAGTGGCACACTTTTCAGCATTAGCAGATCAACTAGCTGCCCACAAGGTAAAAATCAACAGGGCCCTATTCATGATAGAGGACCAAGAAAATCGGAGCAGGAGACAAAATATTCAGATCAAGGGGCTCCCGGAGTTATGTTTGCCAGCCTGGTCGGCCAAGAAAGAGCACAATCTATAGTAATTGAGCGCATCCATCGGGTGCTGAGACCGCCACCAAAGCCATCGGAGAGACCACGGGATGTGATTTGCGGCCTCTTATCATACATGGATATGGCAGGCATATTATCTGCAGCCAGGGAGAGAAACAGAATCTCCTACGAAGGTGCTGATCTGGCGTTCTATCAAGACGTGGCCCTTTCCACGCTAGCGTTCGATTTTAACCCCTCCTGGACACTCTCCGAAATGCCAAGCTTTACCAATTTGGTCTGTCCATACTTAAATGCAGCAGACGCATCATCATTCACACGCCAAAGGATCTGGCGAAAGCTTGGCAGCTACTCGATATACCCCCGGTGGAGGTGCCGTCGTTGCTGCCGGTCCTGCTCAACACTTACCTGCCGGTTCTTCCACGTCTTGAATGATGGAACAGAGCCACCAAATAAGCCTCAAAGGCATAACAAGCTGACGGAAAAAACAGCACCGCAACCAACCTGAGACTTTCATCAAAATGATCTGGCTTTGTGAAGGCACAAAGAAGTCGGCTGTTGGCAGAGGGAAGGCTGTGGGCGCATGATGCCTCAGAGGTATACGGGGGGAGACGGGGGCCTCCATGAACTGTGTGGTAGGCATTGCCAAGATGGGAGGGTTGATGCCCTAAGGCAGTGATGGTGAACCTCTTAGAGACCGAGTGCCCAAACAGCAACCCAAAACCCACCTTTTTATCGCAAAGTGCCAACACGGCAATTTAACCTGAACACCAATATCATATATCTTCCATGTACTTTATCATTTAGCTATAATAACCTGCCTACATTCAATGTGCTGCCTATGCTGTTCATAGCATGTCCTGCACTGATGAAAGGCAGGAAAAGTCTAAGGCATATAGGTACACCATAGCTCAGGTGTTATACAGTCGAGGTACGAGGATATGCGATCATCTACCATTGAGATTTTTGCATAGACTGAGCAGTTAGGGAGAGAGCCAAGTCTGTTGCAGGGCTCTCCCTTTTGTTCCTTAGTTTTGGATCCAGTCAGTCGGATCTTCATTTTGTGTCTTCTAGTTTTCTGTACACCTTCCGTGACATTATAAACCGCCAAAACCGTCTCAAGCATGGATCCGGTTTCACTTTTGACTGAACACATGCAGGGTCTTTCATTGGAGGTAGCAGATCTCCGTAAAACTGTTTCTCAGTTTCAGGTGACCGGTTCAGCTTGCGTTCATGGAGTTTGTTCTGAGCCTAAGATCTCGCTCCTGGATACGTTCTCCGTATTTTGTTCGTTTTAGAGAGGCTTGCAAACTCCATTTTCGCCTACTTCCCCATTACTCTGGTGATGAGGAGCAGAGGGTGGGGATCATCCTCTTGCTGCTCAGGGATAACGCTCAGTCCTGGGCCTTTTCGCTGCCGGTGGGGGCACGGCCCCCCTGTTCAGTGGATGAATTTTTTTTAGCCTTGGGTCAGATATATGATGATCCGGATCGTATTGCTCTGGCTGAGTCTAGACTACGTCTTTTATGCCAGGGTAAACAGTCTGCAGAGATATACTGTTCAGAATTTCGGAGATGGGCAGCTGATACTGGTTGGAATGATGCTGCAATCTGAAGTCAATTTTGCCATGGTCTTTCAGAGGGATTGAAAGATGCATTTGCCTTTCATGAGAGACCTACCTCCTTGGAGAGGAGAGATCACTCCTTCCTGTCATACTCAGTCCAAGGACAGTGCGGCGGTCTCATTCAGTGCACAGGGGTCTCAGTCGCTCTCAATCCCTTCTGAGCAGGAGCCCATGCAGCTGGGTTTGCTTGCCTCTGACAATAGAAGATTCAGCTCTCATAGGAAGGTTTGTTTCTGTTGTGGAGGTATAAATCATTTGGCAAATGTTTGTTGCTCTAGGAGATTCAGGCAGTTTTTTGAGAGTAATAAAGAAACAAAAAGAAAAAAATCCTCTAAAGACGTTCCATCTGTTACTATTGGCAAGGTTGATGCGGAAATTGAAGGTTTTCCGTTTGATTGTAGTTCCCGTTTTGTCCTACCTGCCAGGGTGGCGCTAGAGAGCAAGAACATTTTTTGTGAGATTTTTGTAGATAGTGGAGCAGCTGTCAATCTCATTGATAATCAATTTGCTATAACTCATGGTTTCCAGGTATGCACTTTGTGAAAGGATATACCTGTTTTTGCTATTGATTCCTTTCCACTTTCTCAGAAATCGCTAAAAGGGCATAGTTCACAATATCCGTTTGATTGTGAGTGATGCTCATGTTGAGGATGTGTCATGTTTCGTCCTAAGCGGGTTGCCTACTAGTGTTGGGGCTACCCTGGCTCACTAAACATAACCCCACCATTGATTGGCAAGCGAGGCAAATAAATTGTTGGAGTGACTTTTGCAGAGACAATTGCCTCACGACATCTGTTTCAGAGGTTTCTACTAAGACTGTACCATCTTTTCTCTCTGAATTTTCGGATGTGTTTTCTGAGAGTGGTGTTCAGGAATTGCCCCCTCACAGGGAGTACGATTGCCCTATTAATCTCACCCCAGGCGCCAAGCTGCCTAAATCTCGTTTATACAATCTCTCCCAACCGGAAAGGGTCGCTATGCGTGCTTATATATCTCTGAGAGTCTGAGAAAGGGACACATACGACCCTCAAAGTCACCTGTTGCCGCTGGTTTTTTCTTTGTTAAGAAAAAAGATGGTTCTTTAAGACCATGTCTGGATTTCAGGGAGCTGAACAGTATCACGATTTGTGACCCTTATTCGCTTCCTCTGATCCTGAACCTGTTTAACCAGATTGTTGGGGCTAAAGTTATTTCCAAGTTGGATCTAAGAGGGGCATACAACCTGGTCAGGGTCAGAGAAGGAGACGAATGGAAGACGGCCTTCAATACCCCTAAGGGCCATTTTGAGAATTTGGTTATGCCTTTTGGTTTGATGAATGCTCCAGCCGTCTTTCAGCATTTTGTGAACAGCATTTTTTTATCATTTAATGGGGAAATTTGTATTAGTGTATCTAGATGACATTTAGATTTTTTCTCCTGATTTCAAAACTCATAAGGAACACTTATGTCAGGTCTTGCTCATCCTGCGGGAGAATAAATTGTACGCTAAACTGGAAAAATGTGTGTTTGCGGTTCCAGAAATTCAATTTCTGGGGTTTCTTCTCTCCGCTGCTGGTTTTCGCATGGACCCCGAGAAGGTCCACGCTGTGCTTGAGTGGGAGCTTCCTGAGAATCAGAAGGCGCTGATGCGTTTTTTGGGTTTTGCCAATTATTACAGGAAGTTTATTTTTGAATTATTCCTCTGTTGTTAAACCACTCACTGATATGACTAGAAAGGGGGTAGATTTTTCCTCCTGGTCAGTAGAGGCGCGTAAGGCCTTTTCTAATATCAAGGAGAGTTTTGCTTCCGCTCCCATCTTGGTACAACCTGATATTTCTCTACCCTTCATAGTTGAGGTTGATGCTTCTGAGGTGGGTGTGGGTGCTGTCTTGTCTCAGGGTCCCTATCCTGCCAAATGGCGACCGTGTGCCTTTTTCTCGAAGAAACTCTCCTCCACAGAGAGAAATTGCGATGTGGGAGATAGGGAGTTGTTGGCCATCAAATTAGCTTTTGAGGAATGGCGCCATTGGCTAGAGGGAGCCAGACACCCTATTACCGTGTTTACTGACCATAAGAATCTGGCCTACTTGGAGTCAGCCAAGCGTCTGAACCCGAGACAGGCCAGATGGTCTTTGTTCTTTTCAAGGTTTAATTTTGTTGTCACGTTCCGCCCTGGGGTTAAGAATGTGAAGGCGGATGCCCTGTCACGTTGTTTTCCGGGAGGTGGGAATTTTGAAGACCCAGGTCCCATTTTGACTGAAGGTGTGGTGGTCTCTTCTCTTTATCCTGAATTGGAGGCAGAGGTTCAGGTAGCCCAGTCATAGGCTCCTGATCTTTGTCCTCCTGGGAGGCTGTTTGTGCCTCTCGCTTTAAGACACAAGATTTTTAAGGAGCACCACGATACTGTCCTTGCTGGGCACCCGGGGGCAAGAGCCACAGTGGATCTCATCGCTCGAAGATTCTGGTGGCCGGCGCTTCGTAAGTCGGTTGAGGGTTTTGTGGCAGCCTGCGAGACCTGCGCTCGTGCCAAAGTCCCTCATTCACGGCCATCAGGTCCTCTCCTTCCGTTACCCATTCCTTCCCGTCCTTGGACACATCTGTCCATGGAATTCATTACGGACCTGCCTCGTTCCTCGGGGAAGACTGTGATTCTGGTGGTGGTGGACCGTTTTAGCAAAATGGTGTATTTCATTCCTTTTCCTGGCTTGCCCAATGCTAAGACGCTGGCGCAGGCATTTATTGATCACATTGTCAAATTGCATGGTATTCCTTCAGACATAGTCTCTGATAGGGGCACACAGTTTGTTTCCAGATTCTGGAAGGCTTTCTGTTCTCGCTTGGGGGTTCGGTTGTCATTCTCTTCTGCTTTCCACCCGCAGTCAAATGGCCAGACACAGCGCGTCAATCAGAATCTGGAGACATATCTGCGCTGTTTTGTGGCGGAGAATCAGGAGGATTGGTGTTCTTTTTTGTCCCTTGCTGAGTTTGCTTTAAATAACCGTCGTCAGGAGTCACCATTTTTTGGTGCATATGGGTTTCATCCGCAGTTTGGGACATTCTCTGGAGAGGGGTCTTCTGGTTTACCCTGATGAGGACAGATTCTCCTCGTCTTTGTCATCTATTTGGCAAAAGATTCAGGATAATCTAAAGAGCATGAGTGAGAGATATAAGCGTGTGGTGGATAAGAGACGTGTGCCTGGTCCGGACCTGAATGTTGGTGATCTGGTGTGGTTGTCTACTAAGAATATCAAATTGAAGGTTCCCTCCTGGAAGTTGGGTCCTAAGTTTATTGGGCCTTACAAAATCTTGTCCGTCATCAATCCTGTTGCCTACCGTCTTGATCTTCCTCAGACTTGGAAGATCCATAATGTTTTTCATAAGTCCTTATTAAAACCTTATGTCCAACCCATTGTACCCTCGTCTTTGCCTCCTCCTCCGATTGTGGTTGATGGTAATCTTGAATTTCAGGTCTCTAGGATTGTGGATTCTCGTGTTGTCCGCGGTTCTCTCCAGTACCTCGTTCATTGGGAGGGTTATGGTCCTGAGGAGAGGATGTGGGTCCCAGTGACGGACATTAAGGCCACTCGTCTCATCAGGGCTTTCCATAGGTCCCATCCTGAGAAGATGGGCTCTGAGTGTCCGGAGTCCACTCGTAGAAGGAGGGGTACTGTCACCACCAGACATCTGTGAAGCTCTGACAGACGTCCTTCAGAACCTCCTCCTTGAGGTTCCTTTTGTTTTGCTTTCGTTTTCTCATTCGTTAGCCTCTCTCAGCTGTCATGTAGTTGCACTGATTGCATCCCTTTAAATCCCTTCCCATACTGCATCACTTTGCGGTTTATACAACTTCCTGGAGTGTGTGCATGCTGTATGCTACTACTGAGTCTTCTACAGATAAGTTTTGTTCATTCATTTGTGTTTTCCTGTTTGCTGGATCCCAGGTGACCCTGACTCCCTCCGTATCAAGTGTAGGGAGCCGGTGGTCGTGTCCCCTCACTTTTATAGGGTGTTCAGGTGTTATACAGTCGAGGTAAGAGGATATGCGATCATCTACCATTGAGATTTTTGCATAGGCTGAGCAGTTAGGGAGAGAGCCAGGTCTGTTGCAGGGCTCTCCCTTTTGTTCCTTAGTTTTGGATCCAGTCAGTCGGATCTTCATTTTGTGTCTTCTAGTTTTCTGTACACCTTCCGTGACAATTTTGTGCTGAGGGAGAATGCACCGTAGATTTTCTGAATCTAGGACAAAACCTAGAAAGACACATTGTTGGGAAGGGGTTAGGTTGGATTTTTCCCAGTTTATCTGCCATCCGAGATTTATTAAAATGTTTACCACCTCCGGGGCGGAGCCTGGCCGCAGGATCAGATGGCAGCATGAAGCTGTAGCTCCTCTGCACCTGAGCATTGAAAATCCATTTGACAGCAAATGGTCCTGACCCATCAGACACCATCAGACCCCGAAAAAGCCAGCAGGACATTCAGAAATTGTTTAAGAAAAGAGACGAGCAGGCACCAGTAGCGAGACCCAAGATGGTGGAGGTATTTTTACCTGCGTCACGCAGCGCTGATGACTCTGAGCAAGAGAGCATGCCTGAGATGGACAGAGAAGACACTAAAAAAGCCCAGTATTTCAAGAGCTTTTCTCACAAAGGCACTAGAGCAAGCGCTCAAACTGGTCATAGCCGAACTTTCAGATATAAAAGGCAGAAATATCACAAATGGGCAACCGGGTAGAATCTCTGAAGAATATGGCTACAGACATAGTGGCACACTTTTCAGCATTAGCAGATCAACTAGCTGCCCACAAGGTAAAAATCAACAGGGCCCTATTCATGATAGAGGACCAAGAAAATCGGAGCAGGAGACAAAATATTCAGATCAAGGGGCTCCCGGAGTTATGTTTGCCAGCCTGGTCGGCCAAGAAAGAGCACAATCTATAGTAATTGAGCGCATCCATCGGGCGCTGAGACCGCCACCAAAGCCATCGGAGAGACCACGGGATGTGATTTGCGGCCTCTTATCATACATGGATATGGCAGGCATATTATCTGCAGCCAGGGAGAGAAACAGAATCTCCTACGAAGGTGCTGATCTGGCGTTCTATCAAGACGTGGCCCTTTCCACGCTAGCGTTCGATTTTAACCCCTCCTGGACACTCTCCGAAATGCCAAGCTTTACCAATTTGGTCTGTCCATACTTAAATGCAGCAGACGCATCATCATTCACACGCCAAAGGATCTGGCGAAAGCTTGGCAGCTACTCGATATACCCCCGGTGGAGGTGCCGTCGTTGCTGCCGGTCCTGCTCAACACTTACCTGCCGGTTCTTCCACGTCTTGAATGATGGAACAGAGCCACCAAATAAGCCTCAAAGGCATAACAAGCTGACGGAAAAAACAGCACCGCAACCAACCTGAGACTTTCATCAAAATGATCTGGCTTTGTGAAGGCACAAAGAAGTCGGCTGTTGGCAGAGGGAAGGCTGTGGGCGCATGATGCCTCAGAGGTATACGGGGGGAGACGGGGGCCTCCATGAACTGTGTGGTAGGCATTGCCAAGATGGGAGGGTTGATGCCCTAAGGCAGTGATGGTGAACCTCTTAGAGACCGAGTGCCCAAACAGCAACCCAAAACCCACCTTTTTATCGCAAAGTGCCAACACGGCAATTTAACCTGAACACCAATATCATATATCTTCCATGTACTTTATCATTTAGCTATAATAACCTGCCTACATTCAATGTGCTGCCTATGCTGTTCATAGCATGTCCTGCACTGATGAAAGGCAGGAAAAGTCTAAGGCATATAGGTACACCATAGACTTTCTCCAGGGTGCGGGTGCCCACAGAGAGGGCTCTGAGTGCCGCCTCTGGCACCCGTGCCATAGGTTCGCCATCACTGCCCTAAGGAGATAATCTCATCTCGTGTGGTCCCCCCCCCCCTCTTCCTCCTCCAGTTGACTTTGCAGAGCCTGGCCTCCTGAAATGAAAATCTTCGCCATTTCTTTCACGTGCTTTACATTGGGCGACTGTTTAATTTGTTTTTGGTGTTGTTCCATCTTTCCCTTCGAATGCCTGCTTTTCTATCTATCTTTTCTTCCTATATCTATGTTTTCACTAAACACAAAAAGGTATTTCATTTATAGAGGCCCAGGAGACAAATAGTCTGCTAGGTGATATTTAGAAGCAGAGGTTAGATCTCAACACATGGAAATTGTTACCATAGGCTATATCTCAGATGCATCTGTTATTGTTAACTTAGGACTGACTCAGTTACTCTAGGTATGTAAGACTGACAGTATTGTAAAGCTATATTACAATTTTATACCATTATACTGTATGTGCAAAGTGTATTAAGCTGAGTAATAAAACGTCAATGCTCTTTTGGATTATCAATAGATGTTATTATCTTGTTCAGATGTATTTTCTGTAAATTGAAAATAAAGAATTTATAAAAATAAAAATAAATGTTTACCACCTCTAGCAGACGAGAGTATAGAAGTTCCACAGATTCTGCTACTATCAGGAGGTCGTCTAAGTAAGGTATAATGAGAATGTCTTTTTCCCTTATGTGGGTCATGACCTCTGCCATTAACTTCGTAAAAAGTCTCGGAGCCTGGGAAATTCCAAATGGAAGAGCTCTGTACTGTAGATGATGCACCTGATCTTCCATAGACACAATTACTCTAAAGGTATTTTTGGAAATCGGCATGAATCAGGACATGACAGTAAGCATCCTTTATGTCTAAGGTGGCCATTACACAGTCCTTGAAAAGATGCTTTATTGCCGACTGCACGGACTCTATTCAGAATTTTTTGTAGACGAGGTATTGATTTAAGTCTTTCAGATTTATGATCATTCTGAAGTAACTGTCCGGCTTGGGTACGAGAAAAAGGGAAGAATAAAACCCTCTTCCTTGTTCTGAGTCTGGGATGGGAACTAGGACATTTTCTTTAAAAGGGAAAACACTTCCTCCTCTAGTGCTAGATCTTTTGCTGAATTTTGAGTCAAACTTGTAACTTTTAGCCTTTCCGCTGGGGGAGAGAAACTCTAGACGAAAACCGTCTTTCACGATACCATTTATCCAGGGGCTTGCATAAATTTTTCCCCAAGCCCGAGAAAAAAAGAGATAGTCTTCCCCCCACAGGACAGTAACCGTCGTTGTTGACTAGACTTGGGGCCTGAAGAGGACTGTGAATTAAAGAGGAAACCTTTATCCTTTCTACTCTTGTTCTCTCTCAACCTGTTTTGCTTTTTATTTGATTTATCGAAACGTTTGTTATTTTTTTTTTTTAAAACTGCTGCTTCCTAGGGGGATTAGATACGGCAAAACCCTTCTTATTATCAGAGGCTTTTTCCAAGAGGTCATCCAGAACTGAACCGAACAGAAATTCACCCTTACATGGGATAGAACAAAGTTTGTTTTTCAAACTTGTGTCCCCAGACCATCCTTTCAGCCAAATCGCTCTTCTAGCTGAATTGGAAAGAACAGCGGATCTGGCATTTAATCTTAATGCATCAGCCAATGCATCTGAAATAAAGTCCACCGCTTTAAGTATATTGGGAAGAAAAAAACTAGGAGCTGGTCCCTAGAAGTCTTATTCTGGATGTGGGATTCTAAATCCTGAAGCCACAATATAGGTAGTGGCTATATTAGGCTTAAAGGCCTGAGTAGAGGCCTCCCAAACTTTTTTAAGGTACAGCTCAGCCCTTCTATCCATCCGGTCTTTTAAAGCGCCAAGATCCTCAAAAGGCAAAGCAGATCTCTTTGAGATTTTCACAATAGGGACATCTAGTTTAGGAGGCCTGTCCTAACAGGATGACTCGCCTTCATCAAAAGGATATTTGTTCTCTGGATTCATCCACCTTTATCGTGGTTCTAATAGCTTTGAGTAGGGAATCCATATCCTCAGGGGAGAATAAAGGTCTACCCGTGGAAATTTCATCTGAGGAAGAGCTTGAACTATCCAGGGTCTCTCCTTGCTCATTCTCCCCGGAAGATTCACTATCAGATATGATATTAGAATGACCTTGCTTGCCCGCGGCTGAGGAAGGTAGGCACTTCTTTAACATTTTGATAGAATCAGAGACCTCAGATTTGACAATCTCTTTGATGCTCTGAAGTAATGATGGGGATTCCTCCTCTACCACCTTATTAGCACAATTCTGACATAACATTTTAGACCAGGAAAAGGCGAGTTTTTTCTTGCAGATGGCACACTCTCTTCCTTTAATTTTAGCAGTGACTTTCCTAGGGGCCTCTTTAGTATAAAGAGAATAAACACCATTAGGCACAACAGGGAGGAATACAAAAGGTGGGGATTGACCCCCTTACCCCACCAGGATTACCGGTCTACCATCCTGTACATGAGCGCGCTGACCACTCTCTTCTTCCATGTCTCTGAATAAAGCGTCCATATGCACCTAGGAATGCTTACTGGCTGGCTGGGATCCTTCTGACCGCACGCTGGGAAGGAGGTCCAAGCAACCCAGGTCAGGTCCCTGCCGGCATACCAAATGCGGCCTTTATGGGGAGGATATATCAGCTTGCCTTCCGGAACGCTGGTTACCTGGAACCAAATACGATAAGTCGCGACCCGCAACTTCCGGTTTACGCACGGAGCGTGCATAGAAATGAAGGAACCTCCCCCAGCTTCTGTAAAGCTACCGGAAGCCAGAACAAGAACAGTACAGGCTTGCCGGGGCTACCTCACAGTAAGTCCTGGAACTGCACTCGACAACCAAAAAGTCAGAGACCCAGAAGGACGCTGCCCCAGATTTGGCAGGTGGCTCCTAGTTGAGTCTTGCGCCACACCAGGTAACCCAAATTGGTATATTAAGCTGGGCTCCTGCAGCCTAATCTTTTAAACTCTCCACCGTATGTCCTATCCTTAGAAAAAAAAAAAAATGGAATGTACTCCGTGTGCATTCTGTTTCCGTATTTCCATTCCATTGAAAGATAGAAGATGTCCTATTATTGCCCGCAAATCACGTTCCGTGGCTCCATTCAAGTCAATGGGTTCCGCCAAAAAAGGAACACATACGGAAATGCATCCATATGTCTTCTGTATCCGTTCCGTTTTTGCGGATCCATCCATTGAAAATGTTATGCCCAGCCCAATTTTTTCTATGTAATTACTGTATACTGTATGTGCCATACGGAAAAACGGAACGGAAACACAACGGAAACAAAAAACGGAACAACGGATCCGCAAAATACTGAAAAATCCATATGGTCATGTGAAAGAGGCCTAAATGGAACCCACAGATACTAATGTTGCCTAATGATGTCTATACACCTTCAATAGCTGTCCAAGGAGCGCTCGTTCAGCCAGCAACTACCTCTCCTAAATCCCCAATACACATACAGGTGAAACTCGAAAAATTTGAATATCGTGCAAAAGTCCATTTATTTCAGTAATGCAAATTAAAAGGAATTGCATTAATGCAGCTTAAAATTAGAATTTTGTGAAAAGGTTCAATATTCTAGGCTCAAAGTGTCACACTCTAGTCAGCTAATTAATCCATACCCCCTGAGCAAAGGGGACCTGAGATTGTGACTTTGGGGTTTCATAGGCTGTAAGCCATAATCATCCAAATTCTAACAAATAAAGGCTTGAAATATCTCGCTTTGCATGTAATGAGTCTATCTCATATGTTAGATTCACCTTTTAAGTTGCATTAGGCCTCATGCACACAACCGTTGTTCGGGTCCGCATCCGAGCCGCAGTTTTTGCGGCTTGGATGCGGACCCATTCACTTCAATGGGGCCGCAAAAGATGCGGACAGCACTCTGTGTGCTGTCTGCATCCGTTGCACCGTTCCGTGGCCCCGCAAAAAAAAAAATAGCATGTCCTATTCTTGTCCGTTTTGCAGACAAGAATAGGCATTTCTACAATGGGCCACCCGTTGCGTTCCGCAAATTGCGGAAGGCACACGTGCGGCTTCCGTTTTTTGCGGATCAGTGGTTTGCGGACCGCAAAAAAACGAAACGGTGGTGTGCATGAGGCCTTACTGAAATAAATCAACTTTGCACGATATTAAAAAATCTTCGAGTTTCACCTGTACATGCTTGGCTTATGTGCATGCGTTTTCATGGGGAGCGAGCAGAAAGCAGCTGTCAGATACCTCTGGCGGTGGATTATCACTCAAGAATAAAAGGCTCTGGTGTTGCAAGTGTCCGATCCTTCTCTACTCTCACATCATCTGTAGGGGAAAGTCAGAAGCTCCCCATACAAATTGGGTTGTTGACTGGTTACACTGGAAACAACAAGTCTAGTATAGTTTTGAAAAGTTTCAAAATCAATGTGGAATTCATATTATACTATTTCCAACACTGACATGATCACGGCTAAGGGCACTACAAAAAAAGAAGAGATTTTCCTGCTCATAGAGGAAAGACACAAGTGCATATTACACAGCATAGCTAATAAAAATATATACAGAATACTCAATGCCTGCCCCATGTGAGCAGCAGAGCCTGAGTGTGCAGAGTAATGATATCAAGATATGTCAGGGGCAAAAGACAGTAAGGGTACAACCACGTGGTGCGGTCATTTAATGGTTGACGGGAGATATTAGCAATGCAGACCATTGCGGACTATGCGGTCTTCATAAGTTAGGCTTTCACACTAACATTTCTATTTTACGGTACTGAGATCCGTCATAGGGTCTCAATACAGGAAAAAAAACGCTTTGGTTTTCTCCCCATTTATTGTCAATGGGGACAAAACGTAACTGAATAGAAGGTAATGCTCCAAAATGCATTCAGTTCTGTTTGGTTGCGTTCTCATACCGGAGAGCAAACCGCTGCAAGCTGTGGTTTTCTTTCCGTCATGGGATGCGGATCAAAACAGGTACATCATGACCCACAATGCAAATCAATGGGGACGGATCCGTTTTCTCTGACACAATAGAAAACAAATCCGTCCCCCATTGACTTTCAATGGAGCTCATGATGGATCCGTCTTGGGTATGTTACAGATAATACAAACGGATTCGTTCAGGACGGAGGCAGACGGTTGTATTATCAGTAAGGCTCCTTGCAGACGATGCGTTGCGAATGCGTTCAGTGAAAAATGAGCGATTTCGCAGGCAAAGTCATTCAGTTTTGCCTGCGATCTCGTTCAGTTGTTCAGTTTTTATCGCGCGGGTGCAATGCGTTTTAATGCGTTTTGCATGCACGTGATAAAAAACGGAAGGTTTACAAACAACATCTCTTAGCAACCATCCGTGAAAAACGCATGCTTGCAGGTGCGATGCGATTTTCACGGGGCTCCATTCACTTCTATGGGGCCAGCGTTGCGTGAAAATCGCTGAATATAGAACATGCTGCAATTTTCACGCAACGCACAAGTGATGCGTGGAAACCAACGCACATGTACACAGCCCCATTGAAATGAATAGGTCCGGATTCCGTGCGGGCGCAATGCATTCACATTACTCATTGCACCCACGCGGAATATTCGCTTGTGTGAAAGGGGCCTAATGGAAGCGTTTTTGCTGAACTCTGCCGGATTCAGCAAAAATGCAAGTGTGAAAGTAGCCTTAACAAGAGCCAGCTGCAACCCGTGTGGTACTCAGGCACAACCCTGCCATGTGGACGTACCTATATAGCAAAGGTAGGAAGTGAAAGGGTACCTAGGATAATAGTTTCCTCCTGTAAAAGTATAAGAAGTCACCAAGGACTTCACAGAACTTACAGCTGGCTCCAAGAAGACTTCGAATCACTTACAGTATCCCTTATACTACACCCCTCAGCTGCTGTAAAACTTTTTTCTTAGGGTGTTCGTTCACACGACCGTCGGTGTCCCGTTCTTGTATTGCGGACCGCATTTGCGGATCCGCAATACACGGGTACTGTTCCATTGTCATTCTGCATCACGGATGCGGACCCATTCATTTCAATGGGTCCGCAAATCCGGAGATGCGGAACGGAAGCACGGAACAGAACACTACGGAAGCACTACGGAGTGCTTTCTGGGGTTCCGTTCCGTGCCTCCGAACAAGCTCTATCTTTTTGCGGAACAGAGGGATCGCGGACCCATTCAAGTGAATGGGTCTGCGATCCCCATGTGCCTGCCCCACGGAAGGTGCCCGTGCATTGCGGACCGCAATTTACGGTTTACAGCACAGGCACGGGACACCAACCGAGCAGCCGTGAACAAGCCCTTAATAAGAGAAACAGAGTCTTCAAAATGAAGGCTGCAGAACATGAGGTGTGTATAGTGCTAGCCATGATGCCTTCACCAGTGTGACCCCACTGATTGCCAGCTACAGTGTATCCTCATACAGTGCCAACCACAGTGTGCTTTCAAAGGCAGCCACAATGCCCTGCAGAGTCAGGTAAAATGTGCCCCCAAAGGTCAGTCACAATGGCCCTTGGTGTCAGTGATAATGTCCTCCAGTGCCAGCCACAGTACCCAGGTCACAAAACAGCCACATTACTCCAGCTCAGTCCTTCTATGGCAGTTAGGGCGCATTCACACGAACGTGGTTTGATTCCGCATCCGAGCTGCATTTTTTGCAGCTCGGATGCAGACCCATTCACTTCAATGGGGCCCCAAAGGATGCGGACAGCACTCCGTGTGCTGTCCAGATCCGATGCTCCGTTCCTTGGCCCCGCAAAAATTATAGATCATGTTCTATTCTTGTCCATTTTGCAGACAAGAATAAACATTTCTATAATGGGCCTCCTGTTCCGCAAATTGCGGAAGGCACATGGGCGGCATCCGTGTTTTGCGGATCTGCAACTTACGGACTGCAAAACACGGCACTTCATGTGCATGAGCCTTTAGGCTGAGTTCACACTTCAGTTATTTGGTCAGTTATTTCTATCTTTGTGAGCTAAAACCAGTAGTGAAGCCTACTCAAAGACAAGGTATAATGGAAAGATTTTCTATTAAGAAATTCTATTGATTATAACATAGCTTTTGCATTCAAATATATTAAATTGTGTATGAATCTTCGTATGTGCCAACCTATTCCAACAGACTGAAAACTCCCTTTCACACGAACGATAAAGATTGGCTCCGGATGCGTTCAGTGAAACTCTTTTTTGCGGATGCGATGCGATTTTCACGCAGCTCCATTCACTTCTATGGGGCTGGCGTTGCGTAAAAATCGCAGAATATAGAACATGCTGTGATTTTCACCAAAGCACATGTAACACAGCCACACTGAAATGAATGAGTTCGGATTCCGTGCGGGCACAATGCGTACGCATCATGCATTGCACACGCATGGAACACTTGCTCGTGTAAAAGTGGTCTAACACTTTTGTCTAGAAAAGCTCCTCCAGTTTTCCTGCTGGAGTGAGATTGTGACTTTTTTGCGTCTCAGTGACAAATCTGGAGTGAAACTCATTTACATAGCTAAGCACGCCCGCTTTTCCACCCACATTACAAAACTGGAGTGAGTGGTGTAAAAATGCAAAAAGTCGGTAAGTTTTGCGCAAGTGAGTGAAAAAGTTGCACATTTTTGCGCAAGCAAGTGCAAAAAGTTGCAAAAGCCCAATTTTGCTACTTTTTCGAGCCAGAATTCTGGAATGAAGACATGATAAATCAGGGCATAAATAGTCATTCCTTGAAGATATATTTTCTCTGTGATGCAGCTGGATTTATCAGACCCTGTATATTTTACTCTTTTTTATCTGGTATTAGGCTATTTACAAATCTTTGAGTCCAGTCTGTTTCTAGATTGCTGCCAAAGTGAGGCCCTTTTTCTTGTGAAACAAGGCTACGTGTGCTGGCCGTGCCCATAAAAATCTCACTTGTCCAGATCCAATTAGGTGAAAGAGACTAAGCATTATCTTTCCGAGCAACACTGATATGGAGACTAATGTCTTACATTAGAAAGCATGTTCTAAATCCTAAAAGGCTCCTGGGAATCTTAATATAGTAGCAATGCTATGAGAAGAATGTGAGTGACACATGCTGAGCATGTAGAGGTTATCATGTGTCTGAAAAGTGGTTAGCACGGTATCAGCAGATGTGCACAGAATAAGGTCTTCAGACTGCATTTATAAAGTGGAAGTGATAAGCATTGGGGCTCATGCACACAGCCATAAAGGCAGCATTTACAGTACTTGTGTAAGCCTTCTTACAGAGGCATGCACGAGAATATCGCCATACATAGAATCTCTGTACTAGGAAGCCATAAAGCTCTCATGTACTGGGCTCTGCCATATTAAAGGGGTTGTCCAACGAAAAATATTCTGCAGTTTTCAAACCAGCACCTGGATCTGAACACTTTTGTAATTGCATGTAATTAAAAAGGTTGTATAGCTACTGAGTTAGTCAATAAAATGTATCTGTATAGTGCCACTTAATTTCTTATTTCTTTGACCTGCTCACTGAGAAGGCCGCACATGCTCAGTGTCATCCTTCATCTGCCTCCTGAGCTGTGATAGGTAGAGCATGGACACGCCCCCTGAGCTGCCGCAGAAAAGACACGCCCCTTGAGCTGCCAGCTTGATATAAATGGGGAGATCCCTGGATCCATGTGAGGTACAGGGCTGGTTATAGCTTTGTTATAAAGAGGTTGGCATGTACTATATGATGTCTGGTTTTCATGTTTTACATTAGCCATGGGATAAGCCCTTTACAGAGGTTGTCTCATTTCAGCAAATGACATTTATCATGTAGAGAAAGTTAATACAAGGCACTTACTAATGTATTGTGATTGTCCATTTTGCCTCCTTTGCTGGCTGGATATAATTCTCCATCACATTATACACTGATTGTATCCATGGTTACGACCACCCACCTAATCTACATGATAAATGCCATTTGCTGAAGTGAGACAACCCTTTTAACTCCTTCCCCGTTGGTAAATTTACATTGGTGGTTGAGTATTTAAAAATGTCATCCACTCACGAGCACAGCAGGCTCCATAGCCACAGGTTGCCTCCTATTTTAAATGTGGATTGCATATGTTTAACCCCTCAGATGCCCTGGTCAAATGTGACCGCGGCAAATATGACGTAAAAAAAACGGGAGCACGCGCTCCGCTGTGCACCCGCTCCCCCTAGCGAGGATCAGGTGAGTTGGAGGGTGAGTGATACAAGGCTGCTGCACACTAGTTCCTATGGAAAGGTAGGGCTCCATAGAAACATAGGGGGTCATTTATTAAGAAATATACTGTATGCGTATTAAAGGCACAGATTTTGTTGCAAAGGGGTTCTACAGCAAAATCTGCAACTTTTTCCCGCTTACACCACTTTTCTGAGGTGGAGGAAAAAGGGTGGCGTGATGTGGGAGGGGAAGAGGGCGAGCCGGCCAGCCGGTCTCATTTATTATTTTCTACACCAGTTTATGGCGTGGAAAACTACACCAGCAAGGGGCCGGCAGTACCAAGAGCCAAAGTTATGTAGAGGCCTGCGCCTTCCTTATTCCATCCGGGGAATAAGACCAGCATATAAATTGTCTTAATAAATGACCCCAAAGTGTATTTCACATAGCCATACATTGGGGTCTAAGAGAAAAGCAATCTAATGACAGCTTCTCATAATTCACTATAGGAAAAAATATATATACAGTATATTAAAATTGAAATCGTCCCCAAAATAAAAATGACATAAACAATTAAAAAATAAACATCAAGGAGATCACCGCGTGTGAAAACAGCTCCATACACATAAAAATAAAAGGTTATGGGGGTAACAATATGGTGATGCATAGAAAAAAATATTTTTTTTCAAAAATGTATTTATTTTCAGTATTAAAACGCAAAAAAAAACTATACATATGTGGTATTGTTGTAATTGTACTGACGCTGTTTTGTTAACAGTGTCTAATATACCTGCTACCTGGTCCTCTGGTGGTCCCTTTTGCTTGGATCGACCATCAGAGGACACAGGCAGCTCTGTAAGTAGCACCAAGCACCAAGCACCACACTACACTACCCCCCTGTCACTTATTAACCCCTTATTAACCCCTGATCACCCCATATAGACTCCCTGATCACCCCCCTGTAAGGGTCCATTCAGACGTCCGTATGTGTTTTGCGGATCCGCGGATCCGCAAAACACAGACACTGGCAATGTGCTTTCCGGATTTTGCGGATCCACACATTGCCAGAACTATATAGAAAATGCCTTTTCTTGTCTGCAATTGCGGACAAGAATAGGACATGTTCTATAGGCTCTACAAAAAACGCAGTGTTCGACTGATCAGGCCTGATCTTGTGCGCACACTTGCGTTCAGTCTGCCCCCACAGTGACAGAAATGTTTTTTTTTCTTATCACTGCAAAAACACCGTAAAATCGCTGCGGCGCTATAAAGATCGCTTTTGAGGGGCATGGCGAGTTCATAGAAGATTATTTTTTTTTTGGCACAAGTTAGCAGAAATTGATTTTATTTATTTTTTAGTTTTTTATTACAAAGTCTCATATTCCACTAACTTGTGACAAAAAATAAAATCTTCCATGAATTCACCATACCCCTCACGGAATCCAAATGCGTAAAAATGCCCTGTGAAATCCTAAAGGTACTCATTGTAATTTGGGCCCCTTTGCGCATCTTGGCTGCAAAAAAGTGTCGCAAATGTGGTATCGCCGTACTCAGAAGAAGTAGGGCAATGTGTTTTGGGGTGTATTTTTTACATATACCCATGCTGGGTGAGAGAAATATCTCTCTATAATGACAACTTTGTATAAAAAAATGGAAAAAGTTGTCATTTACAGAGATATTTCTCACACACAGTATGGGTATATGTAAAAATACACCTCAAAACACATTGCCCTACTTCTTCTGAGTACGGCGATACCACATGTGACACTTTTTTGCAGCCTAGGTGTGCAAAGGGGCCCAAATTCCAATGGGTACCTTTAGGATTTCACAGGGCATTTTTTACGCATTTGGATTCCAAACTACTTCTCGCGCTTTAGGGCCCCTAAAATGCAAGGGCAGTATAAATACCCCACAAGTGACCCCATTTTAGAAAGAAGACACCCCAAGGTATTCCATGAGGGGTATGGTGAATTCATGTAAAATTTTATTTTTTGTCACAAGTTAGTGGAATATGAGACTTTGTACAAACCGGATTCCCAAAAAGTTGGGACACTAAACAAATTGTGAATAAAAACTGAATGCAATGATGTGGAGATGGCAAATGTCAATATTTTATTTGTAATAGAACGTAGATGACAGATCAAACGTTTAATCCGAGTAAATGTATCATTTTAAAGGAAAAATACGTTGATTCAAATTTTCACGGTGTCAACAAATCCCAAAAAAGTTGGGACAAGTAGCAATAAGAGGCTGGAAAAAGTAAATTTGAGCATAACGAAGAGCTGGAAGACCAATTAACACTAATTAGGTCAATTGGCAACATGATTGGGTATAAAAAGAGCTTCTCAGAGTGGCAGTGTCTCTCAGAAGCCAAGATGGGTAGAGGATCACCAATTCCCACAATGTTGCGCAGAAAGATAGTGGAGCAATATCAGAAAGGTGTTACCCAGCGAAAAATTGCAAAGACATTGCATCTATCATCATCAACTGTGCATAACATCATCCGAAGATTCAGAGAATCTGGAACAATCTCTGTGTGTAAGGGTCAAGGCCGTAAAACCATACTGGATGACCGTGATCTCCGGGCCCTTAAACGACACTGCACCAAAAACAGGAATGCTACTGTAAAGGAAATCACAGAATGGGCTCAGGAATACTTCCAGAAACCATTGTCAGTGAACACAATCCACCGTGCCATCCGCCGTTGCCAGCTGAAACTCTACAGTGCAAAGAAGAAGCCATTTCTAAGGAAGATCCACAAGCTCAGGCGTTTTCACTGGACCAGGGATCATTTAAAATGGAGTGTGGCAAAATGGAAGACTGTTCTGTGGTCAAACGAGTCACGATTCGAAGTTCTTTTTGGAAATCTGGGACGCCTTGTAATCTGGACCAAAGAGGACAAGGACAACCCAAGTTGTTATCAACGCTCAGTTCAGAAGCCTGCATCTCTGATGGTATGGGGTTGCATGAGTGCGTGTGGCATGGGCAGCTTGCATGTCTGGAAAGGCACCATCAATGCAGAAAAATATATTCAGGTTCTAGAACAACATATGCTCCCATCCAGACGTCATCTCTTTCAGAGAAGACCCTGCATTTTTCAACAAGATAATGCCAGACCACATTCTGCATCAATCACAACATCATGGCTGCGTAGGAGAAGGATCCGGGTACTGAAATGGCCAGTCTGCAGTCCAGATCTTTCACCTATAGAGAACATTTGGCGCATCATAAAGAAGAAGGTGCAACAAAGAAGGCCCAAGACGATTGAACAGTTAGAGGCCTGTATTAGACAAGAATGGGAGAGCATTCCTATTTCTAAACTTGAGAAACTGGTCTCCTCGGTCCCCAGACGTCTGTTGAGTGTTGTAAGAAGAAGGGGAGATGCCACACAGTGGTGAAAATGGCCTTGTCCCAACTTTTTGGGGATTTGTTGACACCATGAAATTCTGATTCAACATATTTTTCCCCTGAAAATTGTACATTTTCTCAGTTTAAACTTTTGTTCTGTGATTTATGTTCTATTCTGAATAAAATATTAGAAGTTGGCACCTCCACATCATTGCATTCAGTTTTTATTCACGATTTGTATAGTGTCCCAACTTTTTGGGAATCCGGTTTGTAAGAAAAAAAAATATAAATTCCATTTCTGCTAACTTGTGACAAAAAATAAAAACTTCCATGAACTCACTATGCCCATCAGCGAATACCTTAGGGTGCCTACTTTCCGAAATGGGGTCATTTGTGGGGTGTTTCTACTGTCTGGGCATTGTAGAACCTCAGGTAACATGACAGGTGCTCAGAAAGTCAAAGTGCGTAAATTAATTTTTTTGCACCATAGTTTGTAAACGCTATAACTTTTACCCAAACCAATAAATATACACTTATTGCATTTTTTTTATCAAAGACATGTAGAACAATAAATTTAGAGAAAAATTTACATAGAAATGTAGTTTTATTTGAAAAATGTTACAACAGAAAGTGAAAAATGTAATTTTTTTGCAAAAATTTCAGTCAATTTTGATTAATATCAAAAAAAGTTAAAATGTCAGCAGCAATGAAATACCACTAAATGAAAGCTCTATTAGTGAGAAGAAAAGGAGGTAAAATTCATTTGGGTGGTAAGTTGTATGACCGAGCAATAAACCGTGAAAGTAGTGTAGTGCAGAATTGTAAAAAGTGGTCTGGTCATTAAGGGGGTTTAAGCTAGGGGGGCTGAGGTGGTTAAAACCTGAATTAGAACCCATTTTAATTACAGTGTATAATACAAAACACCAAGGGTGTGAATACTTTCACTGAGTATTTTAGGTTTGCCTTCAAACCCACATAAACATATCAACTTAATATTCATTAGAGGTAGACTATGCCTAACATTCAGCAATTGTGATGAAATTAGAATAAAACCTGACCTGAGAGAGTATGTCTTTGGTCCACCACAACTTATAACATTACAAGTGGGATTTTTGTGGGATTTTTTGGTCCCACATTTTTTTAGTTTTTGAGGGGTTGTCTCAACTCGCCTTTACTAAGGTGAGATGAGACACAGTCCCAACCACCTCCTGGCTGGGAAACGGCCATTGCTGTGCATGAGAGCTATGGAAACAGTGTAGCACAGCAAGCTATGTTGTTTCTGAGTTAGGGCTCATGCACACGACCGTATGGCTTTTTCAGTGTTTTGTGGTCCGTTTTTTACAGGTCAGTTGTTCCGTTTTTTGTTTTCGTTGTGTTTCCGTTTCCTTTCCGTTTTTCCGGTCCGTTTTTTCCGGTCCGTTTTTATTCGTATGCCATATACAGTATTCAGTAATTACATAGGGAAAATTGGGCTGGGCATAACATTTTCAATAGATGGTTCCGCAAAAATGGAATGGATACGGAAGACATACGGATGCATTTCCGTATGTGTTCCGTTTGTTTTTGCGGACCCATTGACATGAATGGAGCCAAGCACCGTGATTTGCAGATAAGAATAGGACATGTTCTATCTTTTTACGGTACGGAAATACGAAAATACTGAAACGGAATGCAGACGGAGACTCTTCAGTTTTTTGGGCTGAACCATTGAAATGAATGGTTCAGTATATGTACCGCATACTGAACAAAAAAAACGGCCAGTATACTGAACGCAAAATACTGTCGTGTGCATGAGCCCTTAGGGAATGAACATAGCTTGCTATGCTACGCTGGCAATGTGAGCTACTGAAGGTAGTAATGGCGAGATGAGACGGCCCCTTTAAAGTTCTCTTTTTTTTCCTACAGAGAAAATGCCTGAAAAAAATTGCAAGCCAGAGCATGCTGCATTTTGAAAAAAAAATGCCATTAACCAAAACTATGCAAGATAATTAAAGAAAAATGCTACAAAAAATCCATCATTTGTAGTCTCATAATTTTTTAGTTTTTGCAAAAATAAAAACAAAACTATGTGTGAAATCATGATTTTGAAAGTGCGTATTTAACCATTTAATTCCATATTTTTCATACAATAACAATTCTGGTGCATCTTCTCTAAGGACTCTGTGCTGTGCTGTTCCATTATTATTCCTGCTAAACCTTTACGAGTAAGGCATCATGCACACTACCGTTGTGTGTTTTGCGGTCCGCAGATTGCGGATCCGCAAAACACGGAAGGCATCTGTGTGTGTTCCGCAATTTGCGGAACGGCACGGACAGCCATTGATATAACTGCCTATTCTTGTCCGCAAAACGGACAAGAATAGGACAGATTATATTTTTTTTTGCTGACCACGGAACGGAGCAACGGATGCGGACAGCACACAGAGTGCTGTCCGCATCTTTTGCGGCCCTATTGAAGTGAATGGGTCCGCATCCAAGCCACAAAAACTGCTTCTTGGATGCGGACCAAAACAATGATCGTGTGCATGAGGCCTAAAGTTACAACTGACTGTTACCAGTTGGGGGTCTGTCCGAGCACAGTCTAAAGCCTCATGCACACGTCCGTGGAACACGGTCCGTGAGATACCGGACTGGCATTGCAGGAGCACATGGCGTCATTGGTTGCTATGACGCAGTGCGCTTCGTGCCGCCACTGCTGTACAGTAATAATGTATTACTGAACTGCAATGGCGGCACAAAGCGCACTGCGTCATAGCAACCAAAGACGCCGTGAGCTCCTGCAATGCCAGTCCGGTATCTCACGGACCGTGTTCCACGGACGTGTGCATGAGGCTCAACACTGGCAGCACTGACTGGAACATTCAGAATAGTAGAGGAACGGCACAAGATGGAGTCATAAGAAAAGTTGTGCCAGAGTTGTTTTTGCATGAGGAAAACACATTATACACCACTTTTTGGCATGGAAAATTACTTAAATCTATGCCAGCAAAGGACCTAGTGTAGATTTTAGTATGTCGCACAGTCTGCTGGAGGTAGCGCCAAAGTTATGTAGAGGCCTGCATCTCCTTATAACTATGGTGCATCCACTGGCAGCGCAGAGGGACTAAGACTGGTGTCTAAATTGTCGCTCTTAATAAATGCCCCCCATAGTTACTAAAACAGACATGTCAGGAGAGATGACAGGTCCTTTTTAAGGCTACATGCACACGACCGTTGTGTGTTTCATTGTCCGCAAATCATGGATCTGAAAAACACGGATGGCGTCCGTGTGCGTTCCAAAATTTGCAGAGCGGCACGGACAGCCTTTAATATAACTGCCTATTCTTCTCCGCAAAATGCGGACAAGAATAGGACAGGTTTTTTTGCAGACCACGGAACGGACCAACGGATGCGGACAGCACACAGAGTGCTATCCGCATCTTTTGCGGCCCCACTGAAGTGAATGGGTCGGCATCCGAGCCGCCAAAACTGCGGCTCGGATGTGGATCAAAACAACGGTCGTGCGCATGAGGCACTTTGTGAACCTTCAGTTAAACCACATTTGTTCTAGCATCAGGTGTTCAATACTTCCAATAAGGGCTCATGCACATGACCGTGGTTTGGGTACACATCTGAGGCACATGTTTTGCAGTTTGGATGAGGACCCATTCACTCAAATAAAACGTGTCCTATTCTTGTGCGTATCATGGACAAGGGTAGGACTGCTCTATAGAGGGCTGAGCGAAACAGACACAGTCGAGTGCATGAGGCCTAAGACATTAAATTTTCACAATACGCAAAGTAACTAATGCTTATAAGACAACCAGAGGTATCTTATGTAGGAAGTGCAAATTCCTTTATCTAGAAGTTTACATTTCAATTAATATGTTTCAAATTATAATATAGAAAGAAAATACAATGTACACAAAGGAAAGAAAAAATGCAACTCTATCCTTTGTTAACCTGCAGGGGGCAGAACGGGGGTCCCATCTGACATTTAGCTCTAGATCACCTCCTGTTACACAGTAAATTACCCTGTCATCTAGCACATGCCTCCAACTATCCTCCCTGTCACCATGACACCAGCTTTTCTCATCTCTTGTTTGGCAACCTCAATGCCTGACGTAATGTGGGGTTCATCTGTAAATCATGCCAAGTAAAGAAACTGCCCGACGTCATGAGGGATCTGTTGAAAATGTCAGACACTGAACAGTCACTAGAACAACTGATGTGACATTAGGGCAATTCATTGCTTAATGTATTCCAAATACCACCCCGCTCAGGAATATGAAACCACTTTGGCCATTTTACTTCAGAAGAAGGACCTGCAGCGATAAGCTGACTGCTAGTTTCATTATAGAAAGGAGCTTTCTCACAATTCAATGTTAGATTTCTCTATGAGATGACTGGGATCATAGAAAAATAATGCCCCAGTATCCAGATATTGCTTTTACATGATAGTTATGGCGCTCCATGGTCTGTGTCCACCTCATGTGTCCAGTGCCAGTGGTAGCATATGCTCAGCAGCTCAGTTGTACCACTCAGATCCTCATAGACACAGAGATTCCTGCTATTGTGCAGGCAAAGCAAGAAGAACCAGCACACGAAGAACCAGCACACGAAGAACCAGCACACATGAATCAGCACACGAAGAACCAGCACACGAAGAACCAGCACACGAAGAACCAGCACACGAAGAACCAGCACACAAGAACCAGCACACGAAGAACCAGCACACGAAGAACCAGCACACAAGAATCAGCACACGAAGAACCAGCACACGAAGAACCAGCACACAAGAACCAGCACACAAGAACCAGCACACGAAGAACCAGCACACAAGAACCAGCACACAAGAACCAGCACACGAAGAACCAGCACACGAAGAACCAGCACACAAGAACCAGCACACGAAGAACCAGCACATGAAGAACCAACATACAAGAAGCTTCTCCTTTTCACTGGCACTGGAAGAATTAGGTCGGTATTCAGAGAGGTACAGTATGTCACAATATCTAGACACAGGGGCATTTTAAATGTTCAATTGAAAAGTTATTATGTTTTGCATGATCTATTAATGTAATGTTTGATCACAGGACTACTGCTTTAAGTAATCTGAAATGCACAGTGTGTTCGGAAACTCTTCAGACCCTTTCACTTTTTCCACATTTTATGTTGCGGCCTGGTGCTAAAATAGAAAAAAAAAAATGAATTTTTCCCCATCATTTTGAACTCAATGTCCCGTTATGAGAAAATGAAAACAGATTTAGCCCCTTTAGGCCTCATGCACATGACCGTTGTTTGGGCCCGCATCCGAGCCGCATTTTTTGCGGCTCGGGTGCGGACCCATTCACTTCAATGTGCTGTCTGCATCCGTTGCTCCGTTCCGTGGCCCCGCCCAAAAAATATAGCATGTTCTATTCTTGTCCGTTTTGCAGACAAGAATAGGCATTTCTTCTGTTTTTGGCGGATCCGCGGTTTGCGGACCGTAAAAAATGGAACGTCGTGTGCATGAGGCCTTACTCAGGACAAAGTGATCAGTGGGTAAAGCAATGGGAGCTAGCACACGGGACCGGAGCAGCAGAAAGCTGGTATGTATGGATATTTAAGGAGGTGATGCAGGCTAAGGGTAATCTCTTGATGATTAAAGAGGTTTTCTGAGATTTTAGACCTGACGACCTATTATCAGGTTAGGTCATCAGTATCTCATCGGTCTGGGTCCGACACCCGGGACCCCCTCCAATCAGTCTGCAGCCCTCTCTGTGTTTACCCTACATTGTATAGCTGCTGTGCTTGGTAGGCACAGGAGTGCCGGTGCCTTCTCAAACAGCTGACCCTCAGGGGTCCCGGTTGTCCATCAGTACTAAAATCTTGGAAAACCCCTTTAATATTCTTAGTTAATACAAACCGGATTCCAAAAAAGTTGGGACACTAAACAAATTGTGAATAAAAACTGAATGCAATGATGTGGAGATGGCAAATGTCAATATTTTATTTGTAATAGAACGTAGATGACAGATCAAATGTTTAATCCGAGTAAATGTATCATTTTAAAGGAAAAATACGTTGATTCAAATTTTCACGGTGTCAACAAATCCCAAAAAAGTTTGGACATGTAGCAATAAGAGGCTGGAAAAAGCCTAACGAAGAGCTGGAAGACCAATTAACACTAATTAGGTCAATTGGAAAGATGATTGGGTATAAAAAGAGCTTCTCAGAGTGGCAGTGTCTCTCAGAAGCCAAGATGGGTAGAGGATCACCAATTCCCACAATGTTGCGCAGAAAGATAGTGGAGCAATATCAGAAAGGTGTTACCCAGCGAAAAATTGCAAAGACTTTGCATCTATCATCATCAACTGTGCATAACATCATCCGAAGATTCAGAGAATCTGGAACAATCTCTGTGCGTAAGGGTCAAGGCCGTAAAACCATACTGGATGCCCGTGATCTCCGGGCCCTTAAACGACACTGCACCACAAACAGGAATGCTACTGTAAAGGAAATTACAGAATGGGCTCAGGAATACTTTCAGAAACCATTGTCAGTGAACACAATCCACCGTGCCATCCGCCGTTGCCAGCTGAAACTCTACAGTGCAAAGAAGAAGCCATTTCTAAGCAAGATCCACAAGCTCAGACGTTTTCACTGGTCCAGGGATCATTGAAAATGGAGTGTGGCAAAATGGAAGACAGTTCTGTGGTCAGACGAGTCACGATTCGAAGTTCTTTTTGGAAATCTGGGACGCCATGTCATCCGGACCAAAGAGGACAAGGACAACCCAAGTTGTTATCAGAGCTCAGTTCGGAAGCCTGCATCTCTGATGGTATGGGGTTGCATGAGTGCATGTGGCATGGGCAGCTTGCATGTCTGGAAAGGCACCATCAATGCAGAAAAATATATTCAGGTTCTAGAACAACATATGCTCCCATCCAGATGTCATCTCTTTCAGGGAAGACCCTGCATTTTTCAACAAGATAATGCCAGACCACATTCTGCATCAATCACAACATCATGGCTGCGTAGGAGAAGGATCCGGGTACTGAAATGGCCAGTCTGCAGTCCAGATCTTTCACCTATAGAGAACATTTGGCGCATCATAAAGAGGAAGGTGCAACAAAGAAGGCCCAAGACGATTGAACAGTTAGAGGCCTCTATTAGACAAGAATGGGAGAGCATTCCTATTTCTAAACTTGAGAAACTGGTCTCCTCAGTCCCGAGACGTCTGTTGAGTGTTGTAAGAAGAAGGGGAGATGCCACACAGTGGTGAAAATGGCCTTGTCCCAACTTTTTGGGGATTTGTTGACACCATGAAATTCTGATTCAACATATTTTTCCCTTAAAATGGTACATTTTCTCAGTTTAAACTTTTGTTCCGTGATTTATGTTCTATTCTGAATAAAATATTAGAAGTTGGCACCTCCACATCATTGCATTCAGTTTTTATTCACGATTTGTATAGTGTCCCAACTTTTTCGGAATCCGGTTTGTATAAAAAAAAAAAAACTTTAATGTCTAGGTGATGCTTGTTTTCCTGTAATGCACTGTTCATGGAACTACCCAAGACCTAAATGATATTTTCTACTGTGGTACATGCACTATAAACAACTAATTTAAAGCCTACTGAAACAAAAAAAATCCCCAATTTACCAAATATACTGTGTCTTAATTGGATAATTTGGGTCTTTCTCAGTCTCTCTTCCGGTTACTGCCAGAGCTGTTCTGTATGCCTTGGCCACCCACATGTCTCCATCCTTCTGCTCTTTCTCTCCACTCCTCATACTGTTTCCCTGTAATAATATCTGCAGTTGCATCCCCCTCCTCCCTATCTTCCATTTACTACTTTACTCTATGACATTTATCTTGGTGAGTGATAAAGATTTAGATTTTTAGCATTTTGATCTATAGACTATTAGAAGGTGATAAAGGTGCAACCAATAAAATATATTACAGTTTAATTTATTCTTGGGTGCTACTGATTTATGCAATTATAATGATAATAGTAATTACAATTTAAATGGGTTACTGTATGCATTAAAAACATATGCAGCAATGCATAACATTATTTAAAGGGAACCTGTCACCTCCCACAAACATCCCAAGGCGGCAGCAGTACCTTAGAGTAGCCAGCAGCATGTTTGTAACGATCCTTTTCTTCCTGCAGGTAGTTAAGCAGAAGCTGTAAAAACGTTCTTTAATCCCCTGCCGACACGCTTCTCTAGTCAGGCTTAAAGTCACGGGGGCAGCGGCCTCCCTGCTTCAAGTCACGGTAACCACGCCCCCTTCCCTGCCCCTTCGCTGTGATTGACGACGCTTATGCAAGACAGTTCGGCTGCCTTTGCCGGATGTCAGTCACAGCGAAGGGGCAGGGAAGGGGGCGTGGTTACCGTGACATGAAGCAAGGAGGCCGCTGCCTCCGTGACTTCAAGCCTGACTAGAGAAGCGTGCCGGCAGGGGATTAAAGAACGTTTTCACAGCTTCTGCTTAACTACCTGCAGGAAGAAAAGGATAGTCACAAACATGCTGCTGGCTACTCTCAGGTACTGCTGTCGACTTGGGATGTTTGTTGGAGGTGACAGGTTCCCTTTAAACTCTAGTGTAATTTTCACCCTTTTTATGTTTGTTACTCACCTGCCTGGAGCTCTTATCTATTAATTTTCTGTGGGTTGACAACAAGCACTTGCATCTCCCTGGAGAGCTCCTGTTAACCCCCTCCTCCCCTGCATAAAAAATAGTACCTCTCACATAGCCCCAGCAATTGAACTGATAAATAGCACCTGCCATATGTAATACCTCTATACCTTCCTTGCAGGTAACACATAGGTAACTGACTCAATAAGCGATTCAAGGGGCCGCGCAGGATTGGAAAAACCTGTCCATGGGTTGTGTCTGGCATTAAAATTAATCTCCATTGAAGTGAACTGTACAGAGCTGAAATACTGCACCCAACCCGTGAACACACGTGTGCTGCAGTATTTGGAAGAAAGCAGTCATATTTCTCAAAACCAAGACAACCCCTACTCAAATAACAGGAAAAAAAAAAACTCCTGCACAATATGATAATGAATGTTGCGGATGTACATGGCTACATTTATACTTTGGAGTAGTATTCATGTGCACTTTTGCCCCACCTATCTAATAGGCGACCTTGATGAAGGTGGTACATATAGGTGTGTGTGCTCCTCCTCCCACCGATTGCTGTTGCACATGGAGGTAACTGGGAGCAACACACTATATGTGCGGAGTCTGCGCTCCTGAACATAAATGCATAACGGCATAGGCAGGTTTAGCATAGGACCTGCCTGAACTGAGACCACCTTGACCCTTGGTAGGTGGGCTTAGATGTGTTTTGATCAAAATGTATTGACCAAGTGTCTCAGATTTTATCAATAGAGTGAGGGCTTAGTCCATATGTTATGCTTGCATCTATTATTATAGCGCATTATTTTCTGTGGTGTAGTGAACTCCCTGAAATAAATTTATAAAAGTTTACTGTATTGATGGGAAGAAATGGTTGTGTCCCCCTTAGGTGCCATTATTTCATTTCATAACATTTTATGGGATATCGTTTGTGTTCTGATATTTTTTATATGGCCACAGGTCAACCCATGAAACAGTATAAAAATAAGATCCAATTCTGCGTTCAGACACCAATAAGCATTTCGCACTGACATACGCAAGCAGCTGCTGCACTGAAACGAGTCAGGTTATTATTTTAGGGTCTATAATCCTGTAAGGGCTATAAATACGCCTCATGTTACCTTCCCAGCTCATCGGCTACGATGTACAGGTCTTCCACCTTCTGCTGCTTGAACACAGCCATGTCTCCACGTCTCCACGTCAGAGGAAATTTATTGGAGGAGGCTGCAGAAAAACATATGGTTTGAGTCGTGTGGAGCAGCATCTCAACATATGTCCTGCATACGTATTTGTCATACCATGTCCAATTGGATACAGCAGTTCCTAGAATACTGACATTTTCCTAAGATAACAAAACTGAGGCGGTCATTTATCAAACTGGCGTAATATAGAACTGGCTTAGTTGCCCATAGCAACCAATCAGATTCCACCTATCATTTTTGACAGCTCCTTTGGAAAATGAAAGGTGGAATCTGATTGGCTGCTATGGGCAACTCAGCCAGTTCTACTTTACACCAGTTTGATAAATCTCCCGCTGAATGTCTCGGATTGGTAACGTACCATTTGTGTTACACAAGCACTGCTCTGTGCACGCAGATGAAATGATTTCTCTACAACAGTCAAGTTTTATCATGCAACATGGTGTACACATCGCTTAGCATCAAGTTTATCATAAAACAAACTGCTTATATGAGGTAATGCTAATTATAATTAGATGTCTTGTGGTTCAGTCTTCTACAATGGGCAAAGTGACACGTGTGGGTATGGGCAGAACCTGTATATTCAGTGCTGGATGCCAAGCGTGGATTATAAAAAAAGTTCATGAATTCTCAGTCTTCACATAACTTGTCCTGTTTACAGCATTTTTGCTAAACAAGTATCCGCATGTTACGTGAGCGATCCTGAGTAAGGGAACCCATCAATCTCATATTACCTCCACGATGAAAACTCCCCCCGTGTTCTCCTCGGACAGCACACGTAACCATTCATTTTAAGGTGATTTAGCACGGTCTGTGGTTTTAGCAGAAAAGCAGGCCCTATTTTGTCCATCTTTACAAATCCATCACACCCATTATGGTCTATGGGTCAGTCAAAAACATGAACACAACACCGACGCCATCCTTGTTTCATCCGTGTTTCACGGACCATTAAGGCTGTGTTCACACTTCCGTTATTTGATCAATTATTTGCATCAGTTATTGTGAACCAAAACCAGGTGCGGGTCAAATACAAAGAACAGGTGCAGATCTTTTCATTACACCTTGTCTCTGACTAGGCTTCACTACTGGCTTTGGCTCACAATAACTGATGGAAATAACTGAGCAAATAACGGAAGTGTGAACACAGCCTAAGACCTCATGCACACGGCCGTGTTCCGCGGCCGAGAGTGGACCGTGGAAACCAGGCCGGGATTCCTCCTGACAGCATGAGCGCACGGCGTCATTGGTTGCTATAACGCCGTGCGCTTCATGCAGCCGCTCCTGTACAGTAATACACTCGTATAGTGAATTACTGTACAGGAGCGGCTGCATGAAGCGCACAGCGTCATAGCAACCAATGACGCCGTGCGCTCATGCTGTCAGGAGGAATCCCGGCCAGGTTTCCACGGTCCCCTCTCGGCCGCGGAACACGGCCGTGTGCATGAGGCCTAAGAGGAGATACTCTGAAAATGTATTTTCAGTTGTGCAGCGTCTGTTGAACACAGATGACACACGGAGAGCAAAAAACAGACACATGGACCCAACACAGATTCTTCAGAAAAATCTTAACGGATACATCACTGACCATCTTATCATAGATTTCATCACGGACATGTGAATGAGGCCTAAGCTTGAGAAATAGTGACCAGGCAAATAAACGCTTGGTTAATGCTGCCAATCGAAACAACCATTCTCCATCTTTATTCCCCCAAAACAGGTAGTAGAAGTTTCTACTTTTGGTAAACATTGATGGACAGTCCAACTGATCTTCAGAACATCATTGCTAATGTACATACTGCATATAACCAACCAATGAAAACTCCACTGAGAACAAACAGACCAACAGCGGAGCAAGGAGGATGTCCTTACTGCTGCCTTAGGCCCCTTTCACACGGGCGTTGCGGATTGGGGCCGGATGCGTTCAGGGTGCTTTCAGTGAAACTCGCACCACTTTGCAAGCAAGTTCACTCAGTTTTGTCTGCGATTGAGTTCAGTTGTTCAGTTTTTTCAGCGCGGGTGCAATGCGTTTTGATGCGTTTTTCACGCGCGTGATAAAAAACTGGTTAAAAGATAAAAAGGTTTACAAACATCTCTTAGCAACCATCAGTAAAGAACGCATTGCATCCGCACTTGCTTGCAGATGCAATGCGTTTTTCACGCAGCCCCATTCACTTCTATGGGGCCAGGGCTGCGTGAAAAATGCAGAATATAGCACATGCTGCGATTTTTACGCAACGCAGAACTGATGCGTGAAAAAAAGACAGACCCATTGAAATGAATGGGTCAGGATTCAGTGCGGGTGCTATGCGTTCACGTCACGCATTGCACCCGCGCGGAAAACTCGCTCGTGTGAAAGGAGCCTTATTATCCACTCAGTCCCATTCAGACAGGAATGTATAAGGGCGCTAAGGTTTTCTGATGCAGTTTTGGAAGCCAAAACCAGGAGTGGATTGAAAAAAGGAGAGATAACATATCAGTCCTTATAAGGTACTTTCACATTAGCGTTAACGTTTTCCGGTATTGAGTTCCGTCATAGGTGCTCAATACCGGAAAAAAAACACTTCAGTTTTGTCCCAATGCATTCTAAATGGAGAGCAATCCGTTCAGTATGCATTAGGATATCTTCAGTTCAGTCCCTTTTACGGTATTTGGCCAGAGAAAATTCCGAAGCACTTGCTGGATTTGGCATTAATTTCCATTGAAATGTATTAATGCCGGTTCTGGTACCAAGTGTTCCGGAAAAACGGATCCGGCCTGCGCATCTGTAAAAAAGATAAATATCGTATCCGTTTTTCCAGATGACAACGGAGAGACGGATCCGGTATTGCAATGCATTTGTCAGAGGGATCCGCATCCAGATCCAGAAACAAATTATATCCGGATCCTTCTTCTAACGCTAGTGTGAAAGTACCCTTACTTTCTCTCCTTTTATCATCCACTCCTGATTTTGGCTTCAAAAACTGCATAAAAAACCTTGAACGTGTGGGAGCACCCTTGGGGATTACTATCTGTTGAATGTCCTATAATATGTGGGTAACTTCTCGTTCAATGAACCAAAGTTTTACTTGTGTCAGTGATTTGGCTGGTTACTACTGTGAGTCCTTAGAAGGATGATAACTACGGTATATAATTATGAAAATAACTATTAAATGACGGTTTTTGCATTTTCATTCCTACGATTTACTGTGGAATCAGAGGATGACGGGTGGTCCTTGTGAACTATGGTGTCACTGCTTCCTCTTCTCTTATACAATTTAAGGCACAGAACCGGATAAACCACTTTTCCAGTTGTACAACTGCAATTATACAGAAGAACATCCAGTATCTCAAGAACTCTTGGAGAGGAGTAACTAAAAAAGGCTGGCCCCCATAGCAAACTTTTGAATAACCCCCCACCTCCATTGGCCATAAGATTACATACCGAAATGCACATTGCTGTGTGCATGATTCCTAAATCTGTTAGAGAAGTATTGAAAAGCCGCACTGTCTGACCCGATAGAGCCAGCCAGGGAGCAGGAAGAATGGAATGGACTATGGAGGATGTGCTGCATACACTTGACATAATGCACATCCTCCACTCTTGATTGAGTGCGTGCCAGGCAGGAGCCCCTTAACATTGTGAGCCCTGTAGCAGCTGCTATAGTGGTATTTATTACGCCCCATACAGATCTTTCTACGTAGCCGTAATAGGACTGCCATAGAGGTTCACGTGGCATCAACCATGCCTCTGTATGCCTGTGATCTCAAAGGTTTTTATATTGGATTCATATGATGAAACCAGCAGAAATAAAGTGGTGACATGCCCCATCCGAGTCATATGTACCTCTCTTCTTCATCACGCTCTTCACTTTGGCCAGACTGTCATTTTCCGTGCATATAATTGTGTAACACTGAATCACAGCACCATTCATTCAAGTTTTGACAGATCAAAAGACTCTTTAATGTCAAAGTGAAAAAATCCTTACAAAGCAATCTACGTTCAGTACAATTATTAAAATATAACTTCACCCTCCCTTCAAGTCAGTGTTCAAATTACAGCAATGAGTCTGTGCGATCAGTTGTGCAAATGTGGAGCCGTCAACTTTCCCTACTTTCCTTAACCAACCCGCTCAAGATCTGTGAATGTCCTTACAGAAGAATTACTCTAGTTTAGGCCCCATGCACACAACAGTATTTTTGATCTGCATCGGATCCACATTTCTTGTGGATTAGATGAGGACCCATACATTTCAGTGAGGCAGAATGCACGTGGCCGGTATCCATATTTTGTGGATCTGCAATTTGCAGACCGCAAAACGCATACATTTGCGTGCATGGGCCTTATAAGGATCTTCCGAAAAACTGTGACATAACTTTATTTTACATCTATATAGGAATAGTGATGGCCAGTTCGCAGTGTTCGCCCGGCGGCTGTTCTCAGAACTGCCTGCTCCAGGAGACCGCATTTCATTTCAGACCGGCTCGCGCACAGGCACAGGTGAGGACTTACCTGTGCCTCGCCGGACTTGTCAGTTAAGATGGCAGATCGCATGTGTTCGCGGGCAAACACTGCGAACTGGCCATCACTGTATAGGAATCTCACCTCATTGGAAACAAAGGTCATTATCACATGGGACTCACTTACAGATATACAAAGATGATAAGTGATGCCTAAAAACAAAAAATAAATAAAAAAAACAGACAGAAATACTACTGTCCATTAACAGAAAAGCCTACTAAAACAGCCTAAGGCTCCTTTCACACTAGCGTTCGCTGGTCCGCTCGTGAGCTCCGTTTGAAGGAGCTCACGAGCGGACCCGAACGCAGCCGTCCAGCCCTGATGCAGTCTGAATGGAGCGGATCCGCTCAGACTGCATCAGTCTGGCGGCGTTCAGCCTCCGCTCCGCTCGCCTCCGCACGGCCAGGCGGACAGCTGAACGCTGCTTGCAGCGTTCGGGTGTCCGCCTGGCCGTGCGGAGGCGTGCGGATCCGTCCAGACTTACAATGTAAGTCAATGGGGACGGATCCGTTTGAAGATGCCACAATGTGGCTCAATCATCAGGCGGATCCGTCCCCCATTGACTTTACATTGAAAGTCTGGACGGATCCGTCCGAGGCTATTTTCACACTTAGCTTTTTTTTTTGCTATTTTAATGCAGACGGATCCGTTCTGAACGGAGCCTCCGTCTGCATTATTATGAGCGGATCCGTTCAGAACGGATCCGCCCGAACGCTAGTGTGAAAGTAGCCTAAGGGCTCATGCATATGAGGGTGTGTGCCCCGTGCTGCAGACCACAAATAGTGGTCCACAATGCGCAACATACATGTTCTATTTTTTTGCAGTGTTGAGGCACAGACAGAACGGAAACACTTCATAGTTTCTGATTCTTGCCTCCGCTCCGCAAATGGGTCCGCATCCGTGATACAAAATGCAGATGACCTCTCCCCGTATATTTTAGACCTGCGGGCTGCGGTGCGCAAAATGAGCACGGGGCACACGCGCTGGTGTACATGAGCCCTAACACAACTATATTGTATACATTTCATAGCTCTCCTTGCATAAGAATGCGCTTCTCTAATACCAAAAGTTCGTCCAATGGTGGGACAGTGGGTCTAGTACTCCAGACTTCTCAAGCCATTGCGTTAACATTGAGGGGTGGTATAGTTATAAATCTTATACCAGCTGTAAGAAATGAAATAATAGCAATCCAGTTAGATTTTATGAATTCCTGCCGATCTGACAAGTGCCAAATATATTTCCAAGCCTGACCATAAGGAATAGTCCAACAGGATGAAGACAAGACCGGGGTAGCAGGGAGTCACAGAGCTTATGTACAGTAGGCACACTGCGAGAGTGAACATCATCTTGGGCTTGGTCCATTTGCAATCTATATTCAATGTATAATGTCAGGAAATTCTCCCAACGTATATAACGGTGTTCTTGTCAATACCGTAGACGTTAGGTTAAAAAGTATGTCCATGTAAATGAATCTCCAGAGTACGTTTCTACTGATAGTTCCTAAGTTCCTAAGCCCATTATCAGTCAGAACATTTCAGAGCATTTGATACTTGTCAGTCCAGAAAACAATAAACTGTAATAGTAACATTTAGTCCTGATTCACATGACCGTTTTTTCTATCCGTGTGATGCCTTGACTGCACCATAATAGCACACGTAAAGTAAGTGGTGCAATTCAGACACCGCGTTTTCCATTGGTCCGTGCAGAGAAAATCGCAGCATGCACCAATCTTATCTGATGTCCATCTGAGATTAATTAATTCAAATGAATGGGTCCAGAAAAAACTGGATGCGCCAGGACGGCATCTGTATGTCTGGATATTGGAAGAGCCCCCTGATTCAGGTCCTCCTGTGGTCATCCACCGACTCTCTGCAGGTAAAGGTTGTGCTGTGCTCAGGGTGGTTCACTGACTAATGCAAGTATTCATGTTTGTGAAAGCATTTGTATCATTAGGCATAGCTCACGCCTGTAATGTGATCCTAAGAGTGCTCCTGACTTTTTTTTCAACCTCATTAACCCTTTCACTTCTGGCCAGCATGTAGAACGGGATCACCTATGGATGGACTATCTGCCTACATCCCCAGGGGGTAATTGTCATACAGTGCTGACCAACGTTAAGTTATTATGTGCAGAATGTGGTACTTTTACAGGTGGAAACTCCCAATGGCCATATCATATCTGTGGATCCCCTAGAGAACCCCAGAGTGTACAGAAAAGTGAACCTGCTTCTGTGTGACTCAGAAAGGAAGCCAATCAGCATCAATATTTAGGCTGATGCCCAAGTGCCACCATAGTGTGAAGAACTAGATTTGGCAAGTGACGGCAGTTGCAGCTATAGTGAATATCATGTGGAAGGAGTAACCATACTCAGCGAGTACTATACACCGCCCATAGGCTACATGAAAGAACATTAGAAAGTAGATGGGAAGTGCTCCAAGTGTGTGATCAGTGCCACAGACACGGCCAAGTATGTGCTCACTGCCCCAGAAGTGTACCAAGTGTGTGATCAGTGCCTTTAGAGGTGTGCTAGATGTGTGTGTTGTGCCTCAGAGGTGTACCAAGTGTGTGCTTACTGCCTCAAAGGTTTACCAACAGTGTATGCTCACTGCCTCAGAGGTGTGCCAAGTATGTGCTCACTGCCTTAGAGGTGTGTCCAGTGTGTGCCTAATGCCTCAGAGGTGTGCCAAATGTGTGCTCACTACCTCAGAAGTGTGCTCAGTGTGTGCTTACTGCCCCAGAAGTGTGCCCAGTGTTTGCTCACTGCCTCAGAAGTGTGCAAAGTGTGAGCTCACTGCCTCAGAAGTGTGCCCAGTGTGTGCTCACTGCCTCAGAAGTATGCCAAGTGTGTGCTCACTGCCTCAGAGGTGTGGCCAGTGTGTTCTCACTGCCTCAGAAGTGTGCCCAGTGTGTACTTACTGCCTCAGAGGTGTGTCAAGTGTGTGCTAACTGCCTCAGAGGTGTGCCCAGTGTGTGCTCACTGCCTCTGAAGTGTGTCCAGTGTGTGCTCAATGCCTCAGAGGTGTGCCCAATGTGTGCTTACTGCCTCTGAAGTGTGCCCAGTGCGTGCTCGGTGCCTCAGAAGCGTGCCCAGTGTGTGTTTACTGTCTCTGAAGTGTGCCCAGTGTGTGCTCGGTGCCTCAGAGGTGTGCCCAGTGTGTGCATACTGCCTCAGAGGTGTGCTCACTGCCTCAGAAGTGTGCCCAGTGTGTTCTTAGTGCCTCAGAAGTGTGCCCAGTGTGTGCTCAGTGCCTCAGAGGTATGCCAAATGTGTGCTTAGTGCCTCAGATGTGTGCCAAGTGTGTTCTCACTGCCCTAGAAATGTGCACAGTGTGTTCTCACTGCTTCAGAGGTGTACCCAGTGTGTTCTCACTGCCTCAGATGTGTGCCCAGTGTGTGCTTACTGCCTCAGAGGTGTGCCCAGTGTGTGTTCTTACTGCCTCAGTGGTGTGCAAAGTGTGTGCTTACTGACTCAGAAGTATGCCAAGTGTGTGTTTACTGCCTCAAAGGTGTGCCAAGTGTGTGCTCACTGCCTCAGATGTGTGGCCAGTGTGTTCTCACAGTCTCAGAGGTGTGCCCAGTGCGTGCTTACTGCCTCAGAAGTGTGCCCAGTGTGTGTTCACTGCATCATCACTGGATGGACCCACTTTACTAGAATTACAGTCAGGTCCATAAATATTAGGACATCGACACAATTGTAACATTTTTGGCTCTATACACCACCACAATGGATTTGAAATGAAACGAACAAGATGTGCTTTAACTGCAGACTGTCAGCTTTAATTTGAGGGTATTTACATCCAAATCAGGTGAACGGTGTAGGAATTACAACAGTTGGCATATGAGCCTCCCACTTTTGAAGGAACCAAAAGTAATGGGACAATTGGCTTCTCAGCTGTTCCATGGCCAGGTGTGTGTTATTCCCTCATTATCCCAATTACAATGAGCAGATAAAAGGTCCAGAGTTCATTTCAAGTGTGTTATTTGCATTTGGAATCTGTTGCTGTCATCTCTCAAGGTGAGATCCAAAGAGCTGTCACTATCAGTGAAGCAAGCCATCATTAGGCTGAAAAAACAAAACAAACCCATCAGAGAGATAGCAAAAACATTAGGCGTGGCCAAAACAACTGTTTGGAACATTCTTAAAAAGAAGGAACGCACCGGTGAGCTCAGCAACACCAAAAGACCCGGAAGACCACGGAAAACAACTGTGGAGGATGACCTGAAGAATTATTTCCCTGGTGAAGAAAACACCCTTCACAACAGTTGGGCAGATCAGGAACACTCTCCAGGAGGTAGGTGTATGTGTGCCAAAGTCAACAATCAAGAGAAGACTTCACCAGAGTGAATACAGAGGGTTCACCACGAGATGTAAACCATTGGTGAGCCTCAAAAACAGGAAAGCCTGATTAGAGTTTGCCAAACGACATCGAAAAAAGCCTTCACAGTTCTGGAACAACATCCTATGGACAGATGAGATAGCAAAAACATTAGGTGTGGCCAAAACAACTGTTTGGAACATTCTTAAAAAGAAGGAACGCACCGGTGAGCTCAGCAACACCAAAAGACCCGGAAGACCACGGAAAACAACTGTGGAGGATGACCGAAGAATTCTTTCCCTGGTGAAGAAAACACCCTTCACAACAGTTGGGCAGATCAGGAACACTCTCCAGGAGGTAGGTGTATGTGTGCCAAAGTCAACAATCAAGAGAAGACTTCACCAGAGTGAATACAGAGGGTTCACCACGAGATGTAAACCATTGGTGAGCCTCAAAAACAGGAAAGCCTGATTAGAGTTTGCCAAACGACATCTAAAAAAGCCTTCACAGTTCTGGAACAACATCCTATGGACAGATGAGACCAAGATCAACTTGTACCAGAGTGATGGCAAGAGAAGAGTATGGAGAAGGAAAGGAACTGCTCATGATCCTAAGCATACCACCTAATCAGTGAAGCATGGTGGTGGCAGTGTCATGGTGTGGGCATGTATGGCTGCCAATGGAACTGGTTCTCTTGTATTTATTGATGATGTGACTGCTGACAAAAGCAGTAGGATGAATTCTGAAGTGTTTCGGGCAATATTATCTGCTCATATTCAGCCAAATGCTTCAGAACTCATTGGACGGCGCTTCACAGTGCAGATGGACAATGACCCAAAGCATACTGCAAAAGCAACCAAAGAGTTTTTTAAGGCAAAGAAGTGGAATGTTATGCAATGGCCAAGTCAATCACCTGACCTGAATCCGATTGAGCATGCATTTCACTTGCTGAAGACAAAAGTGAAGGGAAAATGCCCCAAGAACAAGCAGGAACTGAAGACAGTTACAGTAGAGGCCTGGCAGAGCATCACCAGGGATGAAACCCAGTGTCTGGTGATGTCTATGCGTTCCAGACTTCAGGCTGTAATTGACTGCAAAGGATTTGCAACCAAGTATTAAAAAGTGAAAGTTTGATTTATGATTATTATTCTGTCCCATTACTTTTGGTCCCTTAACAAGTGGGATGCACATATGCAAACTGTTGTAATTCCTACAGCGTTCACCTGATTTGGATGTAAATACCCTCAAATTAAAGCTGACAGTCTGCAGTTAAAGCACATCTTGTTTGTTTCATTTCAAATCCATTGTGGTGGTATATAGAGCCAAAAATGTTAGAATTGTGTCTATGTCCCAGTATTTATGGACCTGACTGTAACAGTGCTTTGTAACTGGCGGGGCCATAGGCTCTTCTACTGAGATAATATTCTGTTTCTTTCCTTGCACAAATAATAATAATAATAATTGACATCTAGTGATTATAAGACTGTGGTGTTATACATATATAATTATCACCTAATGTGTTAGTGCTCAGCCATGTATGATTTATGGTGCAGGAGTATAACTTTCACATCACAACCTGTTTTCACACTATGCAGCTAAATACACTTTTGACATAATTTTATGGAATTTCCGCCACGTGTGAATACAGCCTTGCTGGAGCATAGGTGAACATGCCGCTTTTCTAGCGATTCCGGCAATATAATCCAATCAGAATCAATCACTACTTTTCACAGCAGGGTATCCATAATGAAACCGATGTAGGTAAGGACTGGGGGAAGGGGGGGGGGTGGGTTCAGTCCATACACAGTTTTAGGACAGCGCATCCCACCCACAGCCTGAAACTAAATATCAGGGGGGATTCACATGGGGCAGATTTGCTGCAGAAATGTGTGCTATTCACTTGACAGGCGCTTGTCTAATCCATGGGCTGGCTGCAAAACAACCCAACTGAGATAAATGGGAACAGATCTCCAGTGCAAAACTATCTGCAGCCAACAGCCTGACACGGGATAGAGGCAGGAGGGTAACAGGGACGGGTTAGGAAACTGCCATTTCTGCAACTCCCAGTCTAGTAAAGGTACGCGGACCCCAGCATACATGCCCCCAGCAGCACGATAATATCGTGATACTCACAGTCCTCTCCTCAGTGCAATAGCCTCTGCAGACCACCTTCATCTGTCCCGGACAGGGACATTACAGATCATCCCCGTGCTAGTGAGACCTACCTGCTGTGCTAGTCAGGTCAGTCCAAGACAGTTTACAGAAGTGGCAGAGGCGTCTTCTCCGCACTCCCTCCCCCTACATCTCTGTCACAAGTACACTTCAGTAATTGTCCGTGCGCTCCCTCGCCCTAGTCATTTCAAGCGCGGCGCTTAAGAGCCACCTAGTGCCATTGTCAGGTACTGCAAGACCTGTACATAAACTGGACATAACTGCCTAGTGGACTAAAACAAGTACTACTGCTGCTAAAAATAGATTTAGATATTTTACTGCTACTGATTAATATTCTTACTTTTAACTATTAAGCAATATATTGATTTCATTATACAATTGTTAGCGTTTAATCATGGCTTGAAAAACCCTGTAACATCCTATAAGCTAATTTTGCTACCCCCCTTGACTCCGCCTATTGACCACACCCTTTGACCTGCCCCTTTTTAGTCACCCACCTATTTATACAGACTGTACCCTTCATTGTGGTAAGGCCACGTTTTCTCCCTCCAGCTACATACCATGTCATCCACAGATCACCATAAGTGTCACCCACAGATCCCCACAAGTGTCATCCACAGAGCCCCATAAGTGTCATCCACAGATCACTCACAAGTGTCATCCACAGATCCCCACAAGTGTCATCCACAGATCCCCACAAGTGTCATCCACAGATCCCCACAAGTGTCATCCACAGATCCCCACAAGTGTCATCCACAGATCCCCACAAGTGTCATCCACAGATCCCCACAAGTGTCACATCCACAGATCCCCAAGTGTCATCCACAGATCCCGACAAGTGTCACCCACAGAGCCCCCAAGTGTCATCCACAGATCCCCACAAGTGTCATCCACAGATCCCCACAAGTGTCATCCACAGATCCTCATAAGTGTAATCCACAGATCCCCACAAGTGTCATCCACAGATCCCCCTTCCCGCCCAGCGCCACCTCCTAGCTAATTTATTCACTTCACTTGCCTCTGTGTAATCTCGCATAGGCGCACTGGCAGAGGCATCATCGAACGAGGTGCGCTGGAAGACGGCGCATGCGCACTTCGCTCGACGATGCCTCTGCCAGTGCGCCTTTGCGAGATTACATAGAGGCAAGTGAAGTGAATAAATTAGCTAGGAGGCGGCGCCACGGGCCGGGGGCTACTGTTATTCTTACCATATAAAAGCCAGAGTCCCCAAACTGGCACAGTGGGTCACTGGGTGAGTGTGATTAGAATTTATGAAAAGTGGGTGGAGCCTTTAACAGCCAATCACATTTCAGCCATTTCGTTTTATATGGGAAAATTTTAATTACTGCCGCTCTTTCACTGTTAATGGCAGGGTCCTCAAATTTGGCACAGTCAGTTATTGGGTCACTTGGTTCAAATTTAAAAAGTGGGTGGAGCCACTAACATCCAATTATATTTCAAGCCAACATCCTGAGGTTTCTTCAGAAACAACACCATCTAGTTAATATTAAACTTCCACTTTAAAGACATTGTAATGATTAGAGAATTCAAAATAAATGTATCAAAGAAAAAATTATAATCGCTAGATCCAGTAAAAAGTATCTTTATTCAGGATAGTGATTACAAGTCTATAGATAATCTATGGACTTTTAAATACTATCCTAAATACTATACTCAATCTAGTGTGTGTACCAACAATTTTTTACATTTTTACTTTGATACAAATTGTTTGCCCATCTGGAGAGATGTTCCGTTTAACTCCAAATGATGTGGATTGTGGGACCTTTGCTGCTGATCTGAACCCCTGTTGGAGCCTACAGTAATCTGTGTTAATATAGTTATTGTGGCTGAACACAACAACTCCAGGTCAGCACCTCCAATCTCTATATACTCTGTTGCAAAAGGCAAAATACCCAGGGGGACACTTTAATATATGGTGATACTGCAGCCTGCTTCCCTAAACCTAGGCTGCTAGCAATGCAGCTTCCTCAGGTGTCTTTTCGATTATACATTATATGTACAACTTTGGCACATATAGCACGTGGCACGGTATACTAGATACAATTGTGTACTTGTATATTTAATACAAGGGCGTAGAGAGGGGAGGAGCAAGCAAGGCACATGCCCTAGGCACAGAGGGTTGAGGGCGCACCCGGGCAGTTGATTTTCATGGTGAATTAAGTGGCTGTCTGCTTCGTGCTTTACACAGCTGAGCTGCGGAGCTCCCCAGCTGTCTACACATCGCAATGCTGGGCTGTGTAGGAAGAGCGTGCAGGCCTTCTACACAGCTCAGCAGCACAATGTGTGTGTGTGACCGCATCTGCTGCTGCTGGAGAGCATCATTGGGGAAAGAGGTGTTTATTCAGTGTTTTTCTACTTTATTAATGGAGCTGGAGGGGACACTACTGAGAGGGCCAAAATGTGGGCATTGCTACTGTGAGGGGCCACAATAAGAACATTACTAGTGTGAAGAGGTACAATGTTGTCTAACTACAGGGAGGGGGAACAATGTGGGCATTAGTATTGTGAGGGAGCACAATGTGGGCATAACTACTGTGAGGGGGCATAATGTGGGTATAACTACTGTGAAGGGGCACATTGTGGGCATTAGTACTCTGAGGGGGCACATTGTGGGCATAACTACTGTGAAGGGGCACAATGTGGGCATTACTACTGTGAAGGAGGCACAATGGGCAATACTACTGTGAAGGAGGCACAATGAGGGCATTACTACTGTGAGGGGTACAATGTGTGCATTACTACTGTGATAGGGGGAAGTGTGGGCATAACTACTGTGTGGGGGCACAATGAGGGCATTAGTACTGTGTGGTAACACTAAGAGGAAAGGCCCTAGATTACCCTGTATCAAACGCGCCCGCGCCCGGCATCTGGGCGCGGGCGCGTTTGATACAGGATGTCGGGCGCATGCGCAGTGCGGCGAAAGTAAGACGGCGCGTAGTACGCGCGGCAGCCGGGACCGCGCTCCTGCCGCCCTTTACTGCGCATGCGGCCGTTGAGCGCGGTCCCGGAATCGGATTTCGGCTGTCAGTCACAGAGGCAGGGGGCGGGGAGAGGGCCATGTAAGACGCCGAGGCCGCTGCCCCCGTGACTTCAAGCCTGACTTGAAGCACGGGGCAGCAGCTGAATATAACATCGATTTCTGACTGAGCATACATGCTGCAAAACTAACAAAAAGTGCATCAGGAAACGACTATACAGCACTATAAGGTACTGTAAACAGCTTAATAGGCGATTTTTGGGTGACAGGTTCCCTTTAAAGGGACACCTATACAGGTCCTTCTAAAAAAATTTGCATATTGTGATAAAGTTCATTATTTTCTGTAATGTACTGATAAACATTAGACTTTCATATATTTTAGATTCATTACACACAACTTGAAGTAGTTCAAGCCTTTTATTGTTTTATTATTGATGATTTTGGCATACAGCTCATGAAAACTCAAAATTCCTATCCTAAAAAATTAGCATATCATGAAAAGGTTCTCTAAACGAGCTATTAACCTAATCATCTGAATCAACTAATTAACTCTAAACACCGGCAAAAGATTCCTGAGGCTTTTAAAAACTCCCAGCCTGGTTCATTACTCAAAACCGCAATCATGGGTAAGACTGCCGACCTGACTGCTGTCCAGAAGGCCATCATTGACACCCTCAAGCAAGAGGGTAAGACACAGAAAGAAATTTCTGAACGAATAGGCTGTTCCCAGAGTGCTGTATCAAGGCCCCTCAGTGGGAAGTCTGTGGGAAGGAAAAAGTGTGGCAGAAAACGCTGCACAACGAGAAGAGGTGACCGGACCCTGAGGAAGATTGTGGAGAAGGACCGATTCCAGACCTTGGGGGACCTGCGGAAGCAGTGGACCAAGTCTGGAGTAGAAACATCCAGAGCCACCGTGTACAGGCGTGTGCAGGAAATGGGCTACAGGTGCCGCATTCCCCAGGTCAAGCCACTTTTGAACCAGAAACAGCGGCAGAAGCGCCTGACCTGGGCTACAGAGAAGCAGCACTGGACTGTTGCATGTCATTCGGAAATCAAGGTGCCAGAGTCTGGAGGAAGACTGGGGAGAGGGAAATGCCAAAATGCCTGAAGTCCAGTGTCAAGTACCCACAGTCAGTGATGGTCTGGGTGCCATGTCAGCTGCTGGTGTTGGTCCACTGTGTTTTATCAAGGGCAGGGTCAATGCAGCTAGCTATCAGGAGATTTTGGAGCACTTCATGCTTCCATCTGCTGAAAAGCTTTATGGAGATGAAGATTTCATTTTTCAGCACGACCTGGCACCTGCTCACAGTGCCAAAACCACTGGTAAATGGTTTACTGACCATGGTATTACTGTGCTCAATTGGCCTGCCAACTCTCCTGACCTGAACCCCATAGAGAATCTGTGGGATATTGGGAAGAGAAAGTTGAGAGACGCAAGACCCAACACTCTGGATGAGCTTAAGGCCGCTATCGAAGCATCCTGGGCCTCCATAACACCTCAGCAGTGCCACAGGCTGATTGCCTCCATGCCACGCCGCATTGAAGCAGTCATTTCTGCAAAAGGATTCCCGACCAAGTATTGAGTGCATAACTGAACATAATTATTTGAAGGTTGACTTTTTTTGTATTAAAAACACTTTTCTTTTATTGGTCGGATGAAATATGCTAATTTTTTTAGATAGGAATTTGGGGTTTTCATGAGCTGTATGCCAAAATCATCAATATTAAAACAATAAAAGGCTTGAACTACTTCAGTTGTGTGTAATGAATCTAAAATATATGAAAGTCTAATATTTATCAGTACATTACAGAAAATAATGAACTTTATCACAATATGCAATTTTTTTTAGAAGGACCTGTATATGGCTAGCGCTGAATGTTCATAATCACCATTATCGGCTAACCATTTGGCCGGCCTCCAAAGTTCCCGACACAGCCTCTCACTGAGTAAGGACCAGAGTGTTGATCTGGCCGTGGCAGCCGTTTTATATATACGGCTGTCTACAATAAGGGGTTGGGATTAAACCACCGCTACTGTTGTCCATTATTAGCTGATCACGCCCAACGCGTTTCCTGTGTCTCTTTCATATGGACACTTCTTCAGGAGAGTGGAAAAGCAATATAGGAAACAGGTAAGTAGAGACAACTTGATGGAAAGAATGTGACGTGCAGCTATCCGGCACTAGTATGGCTCTATAAGCACACGGACCCTGTTCCGGTTCCAGCGGACATCATGCCGACATGCCAGCAAATGCAGTAGAACCAGTTGGTTCTTTCATTTATCGCAAGGTGTATTGGTACTGCTGTGTACCCTATGATAGATTTTATCCGGTGTACATATTGGGGGTTTGACTCTGATATTGTCTCGGGTGCAGGAAAGCCTAGCTACACCTCTGTTGAATATATGATAGACATTGCAGTTCTAATCTTTGGACCTCATGTGCAAACAATACTTTCTCTCTGTTTATTGCTATGCGCCTGCATTACTTGAAAGGTACCGCCTACACCCCCCACTCTCCCAACTCCCTCTGTAGTGCCTTTTCTCTGCATTCACGTTCTATTATTATTTGATTAGATAATAGATGCAGAACAAAAGGTCTACAGAGTGCTGGAAAATTACTCTCCAATCCTGACGTATTTTAGACCCACAATAGCTCTTAGTCATGGCTTATAATAAGGTTTCGTACATGGGTCCTGCTGGCGATGTTCAGCCTTTTCAGATATTTTTAACTTTTTTCCAAGTTGCAATTCTGTTTCATTTTAAGCACAGCAGAGACCATGATTACGTTCAGCATTTAAAAACTGAGTTATGTTAGGCTAGTTTCACACTAGCGGCAGGACGGATCCGACAGGCTGTTCACCATGTCGGATCCGTCCTGCGGCTATTTCGCCGTGCCCGCGGACCGCCGCTCCGTCCCCATTGACTACAATGGGGACGGGGGCGGAGCTCCGGCGCAGCACGGCGCTGCACGGAGAAAGGCCGCCGGACTAAAATTACTGCATGTCAGGCTTTTTAGTCCGGCGGCTTTCTCCGTGCAGCGCCGTGCTGCGCCGGAGCTCCGCCCCCGTCCCCATTGTAGTCAATGGGGACGGAGCGGCGGTCCGCGGGCACGGCGAAATAGCCGCAGGACGGATCCGACATGGTGAACAGCCTGTCGGATCCGTCCTGCCGCAAGTGTGAAAGTAGCCTTAAGTTAGTAGGGCATGAAAATACCATTCACATGCCATCAGAGTTGAATGCCAGGACACTTGCAACTTGTAGTTGACAGGCACAGAATCTACAAAATGTATACACAGAGGTATGTGGATGCCACCCCAGTATTGCACTTTATGAAACTCATCCATAGTGTACAACTGGCCAGTCCATGTTTAAAGGGCATCTGTCAGCAGTTTTGTACCTATGAAACTGGCTGACCTGTTACATGTGAACTTGGCAGCTGAAGACATCTATGTTGGTCCCATGTCTATAGGTGCCCGCATTGCTGCGAAAAATGATGTTTTAATATATGTAAATGAGCCTCTAGGAGCAATGGGGGCGTTGCCGTTACACATAGAGGCTGCACTTTATGTTGCACCCTTTGCACTTTGATTGACAGGGTAGGATAGTGAAAATGTCTCCATGCCTGGCCCGGTCAATTAAAATGCAGATTGCTGGGACATATGAACATGGGACCAACACAGATGTCTTCAGCTGCCAAGTGCACATGTAACAGGTCAGCCAGTGTCATAGGTACAAGTCTGCTGACAGATGCCTTTTAAATTGGCTGAAAGGCTTTTGGGGTAGATAATAATGCATGGGATTTATAGATGGTTACAGTTGCGAAAAAGTAGGCCCATGATGCAAATATTTATGGTTCAATTTAATATATTTTTTTTTTTACTGAGCAATAGTTTTTTTTTACCAATATGTTTTTGGAACACAATATTCTTAACCCCTGTAATTAAACTGACCTGTTACCTTTATTCTCCAGGTCAGTATAATTACCACATTTATATAGTTTTTCTTGTGTTTTAATAAAAAAAAAGGTAAAAAGATTGAAAAAAATGTTTTTCTTTTCAATGCCATATTCTGACCTCACTAAGTTTTTTATAGTTACGTCTACAGAGCTGTGTGAGGGCTCATTTTATTCTGTAGTATTTATTGATACCGTTTTGGTATGTGTATTTTGTTTTTGTCACTTTTGATTCAGTTTTGTTGGGAGGTAAAGCGTTGAAAAAATGGCAGATGGTTGTAAGTTCAAATCCCCACAGAAGCATTTAAAAAATAGAGGCTCGATAAAAATTAAATTCTCAGATTGTCCCCAACAGTGAAAAGTTAGATTTTATTTATTTTTTTAAATGGAGCAAAACGTAAAACATTATCAAATAACATCTGTATTAACCCACACCAATCTTTTTAACTTTAACCAGTATTTTTTGTTGGGAAAGGTGGCAACCCTAACAGCACCCCTGCTCAGGACCTCTATAGGCCCACTCACTGCAGCAAGCCCAGCCTCAGTAAGCCTCATCATTATTTTTTTCTTATCATCGGTCTATACTGACCCTCATAATATTTTTATAGTTATGTCTACGGAGATGTGTGGGGGGCTCATTTTTTGCAGGACAATCTGTCATTTTGACAATACCATTTTGGGGTGTGTATAATGATCACTTTTTATTAAATTTTCTTGGGAGATAAAGTGATGAAAAAATCAGCCTTTTTTTTTATTTTTTTCTGTTACGCCATTCACCATATAGGCTAACTTTTGTTAATATTTTAATAGTACTGGCATTTTTGCATGCGGTGATGCCCATAATGTTATTTTCTTTTTTGTTTATTTTTCTTTTGGGGAAAGTGGGGTGAATTTTCTTTTTAATTATTATTTTTTTGTTTCCTTTTTTTTATTACTTTTTGTTAGGTCCCCAAGTGGACCATAATTTGCAATCATCAGATGCAACTTATACAGAATAATGTAAAGGGCTCCACTATTCTGTATAGAAATCACTATATCACAGTTAAGTGCTGCCACCTAGTGGCCTGAACTGGGATATACTAACAATGAGCCTGGAAGCCTAGTACAGGCTGTGGCTTATTTATAGAACAGGGTGCTTTCCCCGATCTCCGCTGTGGGAAAGCGCGCCTAAGAGGAAGCCTGTGCTTCGATTAGATAACACAACTCAGAAATCTCAGAAAATAGGAGTGTTAACTCTACTCCATCCGTATGCTGCCACAAGGTTTGCACACCTGGATTTGGGGATTTTCTGCCATTCTTCTCTGCAGTTCCTCCCAAGCACTGCCAGGTTGGAAGGGAACCGTCGGACAGCCATTTCCAGCCATTTACAGACGGGAGTCTGTAATCGCTTCCAAAGGTGCTTCAACTAAGTCCTGAGTAAGGCCTCTTTCACATGAACCATGCGGATTGTGTCAGGATGCGTTCAGTGAAACTCGCACCATGTGAAACTCGCACCATTTCGCAAGCAACTTCAATCAGTTTTGTCTGCAATTGCGTTCAGTGTTTCAGTTTTTCCACGCGGGATGCAATCAGTTTTCACGCGTGTGAAAAAGACCCTAAAGATTTATAAACATCTCCTAGCACTCATCAGTGAAAAACACATTGCATCTGGACTGCATCCAGATTACATCCGGATGCAATGTGTCTTTCACTGAAGCCCCGTTCACTTCTATGGGACCAGGTCTGCGTAAAAAACACAGAATAAGGGCTCATGCACACAAACGTATTTTATTTCCGTGTCTATTCCATTTTTTTTGCGGACCGTATACAGAACTGTTCACTTCAATGGGTCCGCAAAAAAACAGAAGGTACTCCGTGTGCATTCCGTTTCCATATTTCCGTTCTGCAAAAAAGTAGTGAATGTCCTATTATTGTCCGCAAATCACGGTCCGAGGCCCAATTGAAGTCAATGGGTCCGCAAAAAATACGGAACGCACACGGAACATATCCGTATGTCATCTGTATTTCATCCTTATTTTGCGAATCCATACTGTAGAAATGCTATGCCCAGCCCATATTGCTCATGTGTTTGGTGATTAAGAGGTTACTATTTCCGTTTCCGATCCGCAAAAAAGAGATCAAATACGGAAACCATGCGGATATGTTTTGTGCAATAACTGAATGGAAGAGGACTTAGATCGGAGAAAAAAACAACTCAGATACGGAACAACGGATTAGTGAAAAACGGACCACAAAACAACAACGGTCGTGTGCATGAGCCCTAAAGAACATTTTTCCTGAATGCAGAAATGATGTGTGTAAATCACCGCTCAGTGTGCACAGCCCCATTGAAATGAATGAGTCAGGATTCAGTGCGGGTGCAATGCGTTCACTCGCGCATGTGAAAGGGACCCAAAGGGTCTGAATACTTATCAATGCAAGATTTTAGTTTTTCCTTTTCAGTAAATTAGCAAAGATTAAGAACATTCTGTTTCCATTTTGTCATTATGGGGTACTGAGTGCAAAAATTCTATTCTATTTTAGCATAAGGTTGCAACTTTTAACAAAATTAGCAAAAAGTGAAAAGGGTCTGATGAATGCACAGTATATCTCAATTAGCTTTTATGACATGCTGTTATAAATTCATAGGCATTAATATGGAGTTGTTTCCCCACCCTTAACCCCTTCCCGCATTATCACGTAAAAGTACGTGGGGGAATGTGGTGCCTTACAGCATTCCCACGTGCATGTACGTGATGCGATTACACTGTCAGCGCACGGAGCGATGCGCTGACAGTTTAGTGAAGCCGGCACGGGGCGTTGCTAGGCAACCAGTGACGCTGGGCAGGAGCGAATCACAGCGCTCACCAGTCGGCGATCGCTGTGATTGGTCCATTACTGCAGAAGGACCAATCACAGCGCACTGACGTTATTTAGGGAGGAGCTGTATTTTCCCTCCTTCTCTGATCATCCCAATTCCTGTCAGGGAAGAGTCAGAGAAGGAGCTACTTGTAGGAATCCACTTACCACCGTGTTTTAACCCCTTCAGTGCCAAAACGCCACTCTTCTGTGTCCCAATCAGTGACACAGATCAGTTCTGTGCCTCAGCCTGTCATCTATCATCATCATTTCTGTCTCATCCCCTGCCTCACACATAATTAACCCCATTCAGTGCCTTCTTTGTGCCAGTCAGTGACAGATCAGTCCTGTCAAGTCCTGTCTGTCCGTCAAGACACCTGTCACTTCCACCAGTCCGTCTGTCAAGACACCTGTCACTTCAGCCTGTCCGTCCGTCAAGACACCTATCACTCTAGCCTGTCCATCCGTCAAGACACCTGTCACTTCCACCTGTACGTCTGTCAAGACACCTGTCACTCCAGCCTGTCCGTCCATCAAGACACCTATCACTCCAGCCTGTCCATCCGTCATGACACCTGTCAATCCATCCTATCCATCCGTCAAGACACCTGACAATCCATCCTTTCCATCCGTCAAGACACCTGTCACTCCAGTCTGTTCGTTCGTCAAGACACCTGTCACTTCCACCAGTCCGTCTGTCAAGACACCTGTCACTTCAGCCTGTCCATCCGTCAAGACACCTATCACTCCAGCCTGTCCATCCGTCAAGACATCTATCACTCCAGCCTGTCCATCCATCAAGACACCTGTCACTCCAGCCTGTCCGTTCGTCAAGATACCTGTCAATCCAGCCTGTCCATCCATCAAGACACCTGTCACTCAAGTATGTCCGTCTGTTAAGACACCTGTCACTCCAGCCTGTCCGTCTGTTAAGACACCTGTCACTTTCACCTGTCCATTCATCAAGACACCTGTCAGTCCAGCCTGTTCGTCCGTCAAGACATCTGTCAATACAGCCTGTCCGTTCGTCAAGACACCTGTCACTCCAGCCTGTTCGTCCGTCAAGACACCTGTCAATACAGCCTGTCCGTTCATCAAGACACCGGTCACTCCAGTCTGTCCGTTTGTTAAGACACCTGTCAATCCAGCCTTGAATGCCATCAGACTTGAATGCCAGGACACTTGCAACTTTTAGTTGGCAGGCACAGAATCTACAAACATGTGCCCGCATTGCTGCGAAAAATAATGTTTTAATATATGCAAATGAGCCTCTAGGAGCAATGGGGGCGTTGCTGTTACACATAGAAGTTCCGCTTTATGTTGCGCCCTTTGCACTTTGATTGACAGGGTAGGATAGTGAAAATGTCTCCATGCCTGGCCCGGTCAATTAAAATGCAGATTGCTGGGACATATGAACATGGGACCAACACAGACGCCTTCAGCTGCCAAGCGCACATGTAACAGGTCAGCCAGTGTCATAGGTACAAATCTGCTGACAGATGCCCTTTAAATTGGCTGAAAGGCTTTTGGGGTAGATAATAATGCATGGGATTTATAGATTGTTACAGTTGCGAAAAAGTAGGCCCATGATGCAAATATTTATGGTTCAATTTAATATATATTTTTTTTACTGAGCAATAGTTATTTTTTTACCAATATGTTTTTGGAACACAATATTCTTAACCCCTGTAATTAAACTGACCTGTTACCTTCATCCTCCAGGTCAGCATAATTACCACACTTATATAGTTTTTCTTGTGTTAATTGTGTTTTTGTTAAGACACCTGTCACTCCAGCCTTTCCGTTCGTCAAGACATCTGCCAATCCAGCCTGTCCATCCATCAAGACACCTGTCACTCCAAACTGTCCGTCCGTTGCTCCCAAGTTACATAAAAAAAAAAAATATTAACCCTGTCAATATGTGTGCCATCCTCCTGTGTGTACATACTCGTGTTCTGTGCTTGAGTGGCACCATTCATTAGTTCGCTGTTCAATAAAAAAATAAAAATAAAAAAAATAAACGTTAGTTAACTGTTTAAAATGACTAAACGGCTTTTGACTGCTGAAGAGGCATATGCTGTGCTTTTTGAGGACACTTACTCCAACAGTGGAGATAAAGTGAAATTTTTAGTTTCATCTTCCTCAAATGATTCCTCTAATGATGAACCCCCTCGTAGGCATCCTATGGGTAGTGCGCAGTCGCAGCCCCATACAAGTGACTCTTCATGGATCCCCACAGATAACTATGTGCCCCAGGTGCCTGAATTTACAGCCACTCCAGACATCAATGTAGGTTCCACAGGTTTCAGTGATGACCTAATCAACTTGATGGTAGAACAAACAAATATATATGCAGAGCAATTTATTGCCTCCCATCCAGACAGTTATATTTCAAGGCTCCACAAATGGACCGCTACTGACACGACTGAAATGAAAAAGTTTTGGGGACTTCTTCTAAGCATGGGCGTTCGTATTGGAACAAAGATATTATTTACCACACCCCTCTTTACTGTCTTGCCATGCCCCGGGTCTGTTTCGAAGCTATTCAAAGATTTCTACACTTCAACAATTATAATGAATGCCCACCCCTAAGCGACCCCAGTTATGACAGACTCTTTAAAATTAGGCCAGTGGCTGACCACTACAATTCCAAATTTGGTCAAGTATATACTCCCCAAAAATGCCTCTCAGTGGATGAATCATTGGTCCACTTCCAAAGGCCGATTACATTTCCGCCAGTACCTGCCCAATAAAAGGGCTAGGTATGGCGTGAAGTTGTATAAGGCCTGTGAAAGTGCGTCTGGGTATACATTGCGCTTCCGTATTTACGAGGTAAAAGATTCAAAAATGTAGCCGCCCGATTCTGGGTATAAGTGGGAAGATAGTATGGGATTTAGTCCACCCCCTGTTCGAACACGGATACCATCTATATTTCGACAACTTTTACAATAGTGTCCCTCTTCTGAAGTACCTTGCTGCCAGAGGCATAGGCACATGTGGCACAATCAGACGAAACCAAAAAGGGCTCCCTAAATTCTTTATAGACCAGACAGCTCAGAAAATTTGATGTTGCTAAAATACAAGGACAAACAGGATGTTCTTGTGTTAACTACCATCCATGCAAATCAATACACCCCAGTCCCAGTCCGAGGAACCATAGAGCAGACCACGAAGCCTGTGTGTATCCAGGATTACAACAAGTTCATGGGTGGAGTGGATCTTTCAGACCAGGTACTACCTAACCCAAGTGTCACTATATAATGCTTTTGTCATCCATAGAACAGCTGGTCATGGGGGGACCTTCTTGGAATTTCAGGAAAAAATAATAAAAAAATTGATTTTTGGCGTTCAGGAAGGAGAGGGCAGTATTTCAGTCAGCAGTGCTTCTGGGGTCTCAAGAATAATACCTGGGCACAGAAAAAAAAAAGGCGTTGAGTTTGCTCAGTTAGAGGGATTAGGAAAGACACCACTCACTACTGTCAGACCTGCCCCTCTAAACCGGGCCTCTGCATTGGAAAGTGCTTTAAAGTTTATCACACCTCCACTGATATCCATTAAGTTCATTTCATTCATTTCTTAATTAATCCATGGGAAGACATTTTCAGTTTAGCATTTTTTCCATTTGGCAATCCAATAATAGCCCCCCCCCCCAAAAAAAAAAAAATAAACGTAAAAATTCCCATTATACACCTAGCTAAATACATTGAAGGGTGTCATTTTATTAAATGGGGAATTTCTCCAATTTCCTTTTATGTTCTGTCACCCCTAGAGCCTTGTTTTTGTGTTTTTTACTGTTGGGGTGCCTCAGGGTGTCTTCAAATGCGACATGGTACCTGAAAATTATTCCAGTAAAATCTGCCCTCCAAAAGCCACACGGTGCTCCTCCCATTCTGAGCTTCACTGTGTTCTGATACAGCACTTTACAACCACATATTCAGGAGAAAACAGGTGACGCAGACCCGAACGCCCACATACTGCGGCGGGGCACAGGAGCGCATAGCTCCCTGTCCCGTCGCCGATCACCGCCATAGGCTTCAGGCCGCACATAGGCCTGAGGCCTATGTGGTAGTGAAATCCCGGCGCAGGCGTGCGTGATGACATTATCGCGCGCCTGTGTCTCGGGACGCAGCACTGCCTTATCCAGCCTTCCTCTGCGAGCCTGGCCCTGGACATAGCGTAGGTGAGTATTTAGCTTTTCTTTTTTTTTTCTTTTTTATTTCATGTGCCTACTTTGGGGGACATGTGGGGGACAAACAGTAGGACATATTAAGAGACATCGAGTACATGGGGAGGGGGAGAATGTGGGGGCTGTGGGGCAAATTATTATGGGGGGAATACTATGTGGGGACAAATTACTGTGTGGGGACAAATTATTATGGGAGGGACTACTATGTGGGGGCAAATTACTATATGGGGCAGTGTGGGGGCAAATTACTATATGGGGCAGTGTGGGGGCAAATTACTATGTTGGGCAGTGTGGGGGAAACTACTGTGTGGGGACAGTGTGGGGGAAATTGCTATGTGGGGACAGTGTGGGGTAATTTCTATGTGGGGACAGTGTGGGGAAATTGCTATGTGGGGACAGTGTGGGGGAATTGCTATGTGGGGACAGTGTGGGGGAATTGCTATGTGGGGACAGTGTGGGGGAATTGCTATGTGGGGACAGTGTGGGGTAATTGCTATGTGGGGACAGTGTGGGGTAATTGCTATGTGGGGACAAATTAGTATGTGGGGGCAGTGTGGTGGAAATTACTATGTGGGGGCAGTGTGGGGCAAATTACTATGTTGGGGAAATTACTGTGTGGGGGCGAACTACTATATGGGGGCAGTTTCGGGGAAATTACGGTGTGGTCTGGAATGGAAGCACAGATCGGAAACCTATGGAGTGCATCCATGGGTTTTCTGTCCATGCCTCCCCACTGCAAAAAAGTACTGTTGGATGCAGATTGCAGACCCCATTTAAATGAATGGGTTCATCTCTGCAGAAAGTGGACACACTGTCGGCGCCCATGCATTGCAATGTATACACACACACACACACACACACACACACGTGTAAATATATGTATATAAATATGTATATATAATCCAAAAAGCAGGCATTTCCAAGGTAAAGGTGTATATATATATATATATATATATATATACACACACACACACAAAATCATAGTTCCTGGCTAGATGTCCTACTTTCCCTGTTGGTTGCAGGGGCGTGGCCTAACAGAACCGGTGGGTGTGGCTTAGCTGGGTTGGCTGTGTGGTGATAGTGCAGGAGGGATGGGGATTGACTAAGTAGCTTCTGCAGTAGGGACTATAAAGGTTTATATTACAGCTTCTGTCAGGAATCAGCTGTGTGTAGAGAGGGAACAAGCAGCTGATTCCTGTCACAGTTGGAGCAGGCAGCAGGGAGCCGACCACTGACAGGAGCAGACTGCACATGCGCATGGACGAGCTTCCTCTCAAGCTCCTCCATGTCGCGTGCAGCCATGGACGAACTCAGAGAAGCAGGCAGATGTGTTTAATGAAGTATATTAGGGACTGCATTCTTTGCCTGCCTGCCACACTGTAGTGGAGAGTATTTAAAGAGTGGCCAACCCCTTTAACGAATTTCACCTCTGCGAAGCCCATACATTTGAATGCTATACGGAGACCGTTCTCCATACAGCATTCAAACGAAGTTTTGAATGAAGCGACTTCGGATCTATAATCCGAAGCGCGCTTCGCTCATGCCTAACTGGGACTGAAGGGCCTAGGTCAAACCCTGAAAAACAAACTATATTATCCCTTTGTCACCAAACTTTACAGCTGGCCCAATGCAGTCAGGAAGTGGTATCCTGGCATTCCCAAATCCAGACTGCCAGTTAGAGGCTCATCATTTGTCACTCCAAAGCACACATTTCCACTGCTCCAGATTCTAGTGGTGGCCTGCTTTACACCACTCTATCCAATGCTTGGTGATTTAAGGCTTTCATGGAAACACATGCCATTAAAGCTCCTAGCACACAGTTATTGTGCTGATGGTAATGGCTGAGGAGGTTTGGAAATCTGCATTTATTAAGCCAGCAGAGCAATGGCAACTATTATGCAGTATGCTCCTCAAGCACTCAGTGCCCCCCTCTGTAACTTTATGTGGTCTCCATTTCTTGGCTGAATTGCTGAGGTTCCTAAACTCAGCGAAGAAATTTCACAAACTGACTTGTTACAATGGTGGCATCCCATCAAAGGACTATGCTGGAATTCAGTAAACTCTTTAGAACGACCCATGGGATTATAAATCATACCCAAACCCTGTAGCGAAATACCCAATAGCTTAATCAATACAAAATACACGTGGACACCTTAAATGGGTGGAATAAATAAGGCCACAGCCATCTTTATTAAAGATTAGCTTAAAGTTAATTAACAATAAATCATCATAAAAATAAATCATCAATGAATTAACTCATCATCAATATCTTATTAACAAACCAATAATTAGACCAGCCATAAGCTCGGCCTAAACTACTGACTCAACTCGTCCGCTCACCTTATCAGTAAGCGACTTTTACCCACCGGAACATGCCGACTAAAGAGGCGGCATGGGCCCCACCCAACAACCATTTGCTGACAAATGGATTTTATCAGAAAAATAGAGGCCGGGCAAACCACCTTCAAGGTCCACGTGACGAAAAGAGAATCCCCAGACTAGCGGCACAAAACGAGCCATAATCCTATTAATTCGAATCCTAATCCTATCCAAATACTTAAAGTTTGGATAAGACAACCATAGCAAATGAGGAATCATTTCGGAAAAAACAAGATGGCCGTCAGGAAACAACCGCCTTGTTCTGACCATAGTACTCTTAATACAAAAGGCCAACTCAATGGTACTGAACTTGCCCACATCATTGGCTCCTGCATGAAAAATAATAACATCTCTAAGACTATAGCCAATAAACCATCCCATCGCAAACCCCTAACTCCATTCCAATATACTCTAAGGATGTCTGTAGACCAGGACAGATTGTCACCGTACGATCTTTCCAAAGCTCTTCTATGGGCCCAATGCACGAAAGAATGGCCGATGATCCATACGGTGAGCCCTGTGAAAGCTATAAATAAAAGAGGGTTAAACAATGGTAAAATCAGGACGACTATATAGTTTAAAACGATTAGATGACCATCTATTCTTTATTACGGACGTACTCAAACCAGACTCCGCTGCCGACGTGGCAGCACCGATCCGAAAAGAATGCGACATGAGGTGAAAACCCTCAAGTCCCAAATCCCTAAAACATCTTGAAAGAACAGACCTGAACTGATACTGTGTCAATGGAGAAACATTCGCATGAATAAAAAACCTGCTACCACCCACCGGTTTGACATGCCCATACCGAGATAACAAACTCACCGGACAAATAGAACCCGACCTGACCTTGTCCATACGAATCCAGGTACCCTTACCTGAATGATCCACTTTGGATGATGGAAGAAAAATTAAAACATAGTTAACATGAATATGAACGTGCTGAGACTCCAAGCCTAAACTTGACCTTCCATTCTTAGGAAACAACTCACCAATTCTAAACGCACCAAAAAACATACAACAAAACAGTGTGAAAAAAAGCAATGCTTCAAAATCATCCAAGCAAACCCTAGAAGTAGCGTGACATAATGCCCCCAACAACACCGGTAAAATAGGACACCTACTGTCAGGAAAAAATTTACCTCGCCTGTATCCTTTCAAAACCTGCTTGATCACGAAATAATCTAATACGGAAGGGGAACCTAAAATTCGAAGAAAAAAGGAAATCCCAGACAAACCTCTCAAAACTGTAGCATAAGCCAAACTATCCTGAAATAACGTTAAGCAAAAAGCTAAAGCCGAAACCTCGCCACAGACATAAGGGGACCAACCTCTACCAGCAGCAAAGCGACACCAACGACCCCAAGACCGAATGTAACCCAACCACGTTGCAGGAGCCACCGACGACTGCAAGTACGACATGCCTAGGACCAAATCAGATTCCACAGATGCTCGGGGCATAGCTCCCCCTCCTGGTTGGCCCTTTCCGCCAGCCGATGAAATCTCTGAAACTGGAAACGTGACAATGAATCAGCAATGGAGTTATCTATTCCAGGAACATGACGAGCCTTCAGCCAAATATTTAACTTCAAACACAAAAGAACTAAATGACGTAACAACTTAACTACCAAGGGACACTTAGACAACAAACAATTAACTGCAAACAAAACACCCTTATGATCAGAATGCTAAATAATCCTTTTATTAGAGAAAAAACTACCCCACAAAACTAAAGCTACCACTACAGGGAACAGCTCCAACAGAACAATAGTCTTAGTGACCCCATTCGACACCCATGCCGGATGCCACTCTGCAGCACACCAATGCCCGTTCCAATATGCACCTAAACCACACGAATCGGCAGCATCAGTAAATAAATCCAAGGAGGAAGCCACTACAAAATCATCCTGCCAATACGACCTACCATTATACTGCTAAAAAAATTCCAACCAAACCACAAAATCTTCTTTAACCTCTCTGCACAAACGAATATGAAAAGCTGGATTCCTAATGCCTGAAATTTTTTAAGACAACCTCCTGCAAAATACTCGCCCCATCGGCATTACACTACTAGCAAAGGCTAACATGCCTAAAATCGACTGAATCTCTCTCACCGTAGCTTTACGCCTTTTCAACAAATCAGACAAAACCGCGCATATCTTGGTAACCTTTTGCAATGGGAGACAACACACACCCTTTTTGGAATCAATGACTATTCCCAAGTACTCTAAACGATTAACAGGGCAAACAGTCTTATCCTCTGCGAGCGAAACACCAAACTCAGAACATACTGCAAAGAAAGACTCCAACAATTCAGAACACACCGAAGAGCCTGCCGTACCAATGAACAAAAAATCATCCAAATAATGCGTCACTGCTCCTCGCATACGCTTTACCGATACCGTCCATTCAAGAAAAGAGGAAAAAACTTCTAAATAAAAACATGATAAAGAACATCCCATAGGAAGACATCTATCAAAGTAAAATAAACCGTTAAAATTAAAACATAAAGAATTAAAACATGACGGATGAACCGGCAATAAGCGAAACGCAGACTGAATGTCCGCTTTCGCCATTAAAGCGCCTTTGCCACAGCTCCGCACAAACTCTACAGCAGAATCAAAGGTGGCATATTTAACAGAGCATAATGCCTTATCGATTTCATCATTCAATGATGCCCCATGAGGAAGGGACAAGTGGTGAATTAAACGATAAGCATTAGGCTCCTTTTTAGGGACCACCCCTAATGGAGAAAGGCGAAAATTAGCAAAAGGAGGAGAGGAAAAAGGACCTGCAATCCTACCTAAGGTCAATTCCTTTGCTAATTTGGATTGAACAACTGAAGGGAACTGATCAACAGAAGACAAATTATTAACCCATTCACAACCCAAACCAGAAAATGATGGTAACCGAAAACCAAAAGCAAAACTATCCAGAAGCAACTCCGCCATCATGAAATTTGGGTATCGCTCGAGCCAAGGACGCATGTTCTCCAAATTTACTGGCGTCCAAGCTCTTAGCCACATACTCTTTTGTGGAAGGCTGGGTCGGCATGTTAGCTCTTTTATAACACCGAACCAGCGGATGGCTACCTCCACAAAAAGCACACTCATGACAGTACTTGCAAGATGCAGGCCATCTGCACTGCGATTCATAAAATGCAAAGCAAGTGCCTTTCTTAAATAACTGCGAATGCGAGGCTGACGGAGTTGACTGTTGCCTTGCAGCAGCAAAGGATGAACGCTGCGGTAACAATAAGTTCAGCCACAGCTTTCATCATATAAAAACCATCCAATCCCCCCAAATTTTTATATGCCTCTAACACATTATCTAAATGCTGAAAAAGGCCAGAACACTTCATAGGAAATTTCTCTCCCATTACGCTACAAAAAATACAGTATGCTTGGAGCCAATTATTAAAAGTCCTGGGAATAGGACGTCTTCTGTCTTCCTCAGACTTATCTTCCCGCTTCTCTAGTTTTGTAACAAAATCCTTAGAAGCGGGAAGAAGAGATAACATATCTACAAATTCATTTCTCCATATCTTCTCTTTCACCGACATGGAGAGATGAAAACCTAAAGGAGATAATTCACATGGCAACATTTCTTTATAACACATTTCGGAAACACCTTTGTGTTTCGAAACCACTGGCCTGGGGAGAGATTCCTCACTATCTGAATCCCTACCCACCTCCTGACCGGAAAACCGCCAAGCGTCCAAAAAATCACCTGCCACATTAGCCGACTCAGGAGGAGGGGGGGGGGGGGGGACAAAGTTCTTTAAGGAAGAAAGTACAGAAGACAAAGGGGCAATGACAGTACTCATAAGGGGGCACACTCAAGAGGGAAACACAATGGTGAATATCAATGTGTTACTTTAATACTTTAAAATCATACCCCTAAAAGTACATAAAAAACGCACATACGCCGTGCGACACGCGTGAACAATACACTCCTGCAATGAAATAACAAGAATGACAACCTGCTATATACCGTCCACAAATCAAAATGAGATCACTGGGATCCTAATACACTATAATCACTAGGATTTAACTGCGGCAATGTCCCAATCCAATCAATCGTAAGGTGGTATACCAGCAATGTCCCAATGTGAGTCTTATTCCTATTGGGTGGACTCCTACTGATGACAAATTATTTTCTTTCCATTCTTTTTACTTTTTAAAGTTTGATTAATAAATCACTGGAAAAAGTAAAAAGAATGTAAAGAAATTTTTTTTTCGCAGCCAGCCAACCCCAACCGCGAGATGAAACAATGAGGATTATCCTTCCGTTCAATTCTCAGTATAGAACAGTGGAAAGAAGTATTCGGAAGCATCGGGGGCATTTGTTGACTGACAGGGTTATAGGTCCCCTTCTGAGTGATGTACCTAAAATAACATACACGAGGGCCAGTAATCTAGCTGGAAAAATAGCCCCGACTGTAAAAGTGAGGAAGGTTGGCCATCAAAAAGATAACTGGCTGGCAGTGAATGGATTCTTCAAGTGTGGCAGATGTGCTAACTGTAGGATTACAAGTTTCCCCCCAAAAAAACACAAAAGTAGTATCCACAGTGAACTCTTTCAGTTTGGAGATACAGGAATGCCTGACCTGTGATTCCACTGATGTCATATATTTGCTACAATGTGGGTGCAGGAAGCAATACATCGGGAGATGAAAAGAACGCTAAAAAAGAGAGTAGCGGAACATGTAGCAAATATTAAAAAAGGTCTAGAGACGCATTCATTATCAAAACATTTAAAAATGAAACATAATTGTGATCCAACTAGCCTGAAATTTACGGCCATTGAAAGGGTCAAGAAGGTATGGAGAGGGGGAAACCATATCGCACACATGTCAAGACAGGAATCCCGCAGAATGTTTGAGCATGATACGATTGTTCCCAGAGGCCTGAATGCCGAGATGGAGGTGTTTGGGTTTCTGTGAACCATTGGGGGGTTGTCTGGTTGGGATGGGACATCGCAGTCTGGCCGTCTATCGACACTGTGATCTCCCCTCCCAGCTAGACGGCTCCGCTCTTCTACAAAAATTTACAAAAATTTACAAAAATCTACAAAAATCTACAAAAACTGCATACATATCCTTCCGCTCAGTTTTGTTGAACATTCTAATTGCAATGTATGGACGTTGGAGGGGAATACATATGAAATGGGCTATAACCGCACATAAACCGCAATTCACATGATGCGTTTTTGATGCGATTGTCTTCTAAATAATCGCAGGACCTTGCAGTCTTCTCCACAACCCGTTTTAATATTTATGTATAAAGGGTATTTATTATTTTAAGCTTACTTTAAAGTACACAATTGCAATTGAAGTCTAATTGTATAATATAACATATGTATGATAATGAAAAGGGGATACAGCCCAATCCACTCCACAGATTAGGACATTCACAGAAATGTAGGATTGTGGGTAAGGATATCCCTACATAAGGAGTGAGGATCCGCTCACTCGGTTGACCACTGAGGAAGGGGAGTAGGACCCTGAAACGCGTCTGGCATACAGAGTGAGCGTGGATCCACAAAAAGGAAAAAGCTAACTGGACACAAGAAAGAAAAAAGTATACAACTATACAAGCGTAAACGGAGCAGCAGTCGCGGAGCAGTGACGTCAGCTGAGCGTCTATCCGGTCTCCCAGGCAACAAGGTCATGTGGGACGCCACGCACGGCCGAGCACATTGCGTGGGACGCTGCGAGTGTGCGACTGCTTGGTAAACAGCGCTGCAGGGACGCAGTGAAGAGGGGTAAGACCGGACGTATGAGAGCGCCACAAGCCGCATAAAGAGACTGTGAGTAATGACATTTACAGCTCCATTGTGAATAAGCATTGTTATCTATATCCACCATTGAATGTCCTGAATTGAAGGTACTGGACAGTCTAACTCTGTTGCAACACTATTATCACTCTATCAGCTTCTGGCCAGAGTGCCATTGCTTCATCAGTAGTAGTCCACCCAATAGGAATAAGACTCACATTGGGACATTGCTGGTATACCACCTTACGATTGATTGGACTGGGACATTGCCGCCGTTGAATCCTAGTGATTATAGTGTATTAGGATCCCAGTGATCTCATTTTGATTTGTGGACGGTATATAGCAGGTTGTCATTCTTGTTATTTCATTGCAGGAGTGTATTGTTCACACGTATCGCACAGCGTATGTGCGTTTTTTTATGTACTTTTAGGGGTATGATTTAAAAGTATTAAAGTAACACCATTGTGTTTCCCTCTTGAGTGTGCCCCCTTATTATTGCTCTTACCTCATTTATTTTGCCGGTCCTGAGGGTGGGACCTGAGGGCGAGCACCTTATCCATCCGGTGAGGGGGTGAGCCGCTGTAACTTCTGATTTTACCCAATGACAGTACTCAGACCACTGGTGCACTCACCACCCTCAGAAGCAGAAGCCTGGACACCTGCAGAGGATCGAGGGAAGTCCTGTAGCTGTGGTCCATCTTCCAGGCACGCACTCCCCTGGTGCTCAACACCTAAGTGGAGCTGCTGGGAGGAATGCTGCACAGGCCGCCTTCCATCTCTGCACCTTGGTGGCATCAGTGGAAGCTCTCCCTGCCGAAGACATCTCTGGAACAGTACCCGAACGCTGAGGATCACAGAAGGGAACTGAAATTCTGGTCCAAGATTTCCGGGGACACCAATTCCAGACGCATCAGACGTCATCAAGCTGCTGCTGCTTCCGGCACACTCATTTGTAGAGGAACCGCGTCTCTCAAGACTCTTCCTCTCCTGACCGGACCTGCGTGGGGAAGGAGAAAAACGGGTGCGCTGCCTCTTCTCCCTTACAGAAGAGCGCAGCGCAGGCAACATGGAGGGAGCACCCGGATCGTCATCCACCACCGCTGACTGTTCAGAAACCGCACTGGAAGCGCCGACCACTGCATTGACCACTGAAGGGGAAGACATCTCAGCCAGGCAGGAGCAGCAGGCAGAAACGGGCAGCAATCTTCCCTCAGGTACTCGTCTGGCAGCACACGGCTGGCAGACACCGCTTCTTATAACCCTAGCCTGGTCCCAGCCCAGAAGTCCCACCCAATCCTATACCTGTTGCTGGGCATCCCTACTCCATTCTGCCTGGCAACGTGATTCCATAGGTCCCTCCCTGACCCAATCAATGACCTCTGCTACTCTGCCCGGTAACCTTCCTATATTTAGCCCTGAACCTCACTTTCTTGGCGGGAAAATTCCCGCCAAAACTCCTAAATGTAAGAACTCTGGGATGATTATAATCCCATGAGGATCCCTCCATATTTATTTTCCGGATCCTGACATTCTTTCACAAATGTTTGTGAAAGAATGGGAGTCTTAAAAGCATATTGCCAATCTGCTTGGCTTGACAAGTGCACTGTCGGTAACGGTAGGCAGGTGTGAGTGTTGTTTGGTTGAAAGCTTCTACGATGACGTGTCATTCACTGGAAATAAGAATACCTCAACATGTTCTGCTTTGGATAAACCCAGTATAGCTGTCAGCCTCTGTGTATTTGCAGGGCAGCAGGCTTTCTGTTTACACACAGTCCCATCAGGGAACTGATCTGATGGCTCATGTGAAGACCTTATTTTTTAACTTCTGACAGCTCATAAACACTTATTTAAGACATTCCTATCGGTTTGATAAGAACTGAGCTATGAGTGTTTGAGTTCAGAGATAAGGACTTCACATAAGCAGTCAGAGCTCAGTATAAACAGAAAGCCTGCTACTCTGCAAATACACAGAAGCTGGACAGCTATCTTGGCAAAATGGCTGAACATTTTTAATAAACAATTGAAAAAATTATTTTAGCTCAAAATGAGTAGAGTATATTGCACCTTGGTTCATTATTATTCCATATATGCTGTATTACCAGCTTAAGGACTGCTAAAATATGTCTACTACAGTGCTTCTTATGTGTTATTTTATACATATATAATGACTTATAAATTGCATTGCATAGTTTACCCACTTTTAATTGCATGTCATGTTATTTGCTAGAGATTAGCATGGTAATATATTCACTTAGGCTCATTCCACGTTATCATACCCATTAACAGCCTCTTTTTAGACCACTAGAGTGCAGTGCGGTACTAATGTCTGTAGGCTCAGCTCTTGCTCTGTTCTTACATGATTCTATATTACAATATATGTGTATATATATATATATATATATATATATATATATTGTGACACCGTGAAGGGTATGGTCTGGGAGGACAGGTATTTTTCTCCCAGTGTGTGCTGCTGGGCTGATTTGCAGCCAGGTTGGGGTCAAACACCGGACTGGATTTTAAGTGCCGGTCCGGGTTTTGAGAACACCTAGCTGTCCTTAAAAGATAGCTGGGCTCAGCAGCAAGGTGTCTGTTTTGGGATCTGAGGCATGGTGCTAAAGGGCTGAGAGCCGCATACGGGGAAACAGGCCCCCTAAAGCCTGCTGTGGACCGCTGGGGAAAAAACTACTAACAAGGTGATTGTTTTGGTCTTTGGACTTTCCTCTGTGTGAACACGAAGACTAAAAGATTTCGCTTTATTTTTGCCTTGTTTGTGAATAAACAATGAAGTTTTTTTTGACAAACTGTTTTTTTGCCTCTGTTCTGCATTCGCTTACACTGCCTACCAGAGCGAATCTGGACTCTACATGCCAATTTTTCGGACTGACTGACCTTCATTTCTTAACGTAATGATGGCCACTCGTTTTTCTTTACTTAGCTGCTTTTTTCTTGCCATAATACAAATTCTAACAGTCTATTCAGTAGGACTATCAGCTGTGTATCCACCTGACCTCTCCTCAACGCAACTGATGGTCCCAACCCCATTTATAAGGCAAGAAATCCCACTTATTAAACCTGACAGGGCACACCTGTGAAGTGAAAACCATTTCAAGTGACTACCTCTTGAAGCTCATCAAGAGAATGCCAAGAGTGTGCAAAGCAGTAATCAAAGCAAAAGGTGGCTACTTTGAAGAACCTAGAATATGACATATTTTCAGTTGTTTCACACTTTTTTGTTATGTATATAATTCCACATGTGTTAATTCATAGTTTTGATGCCTTCAGTGTGAATCTACAATTTTCATAGTCATGAAAATAAAGAAAACTCTTTGAATGAGAAGGTGTGTCCAAACTTTTGGTCTATACTGTATATAATTATATTTTATCCATATATGCTTAACCTGCTTACTCTCCTTTTTATACATCTATATATATACTGTATATATAAAGAAGGACGTATATATATGTGTGTGTGTATGTTCCGCGATCACTCAAAACCGCAACCATCGATTTCAACAAAACTTAGTATACACATCCCTTGCTACCTGAAAAGAAATCTTGTGGGGGTCTCAGCTCCCACAAGGAAGTACCGTTCCTGAGATATTCCCAAAAAATGACCCGCATTAGCTAAGCCAATACAAGCCTGCAAGTCTTTCTCTTCATATCCCAACTGCCATACACACGGTCACCTGTCCCTTATCAGCCAATAGGAGCTCGCAGGCCCTTAGTCTCCACATACACACTGTTTTACTCCAGGTTTCCATAACAACCCAGCCATTTTTCTTCACTGCTGTAAGTCAGTTTTAGGCTAGGGCTACACGACGATATATGCCGTGCACAACTACACTGCGACAGCATTGTCGCGCAACAATTTTTATAATAATAGTCTATGATGTTGCACTGCAACATGTTATAAGCGACAGTCGCAGAAAAATCCATCTTGGATGGATTTTTTGCAACTGTTGTGTCGCAGTTGAAGCATGTCACATGTTGCAGTGCAACACCATAGCCTATCATTATAAAAATTGTTGAGACAAAATGTCGCACTGACCGGGGTCACTGTGGAGGTCACTGTTAAAGAGGCATTCACTGTGGATGTTACTGTCAAGGGGACAGGCCGCTGTGGAGGTCACTGTTAAAGGGGGATGGGGGCACTGTGGAGGTCACTGTTAAGGGGCAGGGGCCACTATTAAAGGGGCAACTGCTGTGGAGGTCACCGTTAAGGCAGCAGGGTAATGTAAAGGTCACTGTTAAGGGGCTGGGCCCCTGAGGAGATCACTGTTAAGGGAGTGGGGTGCTGTGAAACTCACTGTTAAAGGGGCGGGCTGCTGTGAAGGTCAAAGTTAAGGGGATGGGCTGCTATGGAGGTCTCATTTTGAAGTGGCGGGGCACTGTGTGGGGGGGGGGGGTCAGTGTTAAGGGGTGAGGGACTGTGGAGTTCACTGTTAAAGGGGCGGGTTGCTGTAGAGGTCACTGTTATGGGGGATACTGTTTACAGTCGTGGCCAAAAGTTTTGAGAATGACACAAATATTAGTTTTCACTAAGTTTGCTGCTAAACTGCTTTTAGATCTTTGTTTCAGTTGTTTCTGTGATGTAGTGAAATATAATTACACGCACTTCATACGTTTCAAAGGCTTTTATCGACAATTACATGACATTTATGCAAAGAGTCAGTATTTGCAGTGTTGGCCCTTCTTTTTCAGGACCTCTGCCATTCGACTGGGCATGCTCTCAATCAACTTCTGGGCCAATTCCTGACTGATAGCAACCCATTCTTTCATAATCACTTCTTGGAGTTTGTCAGAATTAGTGGGATTCTGTTTGTCCACCCGCCTCCTAAGGATTGACCACAAGTTCTCAATGGGATTAAAGGGGTATTCCCATCTTGCTACTTCATTCTCAATTGCTGCCAGCTAGCTGGTAACTTCCTGCTTTTCTGCAGATAAGGCTGGGCGGGCTTAGGCAGCTAGAGTGAAGCCTGGCCACGCCTCCTTATGACATCACACTGAGAGCTGAGTCCTGCGTGCTCGTTCATGTGAATAGTATGACTCATCAGTCTGCAGTGTCTGAGGGGAATGGTCACTCAGAGAGCCATGTGAGGTGAGCTCAGTGCACAGTTTTACACATAAAATATCTGTCTGATCTTTTACAAACCCATTCTGTGCATTAAAAACTATAATTCCATATTATACATTAGCTCAAAAGCTTGACCAACCCCCACCCACCAGCACTTAGGCAGATTTGTTTCCATTACAGCTGTACTCCAGTTGTGTATAAACCTTACACTATGTATCTTTATAGATGCATATACAGCTCAGCTACATGTGTCTTCTCCAGTGTCTGAAAAGCTTCATATACAGCTCTGCTACATCTGGCTGTTTATCTCTTCAACCAGCACTGTATCAGAACAGCCGCATATTCAGCTCTACTACATCTGTTTCTCTCTTCAAACAGCACTGTATCAGAACAGCCGCATATTCAGCTCTACTACATCTGTTTCTCTTTCACCAGCATTGATGCTGACCTGCCACATATACAGCTCTGCTACATCTGTTTTTCTATTCAACCAGCACTGCGTCAGAACAGCCGCATATTCAGCTCTACTACATCTGTTTCTCTCTTCAAACAGCACTGTGTCAGAACATCCGCATATTCAGCTCTGCTACATCTGTTTCTCTTTCACCAGCATTGATGCTGACCTGCGACATATACAGCTCTGCTTCATCTGTGTCTCTTTCACCAGCATTGATTCTAAACCGCCACATACACATCTCTGCTAATTCCGTCCATTTCCTTCACCATTAGTACTGTGGCTGAACAGCAGCTTATTGTTGCCTGCAGTTTTTGTTCACATTTTTTTTATACTTTTCTTTTAGTCATTTTATTCCAGTAGGAAAGTTTATGGGAAAAGGCTTGAAAAAAATGGCATGGACTCAAAAAAACGCACCAAAAGTTATAAAAATGCCTCCCCCCCAACCCAAATAAAAAATTAAAAAAAACCTGTTTGAGTAGTTGCCTCATAAAACATTATTATCAGAGTGGCCCCTTTACACGCAGGAATAATACCAGCACAGAACCGGGTGGCATCATTGTGCCCTTCACCGTCTAGCGAGTGCTGTTTAGGGCAGCCTGTATTCTGTAAATGGCCGGCAGGACGGCTTTGCCAGCTGCTCTGCTATTACTCCTCCACCCTTATTATACAAGGAAATTGCTTAGAATGCAATCCCCTAATCTGTAGTTGGATCCCATGGCGAGGATCCTGCGGCCTCCCCTATACACAGCGTTCAGCCTATAGCCGCACTGTTTGGCCCGATTAATTATTACTGGTTCTAGTCTTCACTGGCGTGTCGGTGGTTAAAGGGTTTCTACCACCTCATTTGGACCTATGTCTGCTCTACCTAACCATGCTATTCTAAGACCTTTGTGTGCAGCCGTTACACAAAAAAAACTACTTTTATTGCTATGCAATTGAGCCTCTAGGTGCTATGGGGGCGTCTTTTCAGCACCTAGAGGCTCTGTCTACTCACCCTGTATTCCGCCCCGCTCGTCCGTCAAGCCCGCCCATCTCCTTTAGATTGCCAGCCTCCATCTCATTCATTCGCCGAATTCTCGCGCCTGCGCCGTGTGCGTCTGTATTCAGCGCAGGCGCAGTGACTGTCTGAATGCTCCCTGCGCCGGCATCTCCACTGCGTCTGCGCCATCTGTTCCTCGGAGCACTCGGACGCAATCGGTGCAGTGGAGATGTCGGCGCAGGGAGCGTTCAGACAGTCACTGCGCCTGCGCTGAATACAGACGCAGGCGCGAGAATTCGGCGAACGAATGAGATGGAGGCTGGCAATCTAAAGGAGATGGACGGGCTTGACTGATGAGCGGGCAGAATACAGAGGTATTAGAATAGCATGGTTAGGTAGAGCAGACACTAGCAGATCTAAATGAGGTGGTAGAAACCCTTTAAGGGGTTAAACTGCACTTTTATAATCCTTATGGGGGGGGGGGGGGGGTTTCTTGCTGCATTGACTGAGCTCGCTATCTGTACGGAGACCTCATAAATATAAACAGTCCATTACTCACAGCCTCTCCTGCCCATTATCATGATTGTTTGTCAGTGACACCTGTGTTTCAGGGTCAAAATCCTGGACTGTGGCAGCAGCGGCAGCAGCACGACTTCTCTCCCCGGGATCTCCTCTCTGCACTACCCTCCCCCGCCTCTCCGGCTCAGCTGGCAGCTGCCCTCACCCGATACAAAGTACATAGTTATAAACAGCAGCGCACCCCCGATCTCTTCACCACTCACAGAGGACATCAGGGCTGCGCTGGGAGCTGCCAATAGATCACAAAGCCCCTGCTCCTCCGCTAATTTTTCTCAATTCTCTCCCCTGAAGAAAGATGGGGAGCGCATGCGTGGCTCTGTAGCAGACGTGCGCGCTCTCGTGGGAATGATCGGCTGCCTGGGTGAAAAGTAAGTGCGGTCTGCGCAAGCGCGGCACATAGATGCGGCCCTGGAGCGGTGGCCGTATCTATGGGTTGCCAAGTGTAAACAATGGATCGGTGGGAAGGCAATTTAGCTAAATGGGTGCATTATAAATAATAGAAGCAATTTAGAAAAATGAAGTATGGGATCAGTGTAAACATTTGAAACCTGATCATGAAGATGGGAATACCCCTTTAAGATCTGGGGAGTTTCCAGGCCATGGACCCAAAATGTCAACGTTTTGGTCCCCGAGCCACTTAGCTATCACTTTTGCCTTATGGCACGGTGCTCCATCGTGCTGGAAAATGCATTGTTCTTCACCAAACTGTTGTTGGATTGTTGGAAGAAGTTGCTGTTGGAGGGTGTTTTGGTACCATTCTTAATTTATGGCTGTGTTTTGGGGCAAAATTGTGAGTGAGCCCACTCCCTTGGATGAGAAGCAACCCCACACATGAATGGTCTCAGGATGCTTTGCTGTTGGCATGACACAGGACTGATGGTAGCGCTCACCTTTTCTTCTTCGGACAAGCCTTTTTCCTGATGCCCCAAACAATTGGAAAGAGGCTTCATCAGAGAATATGACTTTGCCCCAGTCCTCAGCAGTCCATTCACCATATTTTCTGCAGAAGATCAATCTGTCCCTGATGTTTTTTTTTTTTTTAGAGAAGTGGCTTCTTTGCTGCCCTTCTTGACACCAGTCCATCTTCCAAAAGTCTTCGCCTCACTGCGTGCAGATGCGCTCACACCTGCCTGCTGCCATTCCTGAGCAAGCTCTGCACTGGTGGCACTCCGATCCCGCAGCTGAATCCTCTTTAGGAGACGATCCTGGCGCTTGCTGGACTTTCTTGGACGCCCTGAAGCCTTCTTAACAAGAATTGAACCTCTTTCCTTGAAGTTCTTGATGATCCTATAAATTGTTGATTGAGGTGCAATCTTAGTAGCCACAATATCCTTGCCTGTGAAGCCATTTTTATGCAACGCAATGATGGCTGGACGCGTTTCTTTGCAGGTCACCATGGTTAATAATGGAAGAACAATGATTTCAAGCATCACCCTCCTTTTAACAGGTCAAGTCTGCCATTTTAACCCAATCAGCCTGACATAATGATCTCCAGCCTTGTGCTCGTCAACATTCTCACCTGAGTTAACAAGACGATTACTGAAATGATCTCAGCAGGTCCTTTAATGACAGCAATGAAATGCAGTAGAAAGTTTTTTGGGGGATTAAGTTAATTTTCATGGCAAAGAAGGACTATGCAATTCATCTGATCACTCTTCATAACATTCTGGAGTATATGCAAATTGCTATTATAAAAACTTAAGCAGCAACTTTTCCAATTTCCAATATTTATGTAGTTCTCAAAACTTTTGGCCACGACTGTATATCTTTTAACGACACACACAAACATTAAATGAAATAGATGAAATATACCTATGCGAAGCCGGGTCCTTCTGCTAGTATGTATTATAAAAATAATTTTTTCTGTGTCCTTTAGTGTTTGGAAAGTCAATCTATAGCTGACTGAAATGTCACTTGTATATTTAAATTACCAACAAAGTAACATAGTTTATAAGGCTGAAAAAAGACATCTGTCCATCCAGTTCAGCCTGTTAGGCCTCTTTCACATGGGCGTCATTTTTAGGGCCAGATAAGATGCGGGTGCGTCGCGGGAAAATGCATGATTTTTCCGCGCGAGTGCAAAACATTTTATTGCTTTTTGCATGCGCGTAAGAAAAATCAGCATGTTTTGTACCCAAACCCAAACTTCTTCACAGAAGTTCAGGTTTGGGATCGGTGTTGTGTAGATTGTATTAATTTCCCTTATAACATGGTTCTTAATACAGAATGCTTAGTAAATTAGAGCTGGAGGGGTTAAAAAAATAAATATTTAACTCACCTTAATTCACTTGTTCGCGTAGCCCGGCTTCTCTTCTGTCTTCTTTCTTCAGAACCTGGGTAAAGGACCTGTGGTGACGTCACTGCGCTCATCACATGGTCCATCACATGATCCATCACCATGATGATGGATCATGTGACGGACCATGTGATGAGCGCAGTGATGTCACCACAGGTCATTTTCCTCTTGCACAGCAAAGAATAAGAAAGAAGAGAAGCCAGGCTGCCCAAACAAGTGAATTAAGGTGAGCAAAATAATTTTTTATTTTTTTTTTCCCCTCCAGCCCTATTTTATTAAGCATTCTGTATTAAGAATGCTATTATTTTCCCTTATAACCATGTTATAAGGGAAAATAATATAATGATCGGGTCCCCATCCCGATCATCTCCTAGCAACCATCAGTGAAAATCGCATCCGCACTTGCTTGCGGATGCTTGCGATTTTCACGCAGCTCCATTCATTTCTATGGGGCCTGCGTTGCGTGAAAAACGCGCAAAGTAGAGCATGCTGCTATTTTCACGCAATGCACAAGTGATGAGTGAAAATCACCGCTCATGTGCACAGCCCCATAGAAGTGAATGGGTCCGGATTCAGTGCGGGTGCAATGCGTTCACCTCACGCATTGCACTGGTGCGGAAATCTCGCCCATGTGAAAGAGGCCTTATGCTGCAAGTTGATCCAGAGGAAAGCAAAAAAAAATAATCCTGTCAGGTAGAAGCCAATTTTCCTCACTTTAGGGTAAAAAAGATTCCTTCCCAACTCCAATCAGGCAATCAGAATAACTCCCTGGATCAATGACCCCTCTTTAGTAGCTATAACCTGTAATATTATTACACTCCAGAAATACATCCAGGCCCCTCTTGAATTCCTTTATTGTACTCACCATCACCACTAGTGTTGAGCGCGAATATTCGAATATTTTTCTCGAATATCGCGATTTCGAGATTTCGCGAATATTTAGAATATAGTGCTACATATTCGCGAAATCGAATATTCTTTTTTTTTTTTTTTTTTTAATGCTCCATTCAGTGCCCGTTGCCGTGCTCATGGAGCGTCCCCATCACCATGGGGACGCTCCATATACTAGAATGTACTGTCGGATTAGAGAATTACGTTGAAATCACCATGCGATTATTTCGTGTTATATTAATCGCATCGCAATTTCAGCTTCGCACTGCTATATTCCATATATGTGTATTTTACGAAATTTCCTACTATTGCTCTAACTTCGTCTTTTAGAATATTACGAATATTCTAAAAGACGAAGTTAGAGCAATATCACGAAATTTCGTAAAATACACATATATATTGTAATTTAGCTAATATACTGCTATATTAACTTTTTTTAACAGTGTACATATTTTACAAAGCTTAAGTTCAGAAGAGGGAAAAAAATTGAAAGAAAAAAAAATGATTATAGCACTATATTAGCTAAATTACAATATATATGTGTATTTTACGAAATTTCATAATATTGCTCTAACTTCGTCTTTTAGAATATTCGTAATATTCTAAAAGACGAAGTTAGAGCAATAGTACGAAATTTCGTAAAATACCATTGCCTTATACTATTATACTAGAAAAATCGCAACACGCGATTAAAATAATCGCATATTATTCGTGAAAAATTGAAATAATTACGAATATTTCGATTTCGACGAATATAACACGAATATTCACTCGAATATTCGCGATATATCGCGAAATCGAATATGGCACCTCTCGCTCATCACTAATCACCACCTCCTCAGGCAGAGGGTTCCATAGTCTCACTGCTCTTACCGTAAAGAATCCTCTTCTATGTTTGTGTACAAACCTTCTTGCCTCCAGACGCAGAGGATGTCCCCTCGTCACAGTCCTGGGAATGAATAGATGATGGGATAGATCTCTGTACTGACCCCTGATATATTTATACATAGTTATTAGATCTCCCCTCAGTCATCTTTTTTCTCAAGTGAATAACACTAATTTTGATAATCTTTCAGGGTACTGTAGTTGCCCCATTCCAGTTATTACTTTAGTTGCCCTCCTCTGGACCCTCTCCAGCTCTGCTATGTCTGCCTTGTTCCCAGGAGCCCAGAACTGTACACAGTACTCCATGTGTGCTCTGACTAGTGATTTGTAAAGTGGTAGGACTATGTTCTTATCATGGGCATCTATGCCCCTTCTGATGCAACCCATTATCTCATTGGCCTTGGCATCAGCTGCCTGACACTAGTTTCTACAGCTTAATTTGCTGTTCACAAAAATTCCTAGGTCCTTTTCCATGTCAGTGTTACCGAGTGTTTTACCATTTAGTATGTACGGGTGACTTGCATTATTCCTTCCCATGTGCATAACTTTACATTTGTCAGTGTTAAACCTCATCTGTCACTTATCTGCCCAAGCCTCCAATCTATCCAGATCCCTCTGTAGTAGTATACTGTCCTCATCAGTGTAAATTACTTTACACAGTTTAGTGTCATCTGTGAAAATTGATACTTTACTATCCAAGCCTTCTACAAGATCATTAATAAATATATTGAATTGAATAGGGCCCAATACTGACCCCTGAGGTACCCCACTAGTGACAGTGACCCAATCTGAGTGTGTACCGTTAATAACCACCCTCTGTTTTCTATCACTGAGCCAGTTACTTACCCACATACAGACGTTTTCTCCCAGTCCAAGCATTCTCATTTTATATACTAACCTTTTATGTGGTACAGTGGTATGTGGAACAGTGTGCAAAGAAAAAAAAAGGGGTCAGTCAGCACATTCCAATGCGCAGGTGCACGTCGCTATGGCTGAAAACACACAGAAAAAAATACAATGTATGCAATGTATGTGGTACAATGTCAAATGCTTTTGCTTATTCGACATCCATTGATTCCTGGGTCAGATAGGGCACCTTTAATGGGGAATTTACTTTTACATTCTGCATTTCATTTGACAGTTTATTTTTCTCAATGAATACAGTGGAGAGAAAAATATTTAATAGCTTTGCTTTCTCCTCATTGCTGTCTGCAACTTCCCCCTCATTACTCTGTAAAGGGCAGCCACCATTGAAGAACATTTTAGGGTTAGTTTTACTCTCTTATTTGTCTTTTACATATTCTATTTTCTTTTCTTATAATTTTTCAATGCTTCCTCGCTACCCTCCTGTTTTAGTGATTGAAATGCTTTCTTTCTGTCATTTATTGCTTTCTTTACAATTCTATTTACCCACTTGTTTGTTTCTTGTTCTTTACCCTTTTATTACAATAAGGTATGTACCTCTCACAATTAGATTTTAGGATGCTGTATTTCTATTTTTGAGGACTTTGTCCCAGTTAGTTAGGTCTATGGCCTCTCTTAGTTGGCTAAATTTAGCTTTTTTGAAGTCTGGAATTATTGCTCTTCACTGAAGAATGACAATTGGAAGGTAATTTTTTTATGGTCACTATTTCCCAGGTGTCCCCCAACCTGCACATCTGTTGTTCTGTCAGGCCTATTGGTTAATACTAAGTCCAGTATGGCCGTCCCTCTAGTCGGGTCCTGAACCAGTTGGGAAAGGAAATTGTCTTTGGTTATTGCCAAGAACCTGTTTCCTTTATGAGATGTACAGGTTTCAGTTTCCCAGTCTATATCTGGGTAGTTAAAGTCCCCCATAATGACGACCTCATGATTTGACACCTCGTCTATTTCGTTTAGAAGTAGATTTTCTGTGGACTCTGGTATATTAGGTAGATTATAATAAACTCCTATTAATATTAAAAAAAAATTTGCCTTCATGGATTTCTACCCACAATGACTTGACAGTGTGGGCTTTAGACAGTACTTTACATAAAGGCAGACGCCTCCCCCTCTCCGGTTTTGACGATCCTTTCTAAACACACTGTAACCCTGTACATTATCTGCCCAGTCACAGCTATCATCCAGCCATGTCTCCGTTATTCCCACTATGTCATAGTCCTTCTAAAACATCACTTATTCCAGTTCCCCAGTTTTCTTAGTCAGGCTTCTGGTATTAGTATACATACAATTAAGAGGTTTATGTATATTTTTTACCCTACACCTTTCCTTCTGAACTGTTCTAGTCCCTCCTTCCATTCCTCCCCCAGTTCCATTGCCTTGCCTCCGGTCTCTATCTGCACTATCTTCCCATCCTATAATGGAATTACCCTCCCAGTCCCTAGTTTAAACACTCCTCCAACCTTTTAGCCATCTTCTTCACCAAAACAGCTGCTCCTTCCCCATTGAGGTGCAGCATGTCCCTATGATAGAGGAGCACGGAGTGGGATCCTATCAGGGCAACACCATCCATAGGAGTGCTGTGTTATCCTGTATTATATGACCATGCCCACATCTGTCTCTGTCAACATCCATGGCTATATTCATATCTATGACCATGTCCATGATCATATCTGTCTTTGACCAGATCAATTTTTTATGACAATTTCTACAAAAAAGCCCATAAAAATGTCCATAACTATGACAATAACCATGCCCATGTGTATGTCCATGTCTCTGTCTATGACCATGAAAATTTCCATGTCAGAGTCTCTGTATATGACTTTGTCTCCTATGACCATGTCCATGACCTCACCCATGCTGCTGTTCCTGACCATGTCCTGATCTACTATCTAATTTAAAGGAGTATTCTGGTTATGTAAAGTTAGCCCCTGTTCTCCTTATCGTGCGTGCGTGCAGCGTGTGTGCGACTGTGTACAGCTCTCTTTGAAGAAGAATGGTAACATCCAATTCATAAATAAAAACTATTTATTACTTGGTTCTAGACAGGGGTGGACTCGCCATAGACCCCACAGGGAAATTTTCTGGTGGGCCGATGCCCAGGGGGCAGCCCAAGCCCCTCTTACTGCAGCTGGCCAAGTACATAATATGCTGATGCGATCAGCCATAAATGATGCAGGGAGCATCAGGTACTCATGCACCTGGCCTGTGGCTGCAGGTACCCTCCTGAATTCAATTGTATAGCGGTCCTCAGGAATGGTGATACAGTTAAATACTGCAGCAGAGCATGGGAGCCGAACAGAACATGCACCTATTGATGACCAGAACAGAGAAACATCTTCTGGGACAGTATCTTGTGCTCTACTGTGGTATTTAGTTCTGCTGGGCGGTATTTATTAGCTGGACTACGGTATTGCTTGTGTCAGCCCCAATTACTTGTGTTGCATCTATCAATCTGGACCCACCTACAACATTGGGCACACTTTTTTTTTTTTTTACAGGGCCACTTTAAGCTCCCATTCTGCCCCTAGTTCTAGATGGGCTAGATTAAAATAATAGGAAAACATATTGAGGAAATTTATCAAGAACCCTGCACCAGAATAGAGTTGCAAATACTTGTGCCAAAAATTCTAAATTTTAATATTTTGTTAGTATTTTGTAAACCCACCTTTGGCTTTCAGAACTTCCTGAATCCTTCTGGGCATGTATTGACCAAAATCTGTCCCCAGCTCCAGTGATAATAATAGGGACGGTCGGGTCGGCAGCCCCGGGCCCAGCATCGCGGGGGGCCGAACGCCGACCCGAACGCCCTCATACTGCAGCGAGGCACAGGAGCACATAGTTCCCTGCCCCGCTGCTTATCACCACCATAGGCTTCAAGCCTAGTAGGCCTGAGGCCTATGTGGTGGTAAAACCCCCATATATAGGCACGCGCAGGGCTTTGATGTACGCGCGCCTGCCTCACCATTCAGGGCACAGGTAAGTATTAGACTTTATTTATTTTTCTTTATGTTGTTTTTTTTTTTGTGTGTGCGCCAACTTTGGGGAGCAGAGGAGGACATATTAGACATATCACTACAGGAACAGTGGGTGCAAATGTTTACATGGGGCAAATTACTTAATTGGGGGCCATGTGGGGGCAAATTACTTAACCTCCTTGGCGGTATTTCCGAGTGTGACTCGGGGTTAATTTTCGCTGCCAGGAGCGGTAACCCCGAGTCACGCTCGGGGAAACATTGCAGAGTCCCCCCTCACCTTCTGCCGACGATCCGGCGATGTCCTCCGCTGTGAGCGCCGGCTGGCATCTGACTTCCTGGTTCCGTTCCCTGCGAGCAGCAGCTGCGCATGGGGGCGGAACTGGGTGGAAAATTCTAATAAATATAAACACTAAAAGTGACACACACCCACATAAAATATGTTATACATTGTAATCTGAGAGGATTACACTGTATAACCTCAGGATTACACTGTATAACCAAATCCTACATGCTCTGCGAGTCATCCACTGGGTACATCTGGGATTCGGTCATTTACACTGGTAAAGGCACGAAGTTCAACCCCAGGTACAGCGGCTATGGGATGGCCACATCATCTGTCCTTACACTGCTGGAGCCATTGCTGAACCAGGGATATTGTGTGACCACGGACAATTTCTACACATCTCCGGAACTGTATGAGGTTTTGCTACAAAACAAGACTGATGCATATGGTACCGTTAGATGACATGACATGCCATCTATATTTGCCAAGAAAAAACGTAAAACCGGAGAAATGGTTGCTTGGCAGAACGGTAAGATGATGGCAATGCGATGGCTAGACAAGAAGGACATGTGTCTCATGAGTACTATGCACAATACCTCTACTGCCATGGTCCACACAAAAGGTGGGAAAGATGTGCTGAAGCCGCAAGTCGTGGTAGACTATTATAATACCATGGGAGGTGTCGACAGAGCCGATCAGGCAATGACATTTTATCCGGCTATGCGCAAACAGCAAAAAAAATATTATAAGATCTTCAGGCATCTTCTGGAACAATGCCTTTGGCATGCATATATCCTGCACAGAGCAAAGAGTGACAAGCCTCTTGTTCATTCTGAGTTTATATGGAAGGTCGTTGAGCGGATTTTTGTCAACCACCAGAGGCCATCAGTAGCTGTGAACAGACCTGGACGTCGTGCTGTTGACGTTGTCAACCCAGAACGCCTGACTGGTCGTCACTTTATCGACTTCATCCCGCCAACCGCAAAAAAGGCAGCACCTACCAGGATGTGCGTGGTTTGCTGCTCAAAGAGAGATGGCAATAGAAAAAAAATTCCGAAAAGAAACCAGGTTCCATTGTCCTGATTGTGACGTCGGACTTTGTGCAGTCCCATGTTTCAAAATTTATCACACTCAGGATGTTTATTGAATTTTCTGTGTTTGACAAATTTCATTATTTTTATTACATTATTAAATAAAATTATATTATTTATTAGATTATAATTCATGATTTTGTGTTTGAAACTTTATCACATCTGGGATGTCTACTAAAGTCTTGTTTGGTCAGGTTTAAGTAAGTAATTACTAAGAATTGCAAGCCTACAATACATAACACCAAATTTCATGCATAAAATGGTACCACTTTTGGTACAAAATTCCTGACATAATCATACCGCCAGGGAGGTTAATCAAATAAAGGGGCTTATTCACATGCGACAGTCTCTCAAATATGGCGCAAAGGTTAATATTCTGTTCGTGACGCCAAGAAAAGATATGCAGCCAGCCAGTAGCGCTGGGGCAACACGTGAGGTGCATGGTAGACCGATGAGGGGCAAAAATATAACACACAGTTCATCAGTTTACTCACGGTTAGCAGAAAGCCTCCCTGGGATGGCAGCACAGTGTTGAGGTGGACAGCACGAAATCCTCCGGGGCACGCTCTGTGGTAGGGAAGCATCAGCCAAGATGGTGGTTGAGGTGCCCTTTATGTTAGGGGTGCTTAGGGTGCTTGTTGCGGCTGAGTCGCTTGATGGTTTTTGTCGTGACGCCAGTACCGTTAATGGTGGTACAACCAATAGTGGTAATAAGGAGGTAGACAGTGGGAAGATGCAACTCACAACTTTTACTTTTGATGACTTTGGTTGCAGCAGTACAAAAATGCAGTCTCCTGATGTTACAGAGTTTATTCTGCAAATCCACTGTTTCTAGGCTTTTCAAGTTTTAGTTTGGAGCAATGGGTTATTTTCAATATCAGTGCAATTTTGGGTTTGGTTGCCGGAGGCTTTGGTATCCTTCACCTGAATATCCCAAAGGTCCTTGATGCCTGATTTGTGGCTTTTATGCTTTGGAGGTATATAAGTCCTTTTTCCTTGTCCCTTTCTGGACTAGACTTTCATTAGAGCAGAAGTGCTGGATCTGCACTCTTTCACTCTCAGTATCAGTCTATTAAATACTGATCTCCACACTGACCTGTCTCCACTAATCTGAACTCTGGTCTCAACTAATCTGTCTCACTAGGCCTGATCTGGGTATATATAAGACCTAAGCTATATCCCCATCTACTGGTGGGATGTATAAATTACACCTAATCTGCCTGGTAACAGGGATTTTTGCAGATACATTAATACAAAATCATACAATACTGCACAATACATTGTTAACCCCTTAGGGACGCATGACGTCCTTAAGGACCCATGACGTACCGGTACGTCATGAGTTTAAAACGAGATTGCGGAGTTGCAGGGGTTAATCGGAACAGGATGCCCACTGAAATCCTTCAGCAGGCATCCTGTCACAACGCCGGGGGGGGGGGGTCACATGACCCCCCCCCCCCGTATCGGCGATCGCAGCAAACCGCTGGTCAATTCAGACCTGCGGTTTGCTGCGCTTTCTGCTGATTCTGATCCCTGCGGTTCCTGACAGGCGGGATCGAGATCTTGAATAATCATTGGCGTCCAGTGGTATACCAGAGTGTCAGCACATTGCTGACACTCTGGTATAAACGGCTGACATCTGTGATGCGATGTCAGCCGTTTAACCCTTTCCATACCACGGATATGGAAGAGCAAAGGTTAACAGTCGGGAGCTCCCTCCCTCTCCCATCGGGGGGCTGCTGTGCCTTTGCAGCCCCCAGACTGGATGGGCTCACAGAGGGAGGGAGCCCCCCTCCTTACCCTTCCCCGTCTGCTCAGTTGTGGCTATAACTGAGCAAACAGGGAAGGTTCCCATGGCAACAGGGGACTGTCCATGGTGCTGAACAGATCTGTGCTAAAGGCATAGATCTGTTCAGACAAAGAGTAAGTAAAATGCAGTACAATACGCTATATAGCGTACTTTACTGTATTATACAGACATCAGACCCACTGGATCTTCAAGAACCAAGTGGGTCTGGGTCAAAAAAATGAAAAAAAAGTGAAAAAAGTTAAGATAAAAAAACATATTTATCACTGAATAAAAATCCAAAAAATAGAATACACTACACATATTAGGTATTTCCGCGTCCGTAACGACCTGAACTATAAAACGGTCATGTTACTTTCCCCGCACGGTGAACGCCATAATAATAAAAAATAAAAACTATGAGAAAATAGAAAGTTTTCCCACCTTACTTTCCAAAAAAGGTAATAAAAGTGATCAAAAAAGTCGCATGTACGCCAAAATAGTACCAATCAAACCGTCATCTCATCCCGCTAAAATCATACACTACCCAAGATAATCGGCCAAAAACTGAAGAAACTATGGCTCTTAGACTATGGAAACAATAAAACATGATTTTTTTGTTTCAAAAATGAAATTATTGTGTAAAATTTACATAAATAAAAAAAAGTATACATATTAGGTATCTCCTGCATCCGTTTCAACCGGCTCTATAAAAATATCACATGACCTAACCCCTCAGGGGAACACAGTAAAAAATATAATAATAAAAACGGTGTAAAAAAAGCAATTTTTTGTCATCTTACGTCACAAAAAGTGTAATAGCAAGCGATCAAAAAGTCATATGCACCCCAAAATAGTGCCAATCAAACCGTCATCTCATCCCACAAACAAATGAGACCCTACCTAAGATAATCGCCCAAAAACGGAAAAAAATATGGCTCTCAGAATATGGAGACCCAAGGGAACAAACCACCTTGTCTCAGTACCAAACCGGGCATTCAGGCCCAGTACAGTGCCATAATCCAGGTGATCATAATGATTGTGGCTTATCAAAACGGCATCTATTTTGGGAAGCTGCTCTATATTGTCCAATGTTGCCCTCAAAACTGTTTGGGACCTGCAAAGCTAAACGCAGAGGCCCTCTCACTGAAGACGGGATCAGTAGGAAATACTAAATCATCCATTTCCACCATGACAGACGCATGGCCCAGCCTAGCTGATCCTTATGCCATTTTCTGTTTTGCCAGTAAGCTCAGGGTGCTGTACAAAATAGGGTTCAATAACAGGAAGTTCCCGGTCAAGTTCCTAAAAAGAAAAAAAGATTCACATATTTAAATGTATTCAAAATGATGCAAAACATCACATCTATAATACTATGCTAAACCCATATATTTGAAGAATTAAAAGAACAGAACAATTTTAAGGGGTTATGTGGAACACAAATGGCCGGTATCCACAAGTGTTTTGCGGTCTGCAAAACATGGTCATGTGAATGTACCCTAAAGGAGAAGAGCCCTAACACTTCGAAATTTAAAGGGGCTATTCAGCCATTAATATTGATGACCTATTGTCAGGATTGGTCATGTATATCAGATTGGCGAGGGTGTGACACCCATCATCCCTGCCGATCAGCTATTTGAAGAGGGGGCTGGGCTCCATGTGAGCGCCGCTTCCTGTCCATTACCCTGCACTACTTCTCGAAATTGCAGTGTAACACAAGTACCTGCTCCATGCAAATCAATGGAGCGTGTGCTTCTAATTGCACTACACCACCTCCCCACAGGAGACGAGTCATAGTGTGATGACCAAGAAGTGGAGCTTGCATGGAGCACCGCCTCGTCTCACAACTAATTGGCGGGGGTGCCGGGTTTCAGACCCCCACTAACAGATATTGATGACCTATCCTGATGGCTGGTCATCAATATTAACGGCTGCACAACCCCTATAATTTCTTACTGCTATGTTAAAGGGGTTATCCCACAAAAAGCATGACAGCAACGTTGAAGTTACTAGCTGTGTCCACTAAACAATGGACAGAGTTGTCTAGTTCCACCGCTGACTTCTGATGCCAGAGGTACAACAAAACAGTTGATTGTGAGTGGTGCAGGGTGTTGAACCCTCGCCAATCTGTTATTAAAGGCCTGTCCTGAGAATAGTCCATCAATATGAAAATCCTGGACAACACCTTTGAGGAATGAGAGAGGCTGTAACATGATTCACCAAATAGGGAAAGACATGGAGGTGAACCAAGTTCACAGCAGGGTGGCACCCAGACCAGCTCATGGCCATCACTGGTGCGTGGATGGGGGGATACAGAGGACACAGACGATATACCTCCCACAGAGGACAGCTTTTTGTTGCCTCTGGGCAGCCTGGCACACATGAGCGAGTACATGCTGCAGTGTCTCTGCAACGACCCAGCGAGTTGCCCACATTCTAACTTGTTCTGATTAATGGGTGGCCGCGCTGCTGGATCACCGTTACAAGGACAACGTACCGTCCTTAATTCCGTCACTGGAGCGTGATCGTAAGATGCGCGAGTACAAGCACACGCTGGTAGACGCGCTGCTGGTGGCCAGAGGAAGAGGTCGCCAACGCAGCTGGGGCACCACCAGCACCTCAGAAGGCAGGGTTAGCATGGCCGACATGTGGAAAAGCTTTGTCAGCACGCCACAACAACCAGCACCACCAGCTGATATGGAACGTCTTAGCAGGAGGCAGCATTTCACCAACATGGTGGAGCAGTATGTGTGCACACGCCTACACGTACAGAATGACGGGTCTGCCCCCTTCAACTTCTGGGTCTCCACATTGGGCACACAGCCTGAGCTTGCCCTTTACGCCTTGGAGGTGCTGGCCTGCCCTGCAGCCAGTGTATTATCTGAACGTGTGTTTAGCACGGCAGGGGGCATCACCACAGACAAGCGCAGCCGCCTGTCCACAGCCAATGCTATACTGTTATTCTGCAGCGCAATTGCTCATGTTTGTATTTTGGATATTTCACACTCTTTTGGAGTGTACCTGCTGGCGCTGCTCTGAAACAGGTGATCTATGGGGCTGCCGGGTTTCGAATCCCTGACGATCAGATAATGATGGCTTATTCTGAGTATTGGCCATCAATATTAAAATCCCAGACAACCCCTTTAAGCAAAGTAGGTGCTTAAAGAGGACCTTTCAGAGGATTATTACACTGTAAACTAAGTATACAGACATGTAGAGCGGCGCCCGGGGATCTCACTGCACTTACTATTATCCCCGGGCGCCGCTCCATTCTCCTGCTATGCCCTCCGGTATCTCGCTCACTAAGTTATAGTAGGCGGAGATTTCAGTCACTAAGTTATGGTAGGCGGAGTCTGCCCTTGTTCTGCTCTAGCGCTGGCCAATCGCAGCGCAGAGTTCACAGCCTGGGAGGTTATTTTCTCCCAGGCTGTGAGCTCTGCAATGCGATTGGCCGGCGCTACAGAAGAACAAGGGCAGACTCCGCCTACCATAACTTTGTGACCGGAGATACCAGAGGGCATAGCAGGAGAACGGAGTGGCGCCCGGGGATAATAGTAAGTGCAGTGAGATCCCCGGGCACCGCTCTACGTGTCTGTATACTTAGTTCACAGTGTAATAATCGGTGAAAGGTCCTCTTTAAATGAGTTGTCAAAAAGGCTTATTTAGTGTATAATGAAGTTATATGACTTTCTAATATAATTGTAATTTTGCTATGCATTTGCTCATTAGTAAGGATGTAAAATAGTTATTTGTGGAGTAACCCGAGACCTACAGCAACCATGAGGCAGAGGCAGCCGTACAGAGTTGGCTGCAGCCCAGACAACCTCCTTCAAATTAGGGCTGTGTCATGGTCTTACCTCCTTGCTGTTCTCCTTCGTTTGACATGTGCTGGCGGCCATCTTGGTTTCTGGGTTTCTTGTAGCCTCCCACCCTGCGGCTCCTCCTTCCCACTGGGAGGAGCTGGATGCCTAGCTCATATATATAGGAGGTCTGTGGCTTCAGTTCCTTGCTTGGTCCTCCTGTGCTCACATGCTTCTAAGACTGCTGCTGCTTCTGGTTCCTGATCCTGGCTTCGTCTGCCTACCCTGCTGATTCCTGATCCTGGCTTCGTCTGACTACCCTGCTGGTTCCTGATCCTGGCTTCGTCTGACTACCCCTCTGGTTCCTGATCCCTGGTTTCGCAAGACCCTGCTTCGGTTTAGCCATCCGTTTGGACTTTTGCCTTACAGCTTTATTTTCAATAAAGCCTTCTTATTTCCACTCATCTCTTGTTGTACGTCTGGTTCATGGTTCCATGACATTAGGACCAAGCCATGAATTCTGACGGTACAGGGCCATCCTCGCTACCTACGCTGGTTGCCAGACTTGATCAGCAGGATCACCTGTTGGGTCGGTTCGCTGTGGCGTTGCAAACCCTGCTTGAACGCACGGCTCATTTAGCTTCCGTTGCCGATGGGTCGGTTGTCGCTCCTGGGCCCGCTCCTACTGCCGCTCCGGTTGTTGCGCCAGAATCTACCCCGACACCTGTTGCTGCGCCTGCGGTGTTTCGGGGTATGACCGGTTCTGCCCCCCTTCCACAGCGCTTTGGGGGAGAGCCAACTCAGTGCCGAGGTTTCCTTAACCAGGTGGGCATTTACTTTGAGTTGCTGCCACATGCCTTTCCTACTGAGAGATCAAAGGTGGGCTTCTTGATCTCGCTGCTCTCGGACAAGGCCTTGGCCTGGGCCAGCCCTTTATGGGAGAACAACAATCCGGTGGTTGCCGAGTTTTCTGGTTTTGTTGCTTCTCTTCGGAAGGTATTCGATGTGCCGGCTCGTGCTGCCTCTGCTGCGAAGCTCCTTATGTCCATCAGACAGGGTTCACGATCCGTAGCTGAATACGCCATTGAGTTTCGTACCCTGGCAGCAGAGGTGGGCTGGAATAATGAGGCTCTGGTCGCTGCTTTCTCTCATGGTCTCTCGGATGCCTTGAAGGATGAGGTTGCAGCTAAGGACCTACCAGTGGAGCTCGAGTCTCTTATTTCTTTCCTGATTTTGATTGACACCAGACTCAGGGAGAGACCTTCCTTTAAGGAGAGCCTGCGGAGGCCTTCTAACAGATTGGCGCCTACGTTTGCTGTCCCACCCGTGCCTCCCTCTCCTCCCACGCCTCCTGGGGATGACTTGTCTGGGGGTGAACCCATGCAGCTGGGGTTTGCTCGCCTGTCCGAGGGGGAGAGGGTACTCCGGAGACGCGAGGGCCGATGCATGTACTGTGGTCTCGGTGGGCATTTTCGGTTGGCATGCCCGAACCGTCCGGGAAACGCTCGCACCTGAGATCCTGTCGGGGGCAGATCTTGGGTGGAGTCTCCTCGTCCCCGGTTTCCCGTGTTGACAAACCACTGATCACTGTTGTCCTCTCCTGGGTCGGGGGCTCGGTGACGACCCAGGCGTTGGTGGACTCTGGTGCTGGTGGTTTGTTCATTGATAGTGTGTTCGCTGCCGCCAATTCCATTCCTCTGCAGCCTCGAGGTTCCCCACTGGCTCTTGAGGCGATAGACGGCAGACCCCTTCTGCCGCCACACGTGACTCATGAGACCCTTCCAGTGGGGATGGCCATTGGTGCCGTTCACAGAGAGTCGGTCTGTCTCCAGGTTATTTAGTCTCCACACTACTCGGTGGTCTTGGGGTACCCCTGGCTCCAGAAGCATAATCCGACTTTCGATTGGAAATCGGCCGAGATCCTCTCGTGGTCACCGCAGTGTGGGGCTAGTTGCATCCATGGGCCTGTCAAGTTGCTGTGTACTTCCTCGGACTCTCTGTTGCCTCCTGAATACGAGGAGTACCGGGATGTATTCAATAAGGTGCGTGCGGTTGCCCTACCTCCGCACCGCCCATACGATTGTGCCATAGAGTTACAATCTGGTGCCGTTCCGCCTCGTGGCAAAGTCTATCCACTGTCGGTAGCGGAGAATGAGGCCATGGAGGAGTACGTGAGGGAGGCGCTTTCACGCAGACACATTCGCAAATCCTCGTCCCCGGCAGGGGCTGGATTTTTCTTTGTGAAAAAGAAGGGCGGTGAGTTGAGGCCTTGCATCGATTACAGGGGTCTCAATCGCATCACGATCAAGAACGCTTACCCGATACCCTAGATTTCCGAGCTGTTCGATCGCCTCAAAGGGGCCACAGTCTTTACCAAACTCGACCTGAGGGCGGCATATAACCTGGTAAGGATCAAGGCGGGCGATGAGTGGAAGACCGCGTTTAACACCAGGACCGGTCATTATGAATCCTTGGTTATGCCCTTTGGGTTGTGCAATGCGCCCGCAGTCTTCCAGGAATTCATCAACGATGTTTTCCGTGACCTGTTGCAGCAGTGTGTGGTGGTCTATTTGGATGACATCTTGGTATATTCTGAATCCATGGAGGCCCACATTCTGGATGTCAGACGAGTGTTGCAACGCTTACGAGAGAACAAGCTGTTCGGTAAGCTTGAGAAATGCGAATTTCACCGATCCCAGGTAACCTTCTTAGGTTACATCATTTCCGCTGAGGGGTTCTCCATGGATCCTGAGAAGGTTTCGGCTGTCTTACAGTGGCCCCAGCCCAGTGGTCTTCGTGCCCTGCAGCGCTTTTTGGGCTTCGCCAATTATTATCGGAAGTTCATCAGGGACTTTTCCATGCTAGCCAAGCCTCTCACGGATCTGACCAGGAAGGGCAGTAATCCCCAGGTCTGGCCGCCCGAGGCCATCCGAGCTTTTGAGGCTCTAAAGTCCGCCTTTGTGTCGGCTCAGATTCTGTCGCATCCCAACCCTGGGTTGCCGTTTGTCCTCGAGGTGGACGCGTCTGAGACGGGAGTAGGCGCCCTCCTGTCTCAGCGTAGAACACCAGAGGGTCCTCTGCTTCCTTGTGGGTTTTACTCCCGGAAACTGTCTTCCGCCGAGTGCAACTACCAGATTGGTGACAGGGAGTTATTGGCCATCGTGCAGGCCCTTAAAGAATGGAGGCACTTGCTCGAGGGCTCGGTGGTTCCGGTTCTCATCCTGACGGACCACAAGAATCTGACCTACCTCTCTGAGGCCAAGAGATTGACACCACTGTCAGGCCAGATGGGCTCTGTTCTTGTCACGTTTTAATTACGTGGTCTCCTACCTACCCGGTTCCAAGAACATCAGAGCGGATGCCTTATCCTTAGTACTCCGAGCTGTCCGGGGAGGAGTCGATTCCGACTTCGGTCATACCTCCGAATCAGATCCCGGCCGCCATTCGCACCAGCCTGACCTCTCCCCTGGGTGAGCAGATTTTGGCGGCTCAATCTGGTGCTCCCTCTGGGAGACCCAACGGCAGATGTTTTGTGCCTGAGGAGTTGCGCACTCGGTTGTTGCGAACCTACCATAACTCCAAGGCCGCGGGGCATCCTGGAAAGAATCAGCTGTCCTGGGCTTTTTTTTACGTCTGTTCTGGTGGCCTTCTCTACGTTCCGACATCGCCGCATATGTAGCGGCATGCTCCGTTTGTGCCCAGAGTAAGTCCCCTCGGCACCTTCCGTTGGGCCTTTTGCAACCCATAGCCACCGGGGAGCGTCCATGGTCACACCTGGGGATGGATTTCATTGTGGACCTCCCTGCATCCCGAGGCCATACGGTCATTCTCATGATAGTGGATCGATTTTCCAAAATGTGCCACTGTGTTCCTCTCAAGAAGTTACCCTCTGCACAAAAGTTGGCCTCGATTTTTGCCAGGGAGGTCTTCCGGTTGCACGGTTTGCCCAAGGAGATTGTGTCGGATCGGGGGAGTCAGTTTGTGTCCAGGTTCTGGCGCGCCTTTTGCTCCCAGTTGGGGATTCATCTCTCTTTCTCCTCGGCCTACCACCCTCAGTCCAATGGGGCCGCAGAACGATCCAATCAGGCCTTGGAGCAATTCCTTCGTTGCTATGTCTCCGATCACCAAGACAATTGGGTTGACCTCCTGCCTTGGGCTGAGTTTGCCAGGAACACGGCGGTGAACTCTTCCTCTGGGACGTCTCCCTTCATGGCCAATTATGGGTTCCAACCTGCCGTGTTACCGGAGGTATTCTCTCCCCAGGATATTCCGGCTGTGGAGGATCACCTTTCCGTCCTACGTGCTTCTTGGGTACAGATCCAGAGGTCCCTTGAGGTCTCTGCGCAGCGCCAGAGACTCCAGGCTGATCGCAGACGAGCGCCCGCTCCTTCCTACCAGGTCGGAGACCGCGTATGGTTGTCCACCCGCAACCTCAACCTTCGAGTGCCCACTCCCAAGCTGGCGCCTCGCTTTGTTGGTCCCTTCCGAGTGCTTCGCAGGGTAAACCCGGTAGCCTATGCCCTTGCGCTTCCTCCTGGCATGCGGATCTCCAACGTGTTTCATGTCTCCCTCTTGAAGCCACTGGTGTGTAATCGTTTCACTTCCTCGATTCCTCGGCCTCGTCCGGTCCAAGTGGGCAATCGTGAGGAGTATGAGGTGAGCAATATCCTGGACTCACGCCTGGTCCGCGGCCGGGTGCAGTTTTTGGTCCATTGGCGTGGTTATGGTCCAGAGGAGCGTTCCTGGGTTCCCTCCGCAGATGTCCATGCTCCTGCCTTGCTCCGAGCCTTCCACGCACGCTTCCCTCAGAAACCGTTCCTTACTCCGCGGAGGAGGGGCCCTTGAGGGGGAGGTACTGTCATGGTCTTACCTCCTTGCTGTTCTCCTTCGTTTGACATGTGCTGGCGGCCATCTTGGTTTCTGGGTTTCTTGTAGCCTCCCACCCTGCGGCTCCTCCTTCCCACTGGGAGGAGCTGGATGCCTAGCTCATATATATAGGAGGTCTGTGGCTTCAGTTCCTTGCTTGGTCCTCCTGTGCTCACATGCTTCTAAGACTGCTGCTGCTTCTGGTTCCTGATCCTGGCTTCGTCTGCCTACCCTGCTGATTCCTGATCCTGGCTTTGTCTGACTACCCTGCTGGTTCCTGATCCTGGCTTCGTCTGACTACCCCTCTGGTTCCTGATCCCTGGTTTCGCAAGACCCTGCTTCGGTTTAGCCATCCGTTTGGACTTTTGCCTTACAGCTTTATTTTCAATAAAGCCTTCTTATTTCCACTCATCTCTTGTTGTACGTCTGGTTCATGGTTCCATGAAAGGCTGAAACGATTGCTCGATTGAATCGAGTAATTTCGACACACAAAAATCCTCAATGCTAATTTTTAGCATCAAAGTTTTGTCTGTGTCATGTGACCACGGAGCGAGAGTGAAGCGCTTGTTATTACTCACCACTCCATGGTCACCCGCCGGCCCGTACTGCGCTGCACTGTATCCTCACACGTCGTCAGGTCATAGTGCACATAAGCGCACACTGTGACCCGACGCTGTGTGACCACGGTTCCACGGTGGAGGATAGTTTTTTTGCAGGACGATCTGTAGTTTTTAATGATACTAGTTTTTAATATATATATACAGGTGAAATTCGAAAAATTTGAATATCTTGCAAAAGTCCATTTATTTCAGTAATGCAAATTAAAAGGAATTGGATTAAAGCAACTTAAAATTAGAATTTTGTGAAAAGGTTCACTATTCTAGGCTCAAAGTGTCTCACTCTAGTCAGCTAAATAATCCATACCCCCTGAGCAAAGGGGACCTGAGATTGTGACTTTGGGGTTTCATAGGCTGTAAGCCATAATCATCCAAATTCTAACAAATAAAGGCTTGAAATATCTCACTTTCCATGTAATGAGTCTCATATGTTAGTTTCACCTTTTAAGTTGCATTACTGAAATAAATGAACTTTTTTTAGCTCATGTTTGAGGCTACAAGACACTTTTTTTGTTTTTTATCCTGTACCATCATGTTTCGTATATATCCATGATTGTACTAGAATTGCTTATTTCTTATGTTAAGATAAAAGAAAGACAGGAGGCAGCGCCTCATGTGTGGTGTTGTATAATAAATTGATAAGAGATATGTAGAGACTCTTACCAGATTGTGTTGTGAGAAGTCACAACAGCATTTGAAGCTTGTGCCGATTTGCCCGATCGGCATGCCTGCGATGCTGCCCAGGTTCCAGCCCGTGCTGTAATAGCATTCGTCGGGGAGAAGGATCCGTGCAGAAGGAGAAAAAACAACTGAACCTTTTGGATGGCGCTGTCAGCAGGAATCGGATAACAGGTAGGTATTGATAACACAATACTTTTTATTCTCAGTCTACGTGTTTCAGGGGCGGAGAGCCCCCTTCATCAGGACAATATACAACATAAAGCGGCATTCACATGTAGCGACTATTTAAGCACAAAAATAGCGCATAAGAAAAAACAGAGGTGGAGAATGGGGAGGGGACGGGGGGACGGGGGGACGGGGGGGGGGGATGGGCATGTGTACCAGACAATGGAGAACACGTCTTCTGGTGTTTAATTCCTTACAGACCTATTTGCTAGTAAAGTTTGTTACTTTTTTCTGTACAACAAGTGTGTGGTTATATTCTAGTATACATTGGAAAATGACGGGGCTGGAGTGATCAGAATGACCGTATTGTCGGATGTTTGCGGGTGGATGGATCTCATACTACTGCTTTATTTTCAGGGACCGGCAGCAGGTAGTGTAAAGCATGGTGGCTTATTTTATTTTGTATTCAGAATAGTACAAGAGATTGGAAAGAGGAATATTAAATGATTAACAACTAGTATATGAGGGATAATAGATGATCACAACAACTACTAAAATAGGGATAGAAATAATAATAATAATAGATAAGACTAAAAAATAGGGGGTAGAAGTGTATATATTTATACAGTGTAAAATTACTGTATAGTCTTTTTATTAGGTGCGTTCCTTTGAACATCTGTGGAGTACCCCAAAGTGACGGGTGCAGTGGGAGTTTGCAGATATTATTTTGTTTTACTTTATTTTATTTTATATGCAGATGTTATTTTATTCTATTTTATTTTATAGTTTCTCATATTGATAAGGGATGAGGGTAGAGGAAAAACCAGGACAAATATCCTCCTGAGATCCAAAGGTCAAGAGTATCCATATAATGTGATGGTGTATTGTTAATTTATTGAAACTGTATCCATTGTTATCATGGACACAGTTTCATGTGTGTAAACTGACAGAGATATGTTACATGAAGATAGTATTTATACTTGCACAGTAGGACAAGGGGCAAGACAAGAAATATATGTATATGAGTTGAGTTTTCAAAGAAATTTGTTCTAGATTATTATAAGATGTTCCTATGTATAGGGTCATTGTGTGGAAATAAAAAGTTAAAAATTATTATTAATAAAATCCCGTTTTGGTAAATGAATTAATTGAGTAAAAATTAAAAGTTATTGGTAAAATCCCATCTTTGTGGGGTATTTTTCGGTGTTGGTTGTTTTGGTAAAATCTTCCTTGGAGAGATATTTTTTTGGGGAAAAAAGTTACACTAGAGAAAAAAATAAATAAAAAAAAACTAAGGGGTTTAGCCAAAAAATTGTCTCATTTATTTTATTTAATCCTTGTGGCGCAAGGGTATCTAATTGGTACATCCAGTAGACTTCTCGTCGCTGCAGGGTACTAAACCGATTGTATGGGTTTTTGGTAAAGTTTTTAAATATTGTGCCTATGCTGGTTTAGCCTACAGGGTAGCTCCTGAGTTGTGCGCCCTACATATTGAAGCCCGCAGCTACACTCGATTAGATAGATTACATAGCTGGATTGGCACGTTAGGTGATGCTTTATCGCAAAGGTAGTCCCATTTTTATTTGACGAGAAATGTGTGCATTTATTGGTTATTACCTTACAACATAGGCACCGACTTTTCCCACATTTGTAACTGCCTGTTTTTTTAGGGGGTAGGGGTGGGCCAACTGTGATAGCTTTTTTGTGTTGTTTTGGCTTGCTAGGGGCGAGAAGGTTCTTAATTGTCGGGGCTCTCCTATAGATCATTCTAGGTTTGGGGGGTAAATGTTTGGCGAGGTATGGATCCTGTAGTAAAATATGCCAATATTTGGAAAAGATTGTACCTATATTATTATTGGATGTGTTAAACTGTGTGACAAAGTTTGTATTCATTTCTGTGTGTATCCCTTGTCTTTTTTTGGGCTGTAGGCAGGTTTCCTGCGTGTCCGTAATGGTTCTACCATAGGCGTTTTTTATAAGCTTCCTCGGGTAGCCTTTTTCAATAAAGCTTTTTTCCAGGATTTTTGCCTGATTTTGAAAATCGCTATCCAAAGTACAGTTTCGTCGGATCCGTTTATATATGCTATATGGGATGTTTTCCAACCATTTTTTGTTATGAAAACTTGAAAAATTAATATAGCTATTTGTATCTATGGATTTAAAATATGTTTTAGTGGCCAATTTGTTATCTTCGGTGGAGATAATGATATCTAAAAATTTGATCTCGCTTCTATTGTATTTTGTCGTAAAGTTGATTCCCCAGCCTGTGTTACTCATAGTGTTGCAAAAATGTAAAGCAGTGTTTTCGTCGCCATCCCATATCATGAAGATGTTATCAATGTACCTTTTGTAGTAGATGAGTTGTTGGATTGGGGGTACGGTATTTTGGATGTCTAGCCTTTCGAATTCCCCCATTAACAAGTTTGCAAAAGACGGCGCCACTTTTGTCCCCATTGCTGTACCCCTGCATTGATGGTATGTTACGCCATTATAGATAAAGAAGTTGTTCTCCAAAATAAAACGTAGGGCCTCTAGAAGAAAATTTACTTGGGGTGGTTTTACAGTGGGATCTCCCTTTAGGACAGTTTTTACGCACTCTATGCCCAAATTATGTTGGATGTTGGAATATAGGGCTGTGACGTCCATAGTGAACAATGCATATGAGTAGGGATGAGCGAACTCGAACTGTATAGTTCGGGTTCGTACCGAATTTTGGGGTGTCCGTGACACGGACCCGAACCCGGACATTTTCGTAAAAGTCCGGGTTCGGGTTCGGTGTTCGTCGCTTTCTTGGCGCTTTTGTGACGCTTTCTTGGCGCTTTTTGAAAGGCTGCAAAGCAGCCAATCAACAAGCGTCATACTACTTGCCCCAAGAGGCCGTCACAGCCATGCCTACTATTGGCATGGCTGTGATTGGCCAGAGCACCATGTGACCCAGCCTCTATTTAAGCTGGAGTCACATAGCGCCGCCCGTCACTCTGCTCTGATTAGCGTAGGGAGAGGTTGCGGATGCGACAGTAGGGCGAGATTAGGCAGATTAACTCCTCCAAAGGACTTCACTTGATTAATCGATCGATCTGCAGCTGTGCATCATTGAGCTGCTGAAATTCAAATGCTCACTCACTGTTTTTAGGCTGCCCAGACCGTTTGTCAGTCACTTTTTTCTGGGGTGATCGGCGGCCATTTTGTGTCTTGTGCGGTGCTGCGACCAAGTGCATCCAAGCTGCGACCAAGTGCATTTAACCCTCAATGGTGTGGTTGTTTTTTGGCTAAAGCCTACATCAGGGTGAAGCTGTCACACCAAGTGCATTTAACCAGCAATAGTCTGTTCATTTTTTGGCCATATACTACATCAGGGGCAAGCTGCGCCTGTCACCAAGTGCATTTAACCCTCAATGGTGTGGTTGTTTTTTGGCTAAAGCCTACATCAGGGTGAAGCTGTCACACCAAGTGCATTTAACCAGCAATAGTCTGTTTATTTTTTGGCCATATACTACATCAGGGGCAAGCTGCGCCCGTCACCAAGTGCATTTAACCCTCAGTAGTGTGGTTCGTCAAGCTGTGACACCAAGTGCATTTAACCAGCAATAGTCTGTTCATTTTTTGGCCATATACTACATCAGGGGCAAGCTGCGCCCGTCACCAAGTGCATTTAACCCTCAGTAGTGTGGTTGGTCAAGCTATCACACCAAGTGCATTTAACCAGCAATAGTCTGTTCATTTTTTGGCCATATACTAAATCAGGGGCAAGCTGCGCCCGTCACCAAGTGCATTTAACCAGCAATAGTCTGTTCATTTTTTGGCCATATACTACATCAGGGGCAAGCTGCGCCCGTCACCAAGTGCATTTAACCCTCAGTAGTGTGGTTGGTCAAGCTATCACACCAAGTGCATTTAACCAGCAATAGTCTGTTCATTTTTTGGCCATATACTAAATCAGGGGCAAGCTGCGCCCGTCACCAAGTGCATTTAACCAGCAATAGTCTGTTCATTTTTTGGCCATATACTACATCAGGGGCAAGCTGCGCCCGTCACCAAGTGCATTTAACCCTCAGTAGTGTGGTTCGTCAAGCTGTGACACCAAGTGCATTTAACCAGCAATAGTCTGTTCATTTTTTGGCCATATACTACATCAGGGGCAAGCTGCGCCCGTCACCAAGTGCATTTAACCAGCAATAGTGTGGTTATTTTTTGGCCATATCCCAGTCTAATTCTGTCACTAAATCCATACCGGTCACCCAGTGCCTAAATACTAGGCCTCAAATTTATATCCCGCTAAATCTCTCGTTACCGCTGTCCTGTTGTGGCTGGGAAAGTTATTTAGTGTCCGTCAAAGCACATTTTTTGTTCTGGGTTGAAGTACAATTCCCAATTTAGCAATTTCATAATTTAGTGGTTCCTGCTATATCAGAGCTATTTGAAATCTATCCCTAAAAGGGTATATAATATTCAAGGTGCACATAGGGTCATTCAGAATAACTTCACACACACGCTACTGTGCATTTCCAAGTCTAATTCTGTCGCTAAATCCATACCGGTCACCCAGCGCCTAAATACTAGGCCTCAAATTTATATCCCGCTAAATCTCTCGTTACCGCTGTACTGTTGTGGCTGGGAAAGTTATTTAGTGTCCGTCAAAGCACATTTTTTGTTCTGGGTTGAAGTACAATTCCCAATTTAGCAATTTCATAATTTAGTGGTTCCTGCTATATCAGAGCTATTTGAAATCTATCCCTAAAAGGGTATATAATATTCAAGGTGCACATAGGGTCATTCAGAATAACTTCACACACACGCTACTGTGCATTTCCAAGTCTAATTCTGTCGCTAAATCCATACCGGTCACCCAGCGCCTAAATACTAGGCCTCAAATTTATATCCCGCTAAATCTCTCGTTACCGCTGTCCTGTTGTGGCTGGGAAAGTTATTTAGTGTCCGTCAAAGCACATTTTTTGTTCTGGGTTGAAGTACAATTCCCAATTTAGCAATTTCATAATTTAGTGGTTCCTGCTATATCAGAGCTATTTGAAATCTATCCCTAAAAGGGTATATAATATTCAAGGTGCACATAGGGTCATTCAGAATAACTTCACACACACGCTACTGTGCATTTCCAAGTCTAATTCTGTCACTAAATCCATACCGGTCACCCAGCGCCTAAATACTAGGCCTCAAATTTATATCCCGCTAAATCTCTCGTTACCGCTGTCCTGTTGTGGCTGGGAAAGTTATTTAGTGTCCGTCAAAGCACATTTTTTGTTCTGGGTTGAAGTACAATTCCCAATTTAGCAATTTCATAATTTAGTGGTTCCTGCTATATCAGAGCTATTTGAAATCTATCCCTAAAAGGGTATATAATATTCAAGGTGCACATAGGGTCATTCAGAATAACTTCACACACACGCTACTGTGCATTTCCAAGTCTAATTCTGTCAGCTAAATCCATACCGGTCACCCAGCGCCTAAATACTAGGCCTCAAATTTATATCCCGCTAAATCTCTCGTTACCGCTGTCCTGTTGTGGCTGGGAAAGTTATTTAGTGTCCGTCAAAGCACATTTTTTGTTCTGGGTTGAAGTACAATTCCCAATTTAGCAATTTCATAATTTAGTGGTTCCTGCTATATCAGAGCTATTTGAAATCTATCCCTAAAAGGGTATATAATATTCAAGGTGCACATAGGGTCATTCAGAATAACTTCACACACACGCTACTGTGCATTTCCAAGTCTAATTCTGTTAGTAAATCCATACCGGTCACCCAGCGCCTAAATACTAGGCCTCAAATTTATATCCCGCTGAATTTGAATACAATACATTGGGCCAAATAATATTTTTGTTGTTGTGGTGAACCATAACAATGAGAAAAACATCTAGTAAGGGACGCGGACGTGGACATGGTCGTGGTGGTGTTAGTGGACCCTCTGGTGCTGGGAGAGGACGTGGCCGTTCTGCCACATCCACACGTCCTAGTGTACCAACTACCTCAGGTCCCAGTAGCCGCCAGAATTTACAGCGATATATGGTGGGGCCCAATGCCGTTCTAAGGATGGTAAGGCCTGAGCAGGTACAGGCATTAGTCAATTGGGTGGCCGACAGTGGATCCAGCACGTTCACATTATCTCCCACCCAGTCTTCTGCAGAAAGCGCACAGATGGCGCCTGAAAACCAACCCCATCAGTCTGTCACATCACCCCCATGCATACCAGGGAAACTGTCTCAGCCTCAAGTTATGCAGCAGTCTCTTATGCTGTTTGAAGACTCCGCTGGCAGGGTTTCCCAAGGGCATCCACCTAGCCCTTCCCCAGCGGTGAAAGATATAGAATGCACTGACGCACAACCACTTATGTTTCCTGATGATGAGGACATGGGAATACCACCTCAGCATGTCTCTGATGATGACGAAACACAGGTGCCAACTGCTGCGTCTTTCTGCAGTGTGCAGACTGAACAGGAGGTCAGGGATCAAGACTGGGTGGAAGACGATGCAGGGGATGATGAGGTCCTAGACCCCACATGGAATGAAGGTCGTGCCACTGACTTTCACAGTTCGGAGGAAGAGGCAGTGGTGAGACCGAGCCAACAGCGTAGCAAAAGAGGGAGCAGTGGGCAAAAGCAGAACACCCGCCGCCAAGAGACTCCGCCTGCTACTGCCCGCCGCCATCTGGGACCGAGCACCCCAAAGGCAGCTTCAAGGAGTTCCCTGGCATGGCACTTCTTCAAACAATGTGCTGACGACAAGACCCGAGTGGTTTGCACGCTGTGCCATCAGAGCCTTAAGCGAGGCATTAACGTTCTGAACCTGAGCACAACCTGCATGACCAGGCACCTGCATGCAAAGCATGAACTGCAGTGGAGTAAACACCTTAAAACCAAGGAAGTCACTCAGGCTCCCCCTGCTACCTCTTCTGCTGCTGCCGCCTCGGCCTCTTCCTCCGCCTCTGGAGGAACGTTGGCACCTGCCGCCCAGCAAACAGGGGATGTACCACCAACACCACCACCACCACCTCCGTCACCAAGCGTCTCAACCATGTCACACGGCAGCGTTCAGCTCTCCATCTCACAAACATTTGAGAGAAAGCGTAAATTCCCACCTAGCCACCCTCGATCCCTGGCCCTGAATGCCAGCATTTCTAAACTACTGGCCTATGAAATGCTGTCATTTAGGCTGGTGGACACAGACAGCTTCAAACAGCTCATGTCGCTTGCTGTCCCACAGTATGTTGTTCCCAGCCGCCACTACTTCTCCAAGAGAGCCGTGCCTTCCCTGCACAACCAAGTATCCGATAAAATCAAGTGTGCACTGCGCAACGCCATCTGTGGCAAGGTCCACCTAACCACAGATACGTGGACCAGTAAGCACGGCCAGGGACGCTATATCTCCCTAACTGCACACTGGGTAAATGTAGTGGCAGCTGGGCCCCAGGCGGAGAGCTGTTTGGCGCACGTCCTTCCGCCGCCAAGGATCGCAGGGCAACATTCTTTGCCTCCTGTTGCCACCTCCTCCTTCTCGGCTTCCTCCTCCTCTTCTTCCACCTGCTCATCCAGTCAGCCACACACCTTCACCACCAACTTCAGCACAGCCCGGGGTAAACGTCAGCAGGCCATTCTGAAACTCATATGTTTGGGGGACAGGCCCCACACCGCACAGGAGTTGTGGCGGGGTATTGAACAACAGACCGACGAGTGGTTGCTGCCGGTGAGCCTCAAGCCCGGCCTGGTGGTGTGTGATAATGGGCGAAATCTCGTTGCAGCTCTGGGACTAGCCAATTTGACGCACATCCCTTGCTTGGCGCATGTGCTGAATTTGGTGGTGCAGAAGTTCATTCACAACTACCCCGACATGTCAGAGCTGCTGCATAAAGTGCGGGCCGTCTGTTCGCGCTTCCGGCGTTCACATCCTGCTGCTGCTCGCCTGTCTGCGCTACAGCGTAACTTCGGCCTTCCCGCTCACCGCCTCATATGCGACGTGCCCACCAGGTGGAACTCCACCTTGCACATGCTGGACAGACTGTGCGAGCAGCAGCAGGCCATAGTGGAGTTTCAGCTGCAGCACGCACGGGTCAGTCGCACTACAGAACAGCACCACTTCACCACCAATGACTGGGCCTCCATGCGAGACCTGTGTGCCCTGTTGCGCTGTTTCGAGTACTCCACCAACATGGCCAGTGGCGATGACACCGTTATCAGCGTTACAATACCACTTCTATGTCTCCTTGAGAAAACACTTAGGGCGATGATGGAAGAGGAGGTGGCCCAGGAGGAGGAGGAGGAGGAGGAAGAGGGGTCATTTTTAGCACTTTCAGGCCAGTCTCTTCGAAGTGACTCAGAGGGAGGTTTTTGGCAACAGCAGAGGCCAGGTACAAATGTGGCCAGCCAGGGCCCACTACTGGAGGACGAGGAGGACGAGGATGAGGAGGAGGTGGAGGAGGATGAGGATGAAGCATGGTCACAGCGGGGTGGCACCCAACGCAGCTCGGGTCCATCACTGGTGCGTGGCTGGGGGGAAAGGCAGGACGATGACGATACGCCTCCCACAGAGGACAGCTTGTCCTTACCCCTGGGCAGCCTGGCACACATGAGCGACTACATGCTGCAGTGCCTGCGCAACGACAGCAGAGTTGCCCACATTTTAACCTGTGCGGACTACTGGGTTGCCACCCTGCTGGATCCACGCTACAAAGACAATGTGCCCACCTTACTTCCTGCACTGGAGCGTGATAGGAAGATGCGCGAGTACAAGCGCACGTTGGTAGACGCGCTACTGAGAGCATTCCCAAATGTCACAGGGGAACAAGTGGAAGCCCAAGGCCAAGGCAGAGGAGGAGCAAGAGGTCGCCAAGGCAGCTGTGTCACGGCCAGCTCCTCTGAGGGCAGGGTTAGCATGGCAGAGATGTGGAAAACTTTTGTCAACACGCCACAGCTAACTGCACCACCACCTGATACGCAACGTGTTAGCAGGAGGCAACATTTCACTAACATGGTGGAACAGTACGTGTGCACACCCCTCCACGTACTGACTGATGGTTCGGCCCCATTCAACTTCTGGGTCTCTAAATTGTCCACGTGGCCAGAGCTAGCCTTTTATGCCTTGGAGGTGCTGGCCTGCCCGGCAGCCAGCGTTTTGTCTGAACGTGTATTCAGCACGGCAGGGGGCGTCATTACAGACAAACGCAGCCGCCTGTCTACAGCCAATGTGGACAAGCTGACGTTCATAAAAATGAACCAGGCATGGATCCCACAGGACCTGTCCGTCCCTTGTCCAGATTAGACATTAACTACCTCCCCTTAACCATATATTATTGGACTCCAGGGCACTTCCTCATTCAATCCTATTTTTATTTTCATTTTACCATTATATTGCGAGGCTACCCAAAGTTGAATGAACCTCTCCTCTGTCTGGGTGCCAGGGCCTAAATATATGCCAATGGACTGTTGCAGTGGTGGCTGACGTGAAGCCTCATTCTCTGCTATGACATGCAGACTAATTCTCTGCTGACATGAAGCCAGATTGTCTGTTACGGGACCTCTCTCCTCTGCCTGGGTGCTGGGCCTAAATTTATGAAAATGGACTGTTGCAGTGGTGGGTGACGTGAAGCCTCATTCTCTGCTATGACATGCAGACTGATTCTCTGCTGACATGAAGCCAGATTGTCTGTTACGGGACCTCTCTCCTCTGCCTGGGTGCTGGGCCTAAATATATGCCAATGGACTGTTGCAGTGGTGGCTGACGTGAAGCCTGATTCTCTGCTATGACATGCAGACTGATTCTCTGCTGACATGAAGCCAGATCCTCTGTTACGGGACCTCTCTCCTCTGCCTGGGTGCTGGGCCTAAATTTATGAAAATGGACTGTTGCAGTGGTGGGTGACGTGAAGCCTGATTCTCTGCTATGATATGAAGACTGATTCTCTGCTGACATGAAGCCAGATTCTCTGTTACGGGACCTCTCTCCTCTGCCTGGGTGCCGGGGCCTAAATATCTGAGAATGGACTGTTCCAGTGGTGGGTGATGGGAAGCCAGATTCTCTGCTATGGGACCTCTCTCCAATTGATTTTGGTTAATTTTTATTTATTTAATTTTTATTTTAATTCATTTCCCTATCCACATTTGTTTGCAGGGGATTTACCTACATGTTGCTGCCTTTTGCAGCCCTCTAGCCCTTTCCTGGGCTGTTTTACAGCCGTTTTAGTGCCGAAAAGTTCGGGTCCCCATTGACTTCAATGGGGTTCGGGTTCGGGACGAAGTTCGGATCGGGTTCGGATCCCGAACCCGAACATTTCCGGGAAGTTCGGCCGAACTTCTCGAACCCGAACATCCAGGTGTTCGCTCAACTCTACATATGAGTCTTTCCAGGGGATGTCCTTTAATTCACGGATTAGTTGGCTGGAATCATGGAGGTAACTGGGTAGTGTGCGTACATGGGGTTGCAAAAATAGATCCAGGTAGTGTGAGAGGTTACTTGTGGCACATTTTGTGTTTGATACAATTGGTCTACCAGGCGGGTGTGTTCCATTTTTATGTATTTTTGGGAGGTGGTAAAAGTAAGGGGTGCAGGGGGCTCTAGGCATTAGGAATTTGTTTTCTTTTTTCTTTATATAATTTCTATCATGGGCGTCCTTTGTTATTTTTGCGAGGTCTTTGTTTATACCTGGGAAGGGGTCTTTTGACACTTTTTCATAATAATCTGTATCATTGAGGATGTTTAATGCTTCCTTCTCATAATCGATAAAGTCTTGGATAACTATCCCACCCCCTTTGTCCGCTGGGCGAACAATTATATTTTCATTGGTACAAAGTTTTTTTTAGGGCATTCTTTTCGAGTCTACTAAGATTTTCTTTTCTATTTTGCATAATTGGTACCGAAGTCATTTTTTTGAGATCAGAAGATATAAGGTCAAAAAAAGTGGGGATATGATGTCCCTGGCTTTGGAGGGGGAAGAAGTTGGACTTTGGTCTCACATCTTGATGTGTAAATAAGGGTGGTTCTGTCTCTGTTGATTGGTCTATTTTTTTCTTTTTTTGGGGAGGTTTGCTATTTTCCGCCTCAAAATGCCTTTTAATTGTGAGGTTTCGCCTAAATTTTTGTATATCCAGGAACAGTTCAAAGGGGTTAACAGTATTAAATGGACAGAAGGATAATCCTTTTTCCAATAGCTTGGTTTCTGTTACTGTAAGAATATGGGACGAAAGGTTAAAGATTTTTATAGTGGACGTAGATTCGGATTTGTCTCTAGTATCTGGACGATTTTCCTTTCTTGAACACCTCCCCTACAACCTCGTGTTCGGGTTTTCTTTTTCCCAGGATTGGTCTGAAATACTGTGTAATCTGGTGAGCGTTTTTTTTGGGGTGTAAGCAGTATGTTGTGGACAGTGTCGAACTGGCAGGAGGTGGGGTGGTTTTGGCATAGCCTAAAAAAGGTACTAGTGCAGAGGAACCAGGGAGTGAATTGTCAATGATAATGACTTGATTACTAGCTGAGGTTGTTGATGGAGGGGTATGGTGTGTGGTGAGATTGCAGAGTAAGGAGATGTCTGTAGGAGGACTATCTGGGGACGATGTAGATATACCTGGAATAGTGATGTGTGGGAGAGTGCCAATAGTGGCAGGGAGAAGGGGAGCGGGCAGAGGCACCAGGGGCTCGAGAGGGGGGCTATCATAGAGCAGTGTTTCCCAACCAGTGTGCCTCCAGATGTTGCAAAACTACAACTCCCAGCATGCCCGCACAGCCAAATGCTGTCCAGGCATTCTGGGAGTTGTAGTTTTGCAACAGCTGGAGGCACACTGGTTGGGAAACACTGTCATAGAGGACCTCTATGGAATTGGCTAATTCCTGGGTGGGGGATCTATAAGTGGGAGTTGGGATCGGTTTTTATGTTCAAAATATTTGGTTTTTAGTGCCCTAAATTTCTCTAAGAAATCATCGCTGGTGTCAATGGGATGTATGGAGTAAGAGGCTGTTGGCGTCGGAGTAAGTGTTTGTGTGGTATTTGGGGGAGTATTCCCACCGGATGCACCGGAGTAAGATGAGGGCTGAGGATTGGAGCGGGAAGCTGCCGGGATGGTGGGGAGTAATCGTGTACTGTTGGGGTGTGTGCTCCTGTCGGGTTTTTTGGGGGGGAAGGAAGGTTGTGGGTTACTATCTGCGTTAAGTAATGATAAGCGCTGGGGAATAGGGATGTATCCATTGTTGGGTGGATCGAGACTACTGTGGAGTTTGTTAGCAAGCAAGGGATTGGCTTGTTTGGCCGAGGGTTTGGAAAGGCATATGTCCGTCCTTGCTTCTCCTTTGTCATTATGTTGTTTGGAAGCATTATTTATCTTATAGCGATTATTGATAAAGGACCGTGATCTAGTATTGGCATACTGTGCTGGTCCCTGTTGGTGTGCTATAACTGGTGCGTGAGTCTGTCCCTGTTTTGCCCTATTGGTGGACGGGTAGTGGTTATTGTGCTCTATATTTTTACTTAGTCGATATTTGTCTTGTACTTATTGGCTACGATATTTTGTTCATTTTGGTAGAGCCTGTTTGTGAGATTGTGATTAATGACAGAAAAATCAGGGTGACAGGAAAAACTGCGCAGGCAAAGAATATTTTTTCAATGTCTTTGGCGTGAGTCTTTGCTAGTTTTTCTCTTTTTGCCAGGATGATTTTGATCAAACCAGCTGCACACTGGTCCAGATAATCGTTCCACTCATAGGTGAAAACTGGATCCTCTGGAAAAGTGGGCGGAATGTTAATTCGTAGACCCCTGGGTGATATATTTTCTTTTAGGTATTTTCAGAAACATTATGTCCAAGGAGTGTAGTAGTTCACTTTTCAGGTCATCCTCCAGTTTTTTGAAAAGCTCGAGCATCCTATTAGTGTCCATAGCAGAGTCGCCTGTTGTGTTTTTATTCATGGTGTCTGTTTGGGAGGTAGTCACATTTGGATTCTTGGTAGTATAGTGTAACACCAGTGATTCTTGTGTAGGCCTGCCACCTGGCATAATAGAAGTCTATGGCCTTCCATGGTGCATTCCATCATGGTCCATGGTAGCGGAATCCATAACGGGATTCTTTGATAACGCAAACCTTGTGCTTCGAATTTGAAAACACAAGTTTGCTCAACACTATTCAACACACATCAGGTCCTCCTTAGGGCTCACGCACATGAAAGTATTTTCTTCCCGTGTCCGTTCCAATCCAATTTTTTTCTTATTTTCCTTTCTGAACAATTCATTTCAGTGGGTCCGCAAAAACCCCCAGAAATTACTCCGCGTAAATTCGGTTTCCATATGTCTGTTCCGCAACAAAATAGAATATATCCTGTTATTGTCCGTATTACAGACAAGGATAGTACTGTTCTATTAGGAGCCAACAGTTACATTTTGCAAAATATGGAATGCAAATTGCCACCATCCGTATTTTTTGAGTATCCGTTTTTTTGAGGACTTCAAAATACATACAGTTGTGTGCATGAGCCCTGAACTCCTCAGAAGTGTAGTTTATTTCTTTTGACCTCTCCCTCCTGAGCCGCTGGCAGGCTGTGCCATCCCCCAATACTCCTTTCTGTTGCTTCTGCTCCCTCTATCCACAGAATGGACCTTTCGTGCCCTCAGTGCTCCTCTCCCCATCACCCAAAGAGCCCCTGCCAAATAGTGTCCCTCCTGTGCACTGCCCCTCTTGCCGGTGCCAAAAAAAACCCCCAAAACTTTAGGCTGGAAAAACATTATAAAGACCCCATGTTGCAGGTGGGTCCAAATTAGAAAACGGTAGGTAGGGTCAACAAAAGTTGTCGGGGACAGTAAACCATTAACCATGATAACACTGCTGAGAGCAAGAAACTGCGCTTGTATAATCTGTATCAGAAATTGGCATGCTGCGAAAGTAAAATGTCCACTTTGCTAACTCCGCTGCATTTACATACAGCGAGGTGGATGCGATTTGAAATAGTCTGAGCCACACATTGTAAAAAGTTTGCTCAGTCAAATCTGCAGATTGTAAATGACATTAGTAGGCTGTAGTTTTCTGCCACAGATTTCACCCACTTCAGTGCAACGGGTGCACCATCCAAACGGATCTTTTTGCCTCAGGAAGCGGTAGGACTGCAGGGGGTGGACATTCAGCCTCCAGCCCTGCACTCCTGCATCCTGCTCAGCCTTGCATACATTTGGTGTCAGAGTCAGAGACCAGGCCAGATTAAACAAGAGTCCTCCTTTATTGTGTGTAGGATTAAAGTTCTAGTACATCCAGCAGTAGTTTGTATAAAATGCAACGTCCTCACAGATGTTCCAGCATGAGCTAAGCAGATGAATATGTCATTGGCCCTCAGATTACTTTGGCTAAAATATCTACTATAGGATCCACTGGCTAAGAGCTGTGCTCTAGCAACTGTGGCTGTAGTGTCCGCTATTCTAGAGTACGTAGGTTGTCTTAACTTGTTATCCATCTGCTGCAGCAGGGTCTGGATCGCCTTAATCTGGGTTACTTTGCAATCTCTCTCTCTCTCTGTAGCCATGCAAATCCTTCTCTTTTAGCGCTTGCTTGTATCTTCTGGAGCTCATGGAGGTGACGTATCGGTTATTTGGTCAGTTATTTCCATCAGTTATTGTGAGCCAAAACTGGGTGCAGGTCAAAAACACAGAACAGGTGAATATCTTTCCATTGTACCTTTTTCTCTGAGTAGGCTTCACTTCTGCTTTTGGATCACAATAACTGATGGAAATAACTGACATGTGAACTTGGCCTTAGGGTACTATCACACTAGCGTTTTTCTTTTCTGGTGTTGAGTTCCATCACAGGAGCTCAATACCGGGGAAAAACTGATCCGTTTTATCCTAATGCATTCTGAATAGAGAGCATTCCGTTCAGTATGCATCAGGATGCGTCAGTTCAGTCCCTCTTACGTTTTTTGGCCAGAGAAAATACCGCAGCATGCTGCAGTTTTCTCTCCGGCTGAAAATCCTGAACACTTGCAGGATCCGGCATTAATTTCCATTGAAATGTATTAGTGCCGGATCCGGCATTAAGTGTTCCGGGAAAACGGATCCGGTATTTCGGTCTGTGCATGCGCAGACCTTTAAAAATAAAAAAAATTTAAAATTAAAAATACTGGATCCGCTTTTCCAGATGACACTGGAGAGAAGGATGCATTATTTCAATGCAATTCAATCCACATCCGGATCCATCTGACAAATGCCATCCGTTTGCGTCAGGATTGCTGGATCCAGCAGGCAGTTCCGGTGACGGAAACTGCCCGCCGGAATCCTCTGCCGCAAGTGTGAAAGTACCCTTACAGAAAGTAAAGAGCAGAAGCTTAAAATGTGATCATACGATGAGACCAGCGAGATCCAGCCCTGAGCACGTGTTAGGCTGCTTTCACACTAGCGTTTTGGCTTTCCGCTTGTGTGATCCGTTCATGGCTCTAACAAGCGGTCCAAAATGGATCCGTTTTGCCCTAATGCAATCTGAATGGAAAAGGATCCGCTCAGAATGCATCAGTTTGCCTCCGTTCAGTCGCCATTCTGCTCTGGAGGCGGACACCCAAACGCTGCCTGCAGCATTTTTCTGTCCGCCATGCGGTGCGGAGCAAGACGGATCCATCCTGGCACACAATGTAAGTCAATGGGGACGGACCCGTTTTCTCTGACACAACAGCAAACTGATCCGTCCCCCATTGACTTTCATTGGTGATCAAGACGGATCCATCATGGCTAAAGAAGACATAATACAGCCGGATCCGTTCATGACAGGTGTATACGGTTGTGTTATTGTAACAGAAGCATTTTTGCTGATCCATGACGGATCCACAAAAAACGCTAATGTGAAGGTAGCCTAAGTCAGTGGAAATAAAACCAGGCACACAACGATATAAGGGGGGATGGAGAATTTTATTTATAATCTTATTAATGATGGGACTGAAGTTTTGGTGTAAATTGCAAATCGAAGTCGAGGATAAGTTACATCCATTGACTTTTATTGATTCAGGGGAAGGCGAAAAAACCCCCTGTAGGGGGAAAAATTCCTTCCCGACTCCGCTTAGGGCAGTCAGACGATTTCCCTGGATCAGATATTATTAATCCAGAGGAAGGCGAAAAAACCTCACTGAGCCTCAGCCATCAGCCTGTAATGAGGAAAAATTCCTTCCCGACTCCATGCATGGCAGTCAGATTAGTCCCAGAATCAATGACTAAATAATCTGTCCGCAAGGGGTTGGCCAAATTGTACTTTGAATTAGGTGAATGGCTGAATTGGGGGAGGGCAAATGTGTTGATCCAGAAGAAGGAGAGAAAAAACCCCTTTATGACATCTGCCAATCTGTCCTAATCTAAGGGGAAAAACACTCCTTCCAGACTGCAAATAAAGCAGTGGGAAAATAGTCCCTGGATCAAATGCCCGTACACATCATCCGGTGGGATCGGCTCCAGGATCAGTGTCCTCTGTCGTCAAGATGTCTTCAAGATGTTTTCCTTCAGTCCAATCGCAGGGAGGGCTTCCAGGATCCAGTCTTCCCTTACCTGTTATTGTCTTCATACTGTGGTATAAATGATAGGAAGAATCAATACAGATACCATATATTCTGGTGTAATATACAAAGATTTTGTGCTACATATGAAGATTAGGGATTTTACACAACTCATAAAATTTGAGCTTCCCATTTGGAGCAGCTTAAATCTTGAATTTATACAACTGTATGGGAACACTGCTTATTTCCATCTATATACCTGGATCTTTTCTTCTGTCCATCCATGGATCTTCTCCAGGGGCTCAGGAGGACATTTTGCTCTGGTGACATTAGAGCTGGTGGAGGGTTTACTGGGTGTTAAATGACAACCCTCTGAAAATGGCCTGATGTTTCAGTGGCAATCGTCGCTTCTTGGCCGCTGCTGCCTCCATTTCGTCCAGGTTGAAATGTGTGGAACAGCTTTGAGGTATAGATGGCTACAAGAAAAAGAAATAGATATAACTGAGGATATGGTCATCACAATTGGTGACAGACCTGATATGAAGCTTATGCTGGTAGTATTTCCACATGTAATATGATTACCTTATGTACTCATCCCCCACCATAATAAGATATATTTTTCTGTAGGAGTATAAAGCATATTAAATGCCAAATTAGGGTAGTGGCCTGCACTCCTTACAGGGGTCTGCCTCCAACCAGCTCCATTCAAGAATTGTTTGTTACAAATATAATTATGACTTTACCTTCCAAAATACATTCAAGGTGCGAACCACTGAAAACACATGAAAGCTCTGTATGCTGACATGCATTACTGGCGTTGGAGTTCAGTGGCCCAATCCCCAAACCACCATGTCCTGTGACAATTGCTACTGCCCCCTCCTTATTACCTGCCAACATGCCCCCCTATCAAGCCCCTGACATTGAGAATCATATACACAGTGGCGTAGCTAGAAATTACTGGGCCCTGCAGCAAATTTTTGAATGAAGCCCCCCTTCCCCAGTAATTTTTTCGCAACCCCTTCCTTTTATGCCGCCCCCATTCCTGTGGCTAGTAAAGATCGCTCTCTCAGATGAGGCCTGGCAGCTGTTCCATCCGTTTTCTACACTGTATATGCTGTCACTGTATATAATTTCATTGTGTAATACTGAGCAGGGGGCCCTGACAAAATCTTTTAGTCCTCCTCTTCCTGGATGGGCCCCTTCAGGGTCAGGGCCCCAAAGCAGCCGCTTCCCCTATAGTTACGCCCCTGCATATACAGTGTATGAAGTGTATCTAGAGCACGGTAGACTTTCTGTTTATGCACTTACTACAGGGATGTGTGGTGGTGGCATCTGAAGGGCTTCCACTGAGACCCAGTCAATATGCTGGAAGAAATGGTGGCCTCTGATGTTACCATGGACTCCTAAGCGCTTGGCAGGATCTCTCAGGAGGAGCTGAAAATGAGAAATGTAATGATAACTTAGTGACTATAACGACCTTTGAACACAATGACCAATCACATTCCAGATCTTACATTTTCAGGGGAAAGCTGGGAAATGAAATCTCCACTTTTCTCTTGCGCAAGTTTTGATATATTTTGCCTAATGTTTATTCTGTCTGAATGCTGGACTCAGGCTGTAGTGTCAGCAATGGGAGATTTTAGAAATCTGTGGCTGCTTGTTACATAAACTAAGAGGGGTGGACTAAGGCTACTTTCACACTTGCGTTCGGAGCGGATCCGTCTGGTGTCTGCACAGACGGATCCGCACCTATAAAGCAAACGCTTAGATCCGTTCAGAACGGATCAGTTTGTATTTTTTTATTTTTTTTTCATGATAGTGCAAACGGATCCGTTTTGACTTTACATTGAAAGTCAATGGGGGGCGGATTCGTTTGAAAATTGAGCCATACTGTGTCAACTTCAAACGGATCCGTCCCCATTGACTTACATTGTAAGTCTGGACGGATCCGTTTGCCTCCGCACGGCTAGGCGGACACCCGAACGCTGCAAGCAGCGTTCAGGTGTCCGCCTGCTGAGCAGAGCGGAGGACAAACGGTGCCAGACTGATGCATTCTGAGCGGATCCGCATCCACTCAGAATGCATTAGGGCTGGACGGATCCGTTCGGGCCGCTTGTGAGAGCCTTCAAACGGAACTCACAAGCGGAGCCCCGAACGCAAGTGTGAAAGTAGCCTAAGTATGTAGACTTGTCCTCAGTACATTAACTACCAGACTCTTACTTTAAAGGAAAACTCATATTCCAACTATCCAGTAGGTAAATTATTCCCAAAAATGTTACCATGGGAGAACGACTATAATGTCTGCCTCAGTGCTGGTAAAAATGGCTCCGGGCCAGGACTCTTGTCATAGATTGTGCTATTACTAAGTCTGTGCTGGATCTGGTCAGGTTGTGGGTCCAGAGGTGACTCCTTAGCATCCTCTGTTGTGTAGACCAGTATTGTAACCTTGTATACTACAGAAGTGCTGGTTGTGTATTGTTACCCAGCGAGCAGCACCTCTGAGGGGGGACCTCTCCTAAACACTACAGTGGTGAGTACTAGTGAAGGAGATCATGGTGCACTATGGGGTATTGTAGGGAGAGATGTCTTCTATCACAGGTTGTCATGTAACATTGTATACAGTACAGTAGTGTCATGTAGGAACATACTGACCTTTTTAATGATGTCTTTAGCGCCGGAGCGTGTTCTGCCCTGACTGGTAATCATTTCATTTAAGATGACACCAAATGAATACCAGTCCACTCCGACGCCATACTCCTCCTCAGCCCGCATCTGCCAGGAAGGAGAGAAGATTAGTACACAGCTCTTACCCACATTGTAGGTGCTAAGGTTTCTGCCATTGCCAACATATCATAGAATGGAGTCACTCAAGGTGTTTAGCTGAATGATGACAAGATGTTCTGCCTCCATCCAGCAGCAGATAAACTGCAACCACAAAGTCGTCTTTTGTAGACTCGGTGTAACCAAGTGTTACATGGGGGTTCATTCATTTGAATGAACATATTCTAATATTAGGTTTCTCCACAAGCACCCACTGCAGTGGAAATGAATGGTCACCCCGAGCTTCCCCTGGCAATACCAGCTGATCCCTGAGATCAGTAGATGGCATGAAGGTAATTAAAGAGGTCATTTCATGGGTCCAGAAAAAGTCAGACTTCCACCAATATGATGCTCCTGCTTATCCTAAGGATGAATGATCAATATTCTGAACCCCTTCAATACAAATGGATCAGTGAAAATGATGTAAACTCCCCTTTTTCTCACCTCAGGAGCCACGTAGCCTTTTGTTCCAGCATATTCGGTGGCTGTGCGGTCTCCAAGCATGTTCTCAAGTGCGAGACCGAAATCCGTGATCTTAATATGGCCCGTCTCAGCCACCAGGATGTTCTCGGGCTTGAGGTCTCTGTGGATGATGCCCTTAGAATGGAGATATTGGATGCCACACACGAGCTCAGCGGCATAGAATCTGTCAGAAAAGTAAATGAATGAATATAATGCGAGGATAACACAGAAGACTCTTAGACTTTCTTACCGGTCACCAGAATAAGAGACAATAATGTTTCTTATTACTGTCAAATGATGAGGCAGTGTCTTATGGAAAGGGCTGCATGGTGGCTTAAAATCACATGGACTTCTATTCCAGGGTTTTAAAGAGCAACCAGTCCTAGTCATGTTCTAGAATGTGTCGCTTATGGCCATTAATAACTATTCCCGGAGGGCCCCTTTAATACCTAGGAATATGATTAAGGCTCCTACACATCAGACTGGGGAGATATCAGAAAAAAAGATCACATAGATGTGATTTCTGGAGGAACGTTTCCTCTCTGTCTTCAAGTCTTCTTTTGGGGGAACAGATCTCATCAGTGTGATGTGCAGGAGGCCGGACACTGGATCTAATATTTCAGGTCATTTTCTAACCGTTTAGCTGAGGTTCTTATTTAACTATACCTTGCACTGGGGATGTCAAGCCGCCCCTTCATCCGTAGGAACTGATCAAAGTCCCCGCAGCTCATGTATTCCAGACCAAGTAGAACAAGCATCTGTGACATAGAAGACACCATTACCAAACCATCAGAACATCTACACATGAACTATATGGAATCTAGCAGTGGCTTCTGTCATCTTTAAAGGGATATTCCAGTGTCAATAAGTAACGTTTATTATTTGTATATAGTGAAAGATTCTACAATTTTACAATCTTTCTGTATCAAATTCTCAGTTATTAGGATCTCTGCTTGCAGTTACTGAATGGGAACCGTCATTAGTTTCCTCCCAGCTGCTATAAATCTGTCCTGGTCCTGTGATGGAGATATGGTGCATAGCATGGACTTTATTGAGCCAAGTGTCTGTGTGTCCATAACATGGGGAGGATAGGTTTTTAGCCACTGGAGGTAAACAATGAAGGATCCTGTTACATAACTTCAAGTAATACAGTGTTTATGGATATGCTGAGTTGTGTATGTAATATGCTCCTTGAGGATTGGGAATGTGTACTGTATTTGTACAATGTCATAATCCTAAAAGGTAAAAAAAAATACCTAAAAAATGAAATAATACAGCAGAAGAAGCATGGCAGGACAATGCAGAGCAAAGACAGGAGACATTTGGGTAGGTACATTTAATAAGGTGATCATATGCGCCATTGCGGTTTGTTTCTATGGTCAGCAGATGACACACTGACTAAATCTATTAACCCTCTCTACGCTAGACCACAAAATAAGTGACCTCGACCAGGGAAGGTTAAATAAGTGGAAAATGTTATTTTCTAATTTTCTGTAATTCAAACCTGGGGGCGTCTTATAGTCCACAAATAAAGTAAATTAGAAAATGATATAACCTGCCATCGTAGAATAAATAACCTTTATTTTGACATGCCTGAATTGCTAGCAGTCTGCAGTAAGGGTACAGAGGAGTGGTAACCAGTTGGGGGGTGTACCTGCACAGACTCACTCTATCCAATCAGTGCTGCCATTTTCAGACTGTAAGTAAATGGAGCACTGGTCATGTATGCAAACTACTGCTTCATTCATATGGGGACTCAGGAACCTCCATTCTTCTGATCACTGGGGGTCCCTGCAGTCCTACCCGACCCCTTTCTTTCAAATGGCTGGTCGCTCTGAGAGGTGCTGCAGTGAAGGGGCCTAAGTTCTCCACCAAGTGCTGCTGCCCCCTTTTCTGCTGATTGGGTTACGAGTGGAGACATTTGACAAAAGTGAAGTTGTCAGAAGTGTACCTTGGTCTGGAATGCAAATTCCGCGTGGACAAGGAAGGGGCTCCCAGATGCCAGCTGTAAGACTCGGTGCTCCACCAACACATCCGCCTCATCGCAGTCGGCAAGCATGGTTCTCTTGCTGCTGATCTTAACAGCATACTTCTGATGGTTAGAAGTATCCTCCGCCAAGACGACCTTACCATAACTTCCCTCCCCGAGCACATGATGGAAAATTAATCTCTCCCTGATGGTATTGGAGATTGTGCTTCTAGAGCAGGTTGGCCGAACACCGCTGTCCTCGACTAGGGGGAAAATAATAGAAAGACATGTGAAAGGATATTCCCATCTTAGGCTTGTATACCATATTGATTGACTTGGTTCTTTCTGTTATTCTGATAGACGATAGCTGCCAACAATCCCGAATTTGTATAGCCAAGAACAGAGCTTGGCTATCTCCAGCAGTCCCATAGACTCTGAATGGTGATCGGTGAGGGTCTATACTGTTCTATTTGAAGGGGTATTCCCATCTGAGACAATGAGACACCTTTTGGGACCCACACCTATATCGAGAATGAGCTGGGAAAGTGGTGGCTGGAGGACCCCAGATTTCCACTGGGTCCAGCCACCACCAAGCGCTGTCCCAATAGTAGTGAATGGGAGCGCACCCGTTTGCGCAGCCACTGCTCCCATTCATTTCTATGAGGCCGAGCTATTTCAATAGGGCTTGGCTATTTTCTGCCTTCCTTAGAAACGAATAGAGGGCAGCCATACATGTGCGGTGCGCCCTCTGGGACTTTGTTGGCTGCGTTTATGAAATAGGTGGGGGTCCCAGAGGTAGAACCTGCACCTATGAGACAATGGGGGCAGATCCTAGAGATATGACCCCGTTGTCTCAGATGGGAATACCCATTTAACAGAATCCAGCACCGTAGATAAATACAGACCTAGATCAGACTCTAAAATATATACTGAAATCAGACCCCTTAATAAATACAGACCCCAGACCAAGTGCCTTAACCCCTATATATATTGTGGGTACTTCCTCTGGTAGACAGGATTAGCGGAAGGAGTATAGAGGCAACAAAAACTTTTTGGGATCAAACAGTTCAGTGTTTTATTCACACTATAGGCAAGTGCTCAAACAAGCAGTCATATTCAAACAAAAAGTCACCTTGCGTTGTTGGTGGTAATTCAAACAATGCGGCAATTCTGCCTCAAAGCATCCTTGCTGATAGCAGCACCAACCTGTTTTCACACCAAACAGGTAGCAAGCCTTCCTCCAGACGCAAGGCTCCCAGATCCCAACACAGAGACATGGCTTCTAAGCCCAGCTGCCTATTTAAGGACAGCCAGGTGCTCCAAAACCCGGACCGGCATTTAAAATCCGGTCCGGTATTTGCCCTCACCTGGCTGTAAATCAGCCCAGCAGCACATGCTGGGAGGAAAATACCTGTTTTCCCAGACCAAACCCCTCACTGTGTCACTATACATATATATATACCGTATTTTTGGCCCTATAAGACGCACCTAGGTTTTTGAGGAGGAAAATAAGAAAAAAAATTCTAGCCAAAAGGTGTGCTTTTGGTGGGTTTGAACTAATGGCGGTCTGTGCATGACACTATTATGGGGGATCTGTGGATTATGCACTGTTATGGGGTGGGGGATTTGTGGATGGCACTGTTATGTGGGGGATCTGTGGATGGCACTGTTATGGGCGGAGCTGTGGATGGCATCATGATGGGGGGGTCTGTGGATGGCATTATGATGGTGCGGGGGATCTGTGGATGGCATTATAATTGTGGGGGATTTGTGGATGGCATTATGATGGGGGGGATCTGTGGATGGCACTGTTATAGGGTGGTTGATCTGTGGGTGACACTGCTATATGTGTCACCCACAGATCCCCCCATAACAGTCCCATCCACAGATCCCCCCCCATCATAATGCCATCCACAGACCCCCCCCACCATCATAATGCCATCCACAAACCACCCCCCCCCCATCATTATCCCATCCACAGATTCCTAGGGAGGGACTGTAGTAGGCGGGGAGAGAAGCGGGCAGTGCAGGCACTGTACTCTGTCCCCGCCGCTCAGTATGTACTGTATTATACGTAGTGTTAATCATAATATCTAAAACGAATAATGATGCGCTCCCCCTGCTCCACCCTGTGCTTACCGGTATATGTCACGCTCCTGTAGTAAGCACTAGCAGCTAGCAGGCAGGCCGGGCAGCCATGACTCACGGAGGTCACGTGCCTGCTCTGCCTACTTCATTCATAAAGTAGGCGGAGCAGGCATGTGACCTCCGTGAGTCACGGCTGCCCGGCCTCCCTGCTAGCTGCTAGTGCTTACTACAGGAGCGTGACATGTACCGGTAAGCACAGGGTGCGGGGGGAGCGTATCATTATTCGGTTTAGATATTATGATTAACACTACGTATAATACAGTACATACCGAGCGGCGGGGACAGAGTACAGTGCCTGCACTGCCCGCTTCTCTCCCCGCCTACTACAGTCCCTCCTTCCTCCTCCATCCTCACTAATATATCGCAGTCTGCGATGTAAACTGCCAGCATTCGCCCCATAAGACGCAGGGGCACTTTCCCCCCACTTTTGGGGGAGGGGAAAGTGCGTCTTATGGGGGCGAAAAATACGGTATATATATCCTGTAAAAAAAATACAAATATTCTTTGCATCGCCATTTTCTGACACCCACATTTGTCTTTATTATTAGAGCCATGTAAGGGCATATTTTTGTGGTGTAGTTTTTTTTTTTTGTACCATGATTTTTCAGTATTTTTGGGCAACAACCCATGACAGGCCTGGGACTTTTTAATAAGCCCTGCGATTTTTCCACAGGGGTTCCAATCGGAGGACTTAGGTAACCCCCCTCCCTCTGTCAAACTCCATAGATCAGTTTCCCCTCCCTCTGTCAAAATCCTGCAATCGCTATTGACAGCAGCATCTGAGGGGTTCAAAGACCGGTATCATCATCATCACATGCACTGCTGGCAGGTGTCTACTGTATTATACAGTCAGCATCCACCATATATAGAGAGTGACCTCAACGTGTGAGCTTGATCCATATAACGCTTTATCACATATGACATACATATAGGTGATTATGCATTAAGGGGATGGATAATAAAAACTGAAGCCTATGTGCCATTTACCTGCTGTTACTCCCATGGAGAATTATGATATATACATATACAGTATGGCGCCACCTGCTGTTTAAAGCGTATAACAATCTGCATCTACTGAGCTAAGTGCTGCTGGTCACAGGTCCGTCACTGTCCTCATAGCCAGGTCTCTTCACAGTGGTCCTCTCTGTTCACCGCAGGGCAGCTAGAAGAAATAGCTTTCTTCCCTGTGCTCACTGCAGAGGAGCTAAATAAGAAAGGCGTCTTCCATGCAGAAAGCTATTTCTATTGGTTCTTCTGCTGGGAACACAGGATCACTTCGCAGAGACCTGGCTCTGGAGGAGTGAGCACGTCTAATCGGCTCGCTGAGCTCAGTAGGTGGACCTGCACATTGCTATACACTGTGAACACCAGGTGGCGCTATACTATGTAAGTAAATGTCATAACAGAATCTGAATGGTAAATGTGCTCTATTTTTATAATGGATTAATGAATATGACATATAATGGTGAACCAACCCATTTCCCCTTCCTGACATATCATATACCTATACACTGTAATGCTGCAGGGCAGTGTATGGAGCAGGCTCCACAGGGGGTGCCAAATGTGCAATAAAAAGAATCACATTTAAAAATTATATTTAAAGAAGCTAAAAAAGCCTCTTTCCTTTTCATCGTATACAGTAATAATGATATAATTGGTGTCACTGTGCCTGTAAACTTCCAACCTAATAAAATATACCACATGATAAATGCTTTACAAACACACACACAATGCCAGAAGTTTTTTATTTTGTACATGTAATAAAACATAAGGAAAACAATGTATATTTATTAGCGCCATGACTGTGCTGATCCGCGGGATAAAGGTAACATCACTGAGCGCCAAACTTACAGAGCAGACCCCTGAATACAAACCCTGGAATAAATACACACCCCATAATACCTACAGACCCCAAATCATCTAAATGAATACCGTTTTGTGTCAAAGCTGCTGCACAACATCTTTCATCTCATTACTGGGGGCACTGCCGCACTTATATATTCAGGTCAATATTTGGGATCAGTATTTGGAAGCCAAAACCCTGAGTGGAACCTACACAGAGGGAAAGGGTGATGGAAACCTCTGTATTTCTTATGTATTTCTGGGTTTGACATATACAAACCAAATATACCTGACAGTGACCTAACTCTACAGAAAGAGGTTCTGCAGCAGCTGAAGGGTGTAATGCACTTCCTAGAATAGATTATTCAGAATATGAGAAGTCACCTTGGAGGTCAGGGATCTGTAGACATGAGCTCTGCACGGGGCCTTGTACATTTCTAGGGACCTGGAGCTCCTGATGACTTCTGATCCCTTACAATAGGGGCACAGCGTCCATGTATCAGAATCACTCCCGTGTATGCAGGGTTGTTACAGTGTTGTACTATACACAATACAGGCTGCTGTCTATGACAGCCTATATTCTCTCCATGCACAGGCTTTGCTGAAAATAATTCCTATAATAACATTAAATGCTTAAAACGGACCTGTGTACGGCCTAATTCACACTGCACTGCCCTAGCCCAGTGTCTAAATACCCTGACCAGGCAGAATGGCTTGTTGGCGCTCCCAGGGTACATCCCTGCTAGCACTTCTCCCCCACCCCTAGTACCACCCCAGATATAAATGTGGAATCCCCTTCCTTCTGCTTGTCTCAGGTCTCAGCTCTACAGAACAGATTCATGTAAAGTTATACAATGTGCCCAGGATGTGTAGCTTCTGTATTACTGTATGTGTGCATCTACCTGAGACTCCCTGGTCCTCCTGCTGGTCTTCTTTCTTCGGGACATCATCTTCTTTCTTGATCCGTGACTTCTTTCCATCTTTTGAAGAGATGATGAGTTTTCTCTTCTTGCCGCATTTTGTCTGTTTAGTCCCATCTTCATCCACTGGAATGATGGGTTGAATAGGAGACATCTTCTCAGAGGAGCTGGATGTTATCCTCTTCTTGCTCCTCTTGGGTGTCTCCTTGTCTTCATCAGCTGAGGTCAGGATGGTACGTTGCTTCTTCCCTCCTTTCCTCCTGATGATAATCTCCTCTTCTTCCTCCATCTTCTTCTGCTCATCAGCCGATGAGTCAGAAATGTGTCTCTTCTTCTTCTGTCCTCTCTTCCTCACAGCAATCTCCTCTTCTTCCTCCATCTTCTTCTGCTCATCAGCCGATGAGTCAGAAATGTGTCTCCTCTTCTTCTGTCCTCTCTTCCTCACAGCAATCTTCTCTGTATCCATCGCAGCGCTTTCCCTGGGGTAAGCAGATATGTCCTCCGTCGCCAGTCAACTCCAACTGCCACTTCTAACTGCCACCTACCATTCAGACACGGCCACCACAGTTGCCCTGGTTACATGGATTGTGATGTGCCCAGTAACTGGCCAATAGCGTTCAGCCATTTGGGCCAGGCTCTTTTTGAACATATCTATTGAAAATACATTTCTTATCTGAAATATAATGGATTTAAGTTTCCATTTTACTTTGAGGTTTAAGGAACACGTTGAAAACTCTTATGAAATAAAATGTGCCACAAAGTTGGAGCAATAATTTGCTTTATAAAAATATTAGGAGGCACATGTGCCATATTTATAAGAAGTTCTGTTGTCATGATAAATCTCTGCATTGCGCCATTCCTCTGTTATTCCTCCTGGAAGTTTATAAACAAATTGACAACCTATACAGTTCTTACATAGTCTGTTCATAGGGACGAGGGGAATAGTAACAGCAGTTGTCAGGCTGGGGCTACACAGAAACTTTCTGTAGCACTACCCCCAAAGTGACCAGAAAGCGGAGGAACTTCTTCCGGCAGCGCCATATAGATGGGGCACTTGCTTGGCTATTTGTGGAGCTCCCATAGTGATGAATGGAGAGCACATGTGTGTCAGGCTCTGCTTCACTTTGTGTTCCCTGTTCTCTAGATAGGAGCGGGTCTCAGAGGTGGGACCCAATCAGAGGCGTAGCTAGGACTGACTGGGCCCCACAGCAAATTTTTGTACGGGCCCCCCCACACACACTTACACACTAAGGCCTCATGCACACGACCGTTGTGTGCATCCGTGGCCGTTGTGCCGTTTTCAGTTTTTTTTCGCGGACCCATTGACTTTCAATGGGTCCGTGGAAAAATCGGAAAATGCACCGTTTTGCAGCCGAGACCGTGATCCGTGTTTCCTGTCCGTCAAAAAAATATGACCTGTCCTATTTTTTTGACGGACAACGGTTCACGGACCCATTCAAGTCAATGGGTCCGTGAAAGAACACGGATGCACACAAGATTGGCATCCGTGTCCGTGATCCGTGGCCGTAGGTTACTTTCATACAGACGGATCCGAAGATCCGTCTGCATAAAAGCTTTTTCAGAGGTGAGTTTTCACTTCGTGAAAACTCAGATCCGACAGTATATTCTAACACAGAGGCGTTCCCATGGTGATGGGGACGCTTCAGGTTAGAATATACTGAAAAACTGTGTACATGACTGCCCCCTGCTGGCCAGTGCGGCCGCCCCCCCCCCCCTCCCCTGTAGTTAACTCATTGGTGGCCAGTGCGGCCGCCCCCCCCCCCTCCCTCCCTCCCCTGTAGTTAACTTGTTGGTGTCCAGTGGGCCCCCCCCCTCCCTCCGCTGTAGGTAACACGTTGGTGGCCAGTGGGCCCCCCCTCCCTCCCCCTCCTAATTAAAATCGCCCCCCCTATCATTGGTGGCAGTGGTGAGTACCTTTTGGAGTCCCAGTGTAATCGCTGGGGCTCCGATCGGTAACCATGGCAACCGGGACGCTACTGCAGTCCCGGTTGCCATGGTTGCTTAGCAATTTGTAGAAGCTTCATACTAACCTGAAGAGCTGCGATGTCTGTGACCGGTCGGGAGCTCCTCCTACTGGTAAGTGACAGATCATTAGGCAATGCGCCGCACAGACCTTTCACTTACCAGTAGGAGGAGCTCCCGGCCGGTCACAGACATCGCAGCTCTTCAGGTAAGTATGAAGCTTCTACAAATTGCTAAGCAACCATGGCAACCGGGACTGCAGTAGCGTCCCGGTTGCCATGGTTACCGATCGGAGCCCCAGCGATTACACTGGGACTCCGATCGGTACTCACCACTGCCACAATGATAGGGGGGGCGATTTTAATTAGGAGGGGGAGGGAGGGGAGAGGGCCCACTGGCCACCAACGAGTTATCTACAGGGGAGGGAGGTGGGGCCCACTGGCCACCAATGAGTTAACTACAGAGGAGGGAGGGGGGGCGGCCGCACTGGCCACCAATGAGTTAACTACAGGGGAGGGAGGGGGGGCGGCATGTACACAGTTTGTAGTATATTCTAACCTGAAGCGTCCCCATCACCATGGGAACGCCTCTGTGTTAGAATATACTGTCGGATCTGAGTTTCACGATGTAGCTCATATCCGACAGTATATTCTAACATAGAGGCGTTCCCATGGTGATGGGGACGCTTCAAGTTAAAATATACCATCGGATTGGAGAAAACTCCAATCCGATGGTATAAAAGAACTCCAGACTTTACATTGAAAGTCAATGGGGACGGATCCGTTTGAAATGGCACCATATTGTGTCAACTTCAAACGGATCCGTCCCCATTGACTTGCATTGTAATTCAGGACGGATCCGTTTGGCTCCGCACGGCCAGGCGGACACCAAAACGACTTTTTTTTCATGTCCGTGGATCCTCCAAAAATCAAGGAAGACCCACGGACGAAAAAACGGTCACGGATCACGGACCTACGGACCCCGTTTTTGCGGACCGTGAAAAAAAACTGTCGTGTGCATGAGGCCTTATTCACAAACCCCCTCCTCCTGTGCAAACCCCTCTCATATGGCAATTTAGTGACTTTTTATTTGCTGTATTTATTTATTTGCCTCTCAATTTTAGCACAACTTTATTTTTTTTTACATTTCCAGTTGCTGACGGAGTTTATATTCAACTCAAACCCTTCAAAACCTGCGCTGCAATTGTAATAGACATGTCTGATTTACCTCTACATTTCCACAAGTATTATAGCCTCTGTACCTTTCATACCGCAGTCGTACACGCAGTCTCCACGTACATGGACGCAGTCATACACGCACTCTCCACGTACATGGACGAAGTCATATACGCACTCTCCACGTACATGGACACAGTCATACACGCACTCTCCACGTACATGGACGCAGTCATACAGGCAGTCTCCACGTACATTGACGCAGTCATACACGCACTCTCCAGGTACATGGACGCAGTCATACACGCACTCTCCACATACATGGACACAGTCATACACGCACTCTAAACGTACATGGACACAGTTATACACGCACTCTCCACATACATGGATGCATTCATACACGCACTCTCCACGTACATGGACACAGTCATACATGCACTCTCCACGTACATGGACGCAGTCATATACGCACTCTCCACATACATGGACGCAGTCATACACGCACTCTCCACGTACATGGATGCAGTCATACACGCACTCTCCACATACATGGACGCAGTCATACACGCTCTCTCCAGGTACATGGACGCAGTCATACACGCACTCTCCACATACATGGACGCAGTCATACATGCACTCTCCACGTACATGGACACAGTTATACACGCACTCTCCACATACATAGACGCAGTCATACACGCACTCTCCACGTACATGGACGAAGTCATATACGCACTCTCCACGTACATTGACGCAGTCATACACGCACTCTCCAGGTACATGGACGCAGTCATACACGCACTCTCCACATACATGGACACAGTCATACACGCACTCTCCACGTACATGGACACAGTTATACACGCACTCTCCACATACATGGATGCATTCATACACGCACTCTCCACGTACATGGACACAGTCATACATGCACTCTCCACGTACATGGACGCAGTCATATACGCACTCTCCACATACATGGACGCAGTCATACACGCACTCTCCACGTACATGGATGCAGTCATACACGCACTCTCCACATACATGGACGCAGTCATACATGGACGCAGTCATACACGCACTCTCCACGTACATGGATGCAGTCATACACGCACTCTCCACATACATGGACGCAGTCATACACGCTCTCTCCAGGTACATGGACGCAGTCATACACGCACTCTCCACATACATGGACGCAGTCATACATGCACTTTCCACGTACATGGACACAGTTATACACGCACTCTCCACATACATGGACGCAGTCATACACGCACTCTCCACGTACATGGACACAGTCATATACGCACTCTCCACATACATGGACGCAGTCATACACGCACTCTCCACATACATGGACGCAGTCATACACGCACTCTCCACGTACATAGACGCAGTCATACACGCACTCTCTACGTACATGGACCCAGTCATACACAAACTCTCCACGTACATGGATGCAGTCATACACGCACTTTCCGCGTACATGGACGCAGTCATACACGCACTCTTCACATACATGGACGCACTCTCCACATATATGGACGCAGTTATACACGCACTCTCCACGTACATTGACGCAGTCATACACGCACTCTCCACATTCATGGACACACTCTCCACATACATGGACGCAGTCATACACGCACTCTCCACATACATGGACGCAGTCATACATGCACTCTCCACGTACATTGACGCAGTCATACACAAACTCTCCACGTACATGGACACACTCTCCACGTACATGGACGCAGTCATACACGCACTCTCCACATATATGGACGCAGTCATACACGCACTTTTCACATACATGGACGCAGTCATACACACACTCTCCACATACATGGACGCAGTCATACACACACTCTCCACATACATGGATGCAGTCATACACGCAATTTCCACATACATGGATACACTCTCCACATACATGGATGCAGTCATACATGCAATTTCCACATACATGGATACACTCTCCACATACATGGATGCAGTCATACACTCACTCTCCACATACATGGATGCACTCTCCACATACATGGAGGCAGTCATACACACACTTTCCACATACATGTATGCACTCTCCACATACATGGACGCAGTCATACACACACTTTCCACATATATGGACGCACTCTCCACAAACATAGATGCACTCTCCACATACATGGACGCACTCATACACACACTCAACATTTACATGGACGCACTCATACACACACTCTCCACATACGTACATGGACACACTCATACACACATACATGTGCTTACCATATACATAGATGCACTCATATACACTGGACACACTCATAAATGTGCTCACCATATACATAGATGCACTCATATACACTGGACATACTCATACATGTGCTCACCATATACATAGATGCAATCATACATGCGCTCACCATATACATGGACACACACTCATACATGTGCTCAACATATACATAGATGCACACATACACGCACTCTCCACATACATTGACGCACTCATAGATGTGATCACCAGATACATAGATGCACTCATATACACTGGACACACTCATACATGTGCTCACCATATACATAGATGCAATCATACATGCGCTCACCATATACATGGACACACACTCATACATGTGCTCAACATATACATAGATGCACACATACACGCACTCTCCACATACATTGACGCACTCATACATGTGATCACAAGATACATTGATGCACTCATATACACTGGACACACTCATACATGTGCTCACCATATACATGGACGCGCTCATACACACACTCATACATGTTCTCACCATATACATAGATGCACACATACATGCACTCTCCACATACATGGACGCACTCATACATGTGATCACTATATACATAGATGCACTCATATACACTGGACGCACTCATACATGCGCTCACCATATACATAGATGCACTCATACACACACTCTCCACATACATGGGCGCACTCACACTCTCCACATACATTGGCGCACTCATACACACACACGCACTCTCCAAATACATGGGCGCACTCATACACATACACACTCTCCACATACATGGGCGCACTCATATACACTGGACACACTCATACATTTGCTCACCATATACATGGGCGCACTCATACACACACTCTTCACATACATGGACGCACTCATACATGTGCTCACCATATACATAGATGCACTCCTATACACTGGACGCACTCATACATGCGCTCACCACATACATGGGTGCACTCATTCACACACTCTCCACATACATGGGCGCACTCATACACACACTCTCCACATACAGGGGCGCACTCATACACACAGTCACCACATACATGGACGCACACATATACAATGCACATATATAGACACCCATCTTTCCTACTGTGCCTCTTCCCCATACTCTATTGCCTCTGCACTTGTGCCATGCAGGATAGCAGTGAAGCTGGATGACATCTCATGATATTATTCACCCAGCTTTCCTACTGTACTGCAGGTCACATGTGCACAGTCTGGGAAAGCTGAATATAACCGCAGTTCCCATGCTACTCACATCACTGGTGCAGTTGTGGCAATCCAACTACTACAGTCCATTGTATCACCACAGATAACAGTGAAAACTCAGAGTACATATAATGTAGTAGATATTCCTTGCAGTCCTATGTAACACCACCAGATAACACAGTGATAACTGCCTGAGTACAAATAATGTAGTAGATGTCACCTATAGTCCTATGTAACATCACCAGATAACTTATTATATTACTTCTCTATAAAACAACTTAAAAACCCCAATAACAGTTAAATTACACTACTTATTCACTCCAGTTTGAGAATCAAGGCCTAATAGATTTGCTTATCATTTAACTTCTTGGATACCTGAGCTTTTTTCATTTTTATTTTTCTTCCCTAATTACCTTGAGTTTTAACCTTTTTTTTGTTGCCATTTACATATCAATACGAGGGCCTATTTTTTGGCGGGACAAGTTGTACTTTCTAATGCCACCTTTTAATATGGCATACAAAGTAGTGGGAAACAGGGAAAATTTGATCTTCATTCTCTGAGTCAGTGCGATTACATTGATACTACAAATGCATAGTTTTTTTTATGTCTAAATAGTGTAAAAATAAATGTAAAAAAATAAATATTTTTAAAGTTTTCATCACCATATTTTGACCCCCATATTTTTTTTTTATTGTTATATCTACTGAGCTGTGCGGAGGCTCATTTTTTTGAAGGACGATCTGTATTTTTTTTACATTTTTGTATTACTTTTTTATGGTTTTATAGCTCATGTTTGGGGCTACAATACTCACATTTTTTTTATTCTGTTCCATCATGTTTCATAAATATCCATGATGGTATTGCTGATTTATTATGTTGGTCTGCCACCTGCTTTGAGAATCAAAGGCCTAATGGAATTGCTTATCTAAGAAACAAGGTGGGCACTCAAAAACAGTAAAAATAGACAGCGTATCCATCCCAATTTGAGAATCCAGGCCTAATGTAATTGCTTATCTATTTAAAAAGGGGGATACCCCAATTTCAGTTGAATTACACAGGTTATTCACCCCAGTTTGAGAATCAAGGTCTAATGGAATTTATGGGAGAGGCTTAACTGTGATGAGTGGGTGAAGCGCTTCCCCTAACCTAGCTGGCTGTATTGTGCCGGAAGCCAGGAGCGAGGGTAAGCCTAGTAGTGGGCAAAATAAACGAGGAGAGCAGAGTAGTGACCAAAAGCCTTCAAAACTACCCAGAGAGCAAGATTACAAAATGCCTGGGAAATCTCAACATGCGGGTTCGGGATGTATCTCGTGAAGCAAGAAGAGCGCCACCTACCCAAGCATTTAACTGTGCGCCGGGACCCCGTTTTCGATGCTGAGGGCGCAGCTCCGGTTCAGAGCGAGTGTCCCGTGGTGGCCAGCGGGTTACGACCGAGACCTGAGGCCAGCGTTCTGATGTGGGCCACAAAAACTGGATTGATGACAGGGGCCCCCACGCCAAGGAAGCAGCGGGGCCTCTGGGGAGGCCCTTGCAACGGGGCCAGCAATTGACGGGGGACCATGACTGGGCACCAATCGTTGGAGGTTTTAAAACCTGACCTCCGAGGATGGTCCATGCTGATTGGCCTTCGTGGAAGGGAGCTAGAGGCCACAATGGTCATGGGCCCAGGAACTCACCTGGCCCGAGGAACCCGCAAAACCCGAGATACACGGCTGCCCTAACAATCAAACTAGGAGAGTGGCCAAAAAGGAAATCCATCCAGCGCGGACGAGAGTCGCCCAAGCATCTCACCGGAGACAGGCTGCGCGCCACCTACCCGCATGGCGCAGTGCTGTCTCCCCGCTAGGTACAGCTTGATGGTGTTAAATGACAGCCTGAGATTTGCGGTGACAGTGGGCTATGAACGCCAGGGTGTAGGAGACATCGTTCAAGCCACCTGCGGGTGGGACCTTGAAAAACTTTGGAAACCTTGACGCCGGCTTGGTAGTTTCCTGATGGTACGGGAAAACCTCTGAGCGTTTCAGGCAAATATATTGGATCCTGACCGATTCAGGCAAATGCGAACAACCTGTGGGAAATAAGACCTGAGCGATTTCAGGGAAATACGTGACCTGAGTGAATCAGGAAAATACATAGTAACATAATAACATAGTACATAAGGCCGAAAAAGACATTTGTCCATCCAGTTCGGCCTGTCATCCTGCAGTTGATCCAGAGGAAGGCAAAAAAACCCTGTGAGGTAGAAGCCAATTTTCCTCATTTCAGGGGAATAAAAAATTCCTTCCCGACTCCAATCAGGCAATCAGAATAACTCCCTGGATCAACGATCTCTCTCTAGTAGCTATAGCCTGTAAAATTAATACATACACCCTGGAAATACCGACAACCTGAAGAGACAGGAAAATACAAACCTGAGCGATTCAGGGAAATACATGACCTGAGTGATTTCAGGGAAAATACGTAAAACCTGAGAGATTCAGGTAAATACATGAAACCTGAGCGATTCAGGGGAATACATAAAACCCGAGCGATTCAGGGAAATGAGACCTGGGGTGCGTCAGAACCCCCCCCCCCCCCCGGAAACCCCCCCAAAAATATATATATATATATATTTCCCCCTTTTTTTTATATTTTTCTTTTTTTTTTTTTTATGCGGTGGCCGAGTGACCGGGCGAGAGCGGAAAGGAAACAGGAATGACCATGGTATAAAAAGGATCGCAACCTACCGGAATCCACGGACAGCGCTGCCAACTCTCCGGTGACACTGAAGACCTAGGAATGGAGGCTCGTGATGAATGAAGGAAAGCTCTGAGCTGTGGAGGTGCGTAAAGCCGCCACCCGGCTGGACCTTACCTGAAACCTGGCACCGTGGAATAACCGGACACGGAGACGCCCTGTGACACAATTGAGGAAGGATCGAAATTCTGGTGGCCTGAGGCCCTGCTTACCTGAAATAAACTAGCGTTGGTACGAGACCCGGAGAGAGGTGTGATCTGGTGGCACTGGAATGAAGCGACGGAGAACCAGGATGCAGCCTGGGCATCATGGCCAACTGCTGGATGACCCTGAACTGCCAGAATCAGGGCCCGAAGTCGCGCTGCATGCAACAAGACCTGTGGGAAACAGAAATCCGGACCCTGCTGAGAAACCCCCGAGCGTTCCAGGCAGACGCATGGAACCTGAGCGATTCAGGCAAATACATTGAATCCTGAGCGAATCAGGCGCTTACCTACACCTTTCGGGGAGGATGACAGGCCTGGGTGAACCAGGAGACAGGTAGGTGTGAGCCTGGGCGATCCAGGAGGCAGAGGTAGGTATGAGCCTGGACGAACCAGGAAACAGAAGAAGGTGCGTGCCTGGGCGATCCAGGAGGCAGAGGTAGGTATGAGCCTGGACGAACCAGGAGACAGAAGAAGGTGCGTGCCTGGGCGATCCAGGAGGCAGAGGTAGGTATGAGCCTGGACGAACCAGGAGACAGAAGAAGGTGCGTGCCTGGGCGATCCAGGAGGCAGAGGTAGGTATGAGCCTGGGGAGCCAGGAGGTAAAGGTAGGTATGAGCCTGGACGAACCAGGAGACAGAGGTAGGTATGAGCCTGGACGAACCAGGAGACAGAGGTAGGTGCGTGCCTGGGCGATCCAGGAGGCAGAGGTAGGTGCATGCCTGGGCGATCCAGGAGGCAGAGGTAGGTGCGTGCCTGGGCGATCCAGGAGGCAGAAGTAGGTATGAGCCTGGGGAGCCAGGAGGTAGAGGTAGGTGTGAGCCTGGACGAACCAGGAGACAGAGGTAGGTGCGTGCCTGGGCGATCCAGGAGGCAGAGGTAGGTATGAGCCTGGCGAGCCAGGAGACAGAAGTAGGTAGTAGATGAGACAGCAGTATATCACGTGAAGCATAGACATATAACATGTGGCACTGTCGCCCATAGAGTAGAAGACTGCGGTGAGCGTATGGTGACCGCTGAATGGGTATGGCGAGTAATGATGGCCTGGACTACTTGTGGTGAGACCCCTGGTTTTTTTTGTTTTTTTTTGAACCCGTGCTAACCTGGTCCCTTTATTTATTTGAACAAAAAAATAAAAAAAATTCCTTTAAATTTTCCTCTTTTTTTTTTTCTAATTCTTTTTTTATTTTTTTTTTTTTTTTATTTTTTTTTATTTTTTTTGAGGGCATGGCCCGACGTTGCCCGGGGCTAGATACCCCTGCTTCCCGCGTGTGGTTTGTTTGACGGGGGTGCCAGCCTGGGGGCAGTAGACCTAATGGGAACACTAAAATGCAGAAAAATGTTTACTCCAGGGATCAGATTTCAGGCATAGACACAAGCTTCTGTGAAATCATGCTACACTGTGAATTTACTTTAAACAAACATCTGCTAATGGCCTATCAATCATGAGGAGGGATCCATAGGAAAATGGCCCAACAGTTTGTGCTTAAATCTTTTAGCAAGTGTCATGGAAAGGTCACTGAGGAGGAGGGGGGGATTTCAAGAAAATGGTCTTGATATACTGGTCCACAATGCAAAGCCATTGCTTCCGCCTGGTGGCAGCGGACAAGATAACTGCTATGGAGGGTTTGTGATGTATATCTATATGCTCAGGCCTGACGGAAGCACTCCAGCGTGCGCTCCAAGCTGGAACGCACGCAGAACACATGACCAGGCCCAGGCCCGGCCGAGGGATTCCGGCGTGCGCTCCAAGCCGGAACGCACGCCGACCACGTGACCCGGCCTATGCCCTGCGGCGGATTTCCGGCGTGCGCTCCATGCTGGAACGCACGCCGGACTGCAGCGGAGCCAGGTGAGGACGGGAGCCGAGTGGAGAGGGGGACCTGCGGGCCAGACCCTGCCCCCCCTGCTGTCTCGGGGGGAGTTGGAGGAAGGTAAAACACAGTGAAAATGTACAGAACTATATGCAAGTTGTATTTCAATGGGAATTGAATGTAATAATTAGTTCACGTGGAACACAGGAGGGAACCAAGGAATAACCAGAAGCAATTTGAGGCAAAATGTGTATCGGCATGCGTTCCACGCTGGGACGCACGCCAACTCTGGGAGCCGGGAGTATGTGACCGCGGCTGATGGAGCCCTTGTGGCGCATTGTTTGCACAGAATTACCTCTCCTGAAGACGTGATGGCAGCATATGAAAACGAAACGAACCAGATGAAAGCAACTCACGACGTGCACGGATGCAGTACCAGAGCAGGCGACTCCCTATCCAGGTGTGAACAGAAGCGCCCTGAGGAGCTGGGGGCTGGGGCTTAAGAAGGTAATATGCCCCTCCCACAAATTCAGGCTGACTTTTCAGCCTTCCACTAAACAAGGTTGACACTGTTCAATTAGATACCTCTGTACAGGGATTGATGCTAACTGAGCTGTCTTCTATGAATCCCTTCAGATTATAAAGCCTGCACTGTCCCTGCACTCTCCCTATGCTCTCCCTACAGTGTATAAAAAATCTCCCTATGATCTCCCTACAGTGTGTAGAAACTCTCCCTATGATCTCCCTACAGTGTATAAAAACTCTCCCTATGATCTCCCTACAGTGTGTAAAAACTCTCCCTATGATCTCCCTACACTGCTCCTGCACTGTTCCTTCAGTCTCTGTATCCAAGATTCTACAATTTAAGTTTTGTTAAACACTGTCTCCAGCACTTGGGAAGTCTGTCCCTATGCTCAATTCACTGTCAAATGGTGGAGACTATGGGGGATTAGGATTTTTATTGGGCTGTAACATCACAGGGGATGGTCATCTGCCCATGGGCTGGCTGCACTGCATTATGGGTGATCTCTTGTTCCTGGGCTCCTTACTTTTACTTTGTAACACATGTAACCACCATTTTAGGTATAAAACAGCTAGAGGGAGATCGCTCAGATGATTTGGAGGGAGGCACACCACAGCACAATGCAGTATAATCAAATGCATAGTGATATACAGACATGGCTCAGAGAAAAAACTAAAGCAAGTATATAAGAACATTAACAGTGTAAACCAAAACTGACCGCCCAAGGAATGGGGCAGTAATGAAGTATCACAAGAGTTATGATGCAAAACCCCTTGTGATTTTCGGTGGGGGAATACAGTCATGCCTACCACCAGGAGGATCCAAGAAGGTGGAACACAACTCTGCTCCAACCAACTGCAGGGTAGATGACGGAACCTTTCACCGATGTTTCTTCTGGCGACGTCTTTCCACCTGGTGCCATTCTCCATCTACCACTTGGCGTAGATGATGCTTCTCATGAGGGACCTCAGCCATTGCAATATTCCAATCAGCTAATACGGTCTTACCCTCTTCCACTGTGCGGATTACCACCACGGCTCCATTCCTCTGTACTAGCAACTTTACCGGGTAACCCCAACGGTACGGAATAGAATGTGATCTCAACGCAAGAGTGATCGGAGCTAATATGCGTTGTAGTTGCAGGGTAGTTATCGAGAGATCTGCAAAAAGTTTCACTGTTTGGTAGGGATCGGGCAAGGTCTCCAATTACCTCGCTGCAGCCAGAGTGTCCTCTTTGGCTTGTAAGAAGTGCAGGCGGGCCAACACATCCCGTGGTATGTCCTCAGAAAGGTGCTTTGGTTTGGCAATCCTGTGTGCCCGATCAATGATGAGGTCCTGTTCTGTGCAATCAGGTGAAAGAAGCTTAATTAGCTTTTTAATATAGGCTTGGAGGTCTGTAGCCAGGACCGACTCCGGCACTCCGCGCAACTTCAGATCATTCCTGCGGGACCTATCTTCTAGGTCCGCCATTTTTGCTTTTAAATATGCAATTTCTTCTGACTGGGCATCATGGGAGTCTATAAGACTGTTATGCGATTCGGCAAAATCACCCAATTTTTGCTCCACATGCTGAACTCTGTTGTCCAGATCTGTGACAGATTTTTGAACAGGTGCAATTAATTGAGATAAGTGGCTGGTGACCGAATGGTTAAAGGCCAAGAGCATATCCTTCAGTAATATGCTGGACGCAGGTTTATCATCTGTAGGGAAATTGCAAAGCACCTCTGACAGAGTGCAGGTGTCAGTCAAACCATGGCTTCCGCATGTTTCCTAGGCTTCTGTCCCAGGATCTTGCAGCCTAGGTCTATGTTTAGCCAGACTTGCATTCGGGGACTGTCGTGCCGCAGGCTGCCCGGCGACGCCAATTTATGCCCCATCCTGCCCCCTTTACTAGTAAGCTCACCCGACCGGGCCTGTTGTGGGGATCCACGAGGGCTCTGCTGCTGCAAACCGCCACCATCTGAAGCTCGGGGAGAGCAAGCGCTCGCGGAGGACGTCGGGCTGGAGCTTGACTCTGCCTGCAGGTCTCGTGTGCCGGCGCCATCTTTGTCACGATCGTGATTGAAGAAAAACTCCTATTTCCCTTGCTTCTTCACACTTCTTTTTCCATCAGGGACGGTTCCGATACCGGCCGGCACCGAAGGGAGAAATCAGGAAGCGAAAAAATAAGGTCCTGCTAGACTGGAACGCTATGTTGGAGCAGGAGCTCTTGAATCAAGCGGCCATTCTCCTCGGCTTCACGGCCACGTTCCTAGCCGCCATTTTAGGAAACAATTGATTTGTTAACACGAGGAGCCATTAAATTCTGATTAGTTGTGAATCCAATTTTTCCTAAACTTCAGATCAAATTCCACTTTGGATGTTTTAATTCCCTCAACACTACCTATACTATTGCCTCTCTGATTAGGTTGGCCATGGACTAAATACATCTGACTGAGGTACATAGATGACGTGTTCCTAATATGGATGGAGTCACCAGTGTCTTGATGCATTTGACGAGGGGATTAAGTTTACACTTGTATCCTCTGAGTCAGCAATACAATTTCTATACAGATTGTTGAATATTAAAGATGGGGTCCTTCATACAAATGTTTTACATGTTAAACCAACGGACAAGAACACATTACAATACCGGAGTTGCCATCAGGGTTGCCAACCGTCCAAAAATTTTTGAACAGTCTGTAAAAATAGGAGACTTTTTTTTTGTGTCCGTAAAAAAATAAATAGACATGTCCTTTTTTTTTTGGAGGCCGGTAGTACTTGAATAGATTATTTTAGTGGTAATTATTATCATTTTACAACTCACACTAAATACTAGAGATGAGGTGTTACCATACTATATATTAAGCTATAGACATTTATTACTAATAATCTTTATCGTTCATTTTGGTTTGCCAATTTGTCCGTAAATAATGTTGGATACCTGTGAATTTAAGATCTGTCCAGAAAAAAAGAAAAATTCTGGTTGACAACCCTGATGTCAGCTAGCCTATGCATCCATATAAAAAAATGGATTAAATTATGTAAGACTGCCCAGTATATTATTATAGACACATCAGGTAGGCAGGGGTGGACTGGGAAAAAAAAACTGAAACCGGCCCCATTTTGTAGGCGGGTCCACATTTACATAAGGTGGGATAACAGAAGTAGGTGGGGCCAGCAGTACCATAGTGCAGAGCAAAAATACCGCCCCAGCAGAGCCAAATACCACAGTGCAGCTCAGAATAGTGCCTCAGCAGAGCCAAATACCACAGTGCAGCACAGAATACTGCCTCTGCAGAACCAAATGCCACAGAGCAGCCCAATATACTTCTTCTGCAGAACCAAATACCACAGAACAGCACAATAAACTGCTCTTGCAGAACCAGATACCACAGTGCAGCATAGAATACTGCATCTGCAAGACCAAATACCCCAGTACGGCACAATATGCTGCCCCTGTAAGACCAAATACCACAGTGCAGCACAGAATACTGCCTCAGCAGAACCACATACCACAGTGCAGGAAGGAATACTGCCTCAGCAGAACCAAATACCAAAGTGCAGCACAAAATAATGTCTCTACAAAACCAAATACCACAGTGCAGCACAGAATACTACCCCAGCAGTACCAGATACCACAGTGCAGAACAACATACTACCTCTGCAAAATCAAATGCCACAGTGCTACAAAATAGTGCTGCCTGCGCCACAGTATGAAACTATCCTCATCCTGAGGACAGCAATATCGTTGAATTCAGGAGGGAACCTGCCGCCACTGGTCAAGTTCTTAAGTCCCCAATGTTCCTACATTAAATAATACTGAGAGCATCAGATCATTATATATGTACCTAGCTGGTGACCATGAGAAGGGCTTGGGCAGCCTCCTGCGCATCCACCCACTGGGAAATTATTCTGAAGGGTCTATGGCCAGTCTGCCCATGGGTGGTGATGACTTCTAGGTAAAGAGGCAGGCCAGCCAGCTTTATTTTTTCCATCAAGGACCTGCCTTAAAGTCATGCAGGGACCCCCACAGTCTTGCTGCTTTGTGAGCAGGTAATATTTGTAGTAATCTGTACAGTGGGCCCCCAGAAATAATTTTACTAGTGGGCCTAAGTCTCAGAGTGCAGGGATACAGTAGTTGTGCGACCTAGGGGAACTCCCTGGGAAGTCAGTGGCTACCGTATAGGCGCTGGACCCCAACATACAGCACACTAGAAATTTTGTAGGAAGCCAGTTTGCCTATTTGTTTATTTTTGAAGTGTGGGAAAAACCGGAGTTCATGATGGAAACCCATGCAAACACAGGGAGAACATGCAAAATCCATGCCGCTGTCCCTGGTCAGTTTTATAACCCGGTACTAAGTACTGAGCCACTGTGCTGTAGTACTCTAAAGTCCTTTCAAATTTCATTTTATTGAATAAGGTATAAGTGAAACATACATGGCTCATACAAATAGTACAAAGGCTTAAGATTCAGAGTTGACATTTATCAAACATGGTATGGATCATAGCAACAAATCAACACATTTCCAATGAGGTATCAGGTGCAGATGGGCTGCCACACCAGACTTTAGCTATAGTATGGAATTGGGTAGTGGGAAAATGGGGGGGGGGGGGGGGATAGGGTAAGGGCAAAGAGAGAAGTCACCCCCTTCCCCTCCCTAGGTAGGAACACTATCATCATTCAAGTATTCAAATATACATGGGCCTGTGCACATAGAAAGCGCATGTTTTGGTGTTAGACTTTGTGCAAGTAAACTGGGAGTGACCTGCAGTCACAGGGTTTTGTCAATGTTCGCGTTGTCAGGGTGTTGCCTGCATTCGGTGGACTTATGATTCCCTAGGTATTGACATCAGGATTGGACTCTGTTTACAGTGTATTATAGCAGGCACCACCGAAAGCTGCATACTACCCCGGTTTACACAGAGGACGATTTATATGCTCCTTATAGCGACGTTTTGGTGCAGTGCCGCCTGAATTGCTCTTTTTGGTGAATTATATGGACTTGCATTTTCCACGGGCAGAGCACACATTTGGTTTCGCTGCAGCTGTGTACATTCATTGGTTATGTCTGAAGACGTGGTCCCGGGTTTGAATGAGGGCAGAGAAGGGGCAGACGCCTTCTTTACGGAGTGTAACTCCAAAGACAACTTACAGGCAATCAGTACAAAGACTTTAGAAATGAAGATTTCCCAACTAGCCGACAAAGAGGCACAACTATTTTGGTTGGTTAATTCTTTGAGATCATATAGAGACAGCTGGAGAGTACCGCGCGGTTTACGAATATACAAAGAGCTAGCACAATATGAAGATGACGTGTCATTTAATTTGGAATGGAAAAAATTACATATGGACTTTTCAATGCAAATTTTAAAGATGGTGCTGCATAGAAATGAACAAGAATATGAGGCAGTGAATGATGCCTTATTAAAAGCAAAAGAGGAATTACGTACACGCCTCACTGAAAACCAAATACAAGTTTTTGAAAGAGAACTTAATAGGAAGTTGGTTATCACACAAACAGAAATAAAAGAGAATAAGAAGGATACATTTTTGCGGGATAAAAATGGCTATGAAACTTGGAGGGTATTTGATTGGGGAAGAAGGAGACAACGTAGGAGACGCCCACAAAGGAGAAATAGAACGGACTTTTGGACAACCGATTCTGATTCTAGTGCATCAGATGACCCTAATACATCAACTGAAAAAGTACAAAAAAACTCCTTAAGAGGAGAACAAGGAGAGGTGGACGGAGAAGGAACAAACAGAGTTTGAAAATCCATGAGAAGCAGGAAACAAGTGTCTTGGAGACAATAGTAGAGGCTGAAACCGCATTAAATGAAGATTTGATCATTAATCTTTCCGGTATCGAGTTGCCACCGGACTGCACCTCAGCCCTTAATAAAGGACTGGGGTTCAGCCTGGTGGACCAATTCGACCGTGCGACTTTTGAAATTGATTTATATAAATCTATAAGAAAAATGTATCTTCAAAAGGCTTTTCATGATACCCCTACCGCTTTTACTCCCCTGAGACAGGGTGAAATTCCTATAGCAGTTGGCCATCAAAGCGAGATGCTTGCTATGAATTTTGAGGAGTCAGAAAGGGCCTGTTTAGAAATTTTAGTGGATAAAAAGTTTACTGTATGTGAAGGAGATAGTGGACGTGAAAGATTTATTGGGGGTATAAAATCTACATATCCCCCCCCCCCCCATGTCTGCAAGTAGTGGCATTGATACCTTTTATAAAAGAATACTCCGTGATATGAAAGCATAAGCATTGATTTACCCTCGTACCTCCTTTAGGCCTCATGCACACGACAGTATTTTTTCACTGTCCGCAAAACGGGGTTCCGTTGGTCCGTGATTCGTGACCGTTTTTTCATCCGTGGGTCTTCCTTGATTTTTGGAGGATCCACGGACATGAAAAAAATGTCGTTTTGGTGTCCGCCTGGCCGTGCGGAGCCAAACGGATCCGTCCTGAATTACAATGCAAGTCAATGGGGACGGATCCGTTTGACGTTGATACAATATGGTGCAATTGCAAACGGATCCATCCCCATTGACTTTCAATGTAAAGTCTGGAGTCCCTTTATACCATCTGATCAGAGTTTTCTCCAATCCGATGGTATATTTTAACTTGAAGCGTCCCCATCACCATGGGAACGCCTCTATTTTAGAATATACTGTCGGATATGAGTTACATCGTGAAAACTCATATCCGACAGTATATTCTAACACAGAGGCGTTCCCATGGTGATGGGGACGCTTCTAGTTAGAATATACTACAAACTGTGCACATGACTGCCCCCTGCTGCCTGGCAGCACCCGATCTCTTACAGGGGGCCGTGATCAGCACAATTAACTGAAGGGGTTAATTGTGCGTATCATAGCCCCCTGCCACCAATGTATTAAAAGAATAGAGGGAGGAAGGGGGGGCGCACACTGCCACCAATGTATTAAAAGAATAGAGGGAGGAAGGGGGTGGCGGGGGGGGGGGTCGCACACTGCCACCAATGTATTAAAATAATAGAGGGAGGAAGGGGGGGCGGGGGGGGCGCACACTGCCACCAATGTATTAAAAGAATAGAGGGAGGAAGGGGGGGCGCACACTGCCACCAATGTTAATGCAATAGAGGGAGGGAGGGGGGGCCGCACACTGGCCACCAATGCTATTATCACAATAGAGGGAGGGAGGGGGGGGCCGGGGGGGGGTGCACACTGTGCCTCCAATGCTATTATTACAATAGAGGGAGGAAGTGGGGGGGCGCACACTGCCACCAATGTTAATGCAATAGAAGGGAGGGGGGCCGCACACTGGCCACCAATGCTATTATTACAATAGAGGGAGGGAGGGGGGGCCGGGGGGGGCCGCACACTGTGCCACCAATGTTATTAATACAATAGAGGGAGGGGGGGCGCACTGGCCACCAATGAAATTTAAACTGGGGAGGGAGGGGGGTCTGCCCCCTGCTGCCTGGCAGCCCCGGATCTCTTACAGGGGGCTATGATAGCACAATTAACCCCTTCAGGTGCAGCACCTGAGGGGTTAATTGTACGGATCACGGCCCCCTGTAGGAGATCGGGTGCTGCCAGGCAGCAGGGGGCAGTCATGTACACAGTTCGTTGTATATTCTAACTAGAAGCGTCCCCATCACCATGGGAACGCCTCTGTGTTAGAATATACTGTCGGATCTGGGTTTTCACAAAGTGAAAACTCAGCTCTGAAAAAGCTTTTATGCAGACGGATCTTCGGATCCGTCTGTATGAAAGTAACCTACGGCCACGGATCATGGACACGGATGCCAATCTTGTGTGCATCCGTGTTCTTTCACGGACCCATTGACTTGAATAGGTCCGTGAACCGTTGTCCGTCAAAAAAATAGGACAGGTCATATTTTTTTGACGGACAGGATACACGGATCACGGTTTCGGCTGCAAAACGGTGCATTTTCTGATTTTTCCACGGACCCATTGAAAGTCAATGGGTCCGCGAAAAAAAACGGAAAACGGCACAACGGCCACGGATGCACACAAGGTCGTGTGCATGAGGCCTTAATGTGAGTCCAGGGAAATTTAATGCCATACGGTGGTTACGTAACCACGCTGGTGTTGTGATTAAGCCTGCAGACAAGCGGGGGAATATTGCATTGATGTCCCTTGAATATTATCAATCAGAGGCATTAAGGCAGTTAGAAGATATAGGGACATATAAAAAGTTATCCAGTGACCCTACTTTTGTCCTACAAATGCAATTGAAAGAGCTGCTACAAAAGTACATAAATATAGTTTTTTTTGCCAGCACAATTATTGGAAAAATTAGTACCAGCATATCCCAAAAAGCCTTCTTGGTATTTTTTGCCAAAGGTGCATAAGTCACCAACTCGACCCCCCGGCCGCCCTATTGTGGCAGGGATCGGGTCGGTGACAGAACCTTTGTCGAAGTACCTTAACTGGGTATTGAGACCGGCCCTGAAAAAGTCAGTTACTTATGTAAAGGACACCAAGGATTTTCTCCTGGCACTGGAGGATCTCCAGTGGCAGAGTGATTGGAAGCTGGTGTCATTAGATGTAGAAAGTCTGTATACCCGCATTCCCCAGCATGCGGGAGTGGATGCGGTCATGGATATGCTGAATCTCACTGATAAGGATGAGATCTATGTCCAATTTGTGGAGGAGGCGCTACTTTTTGTACTGGGTAACAATACTTCAGGTTCGGACAGCAATGGTATCGACAAGTACACGGCACGGCGATGGGGACGCCAGTGTCGTGTACCTTCGTTAACATATACCTTAATAATCTTGAAAGCAGATATGTATTCAGTATAAAAAATCCCTTTTTGATATACATACAGACATTTCTGCGCTACGTGGATGATGTTTTCATGGTGTGGAAGGGAACACGGGCTCAATGTGAGGAATTTGTTTCCTATTTAAATCGCGAGAATGACATAAACATGCGCTTCACCTTGAATTTTGGAGGAGAGGTGTTAGACTATCTTGATGTTCGTGTCATTATACGTGATGGTGAAATAGTTACAGAGGGTTTTTGAAAACCTACGGCCTTTAATTCTCTTCTACACCGTGGGAGTTTTCATCCACGTAGCGTAAAAGAGGCCATACCATATGGACAATTCACACGGTTAAGACGTATCAATAACAGGAGGGAAGGCTATTTAACCACCTCCGGACCGCCTAACGCAGATGTGCGGTCCGGAGGTGGCAGCTCTGAGCAGAGTCACGCATATACGCGTCATCTCGCGAGAGCCGTGATTTCCTGTGAACGCGCGCGCAACATGTGACCCCATTTCGGAAAGAAGACACCCCAAGGTATTCCGTGAGGGGCATATTGAGTCCAGGAAAGATTGAAATTTTTGTCCCAAGTTAGCGGAAAGGGAGACTTTGTGAGAAAATACAAAAAAAATCAATTTCCGCTAACTTGTGCCAAAAAAAAAAAAAATTCTAGGAACTCGCCATGCCCCTCACGGAATACCTTGGGGTGTCTTCTTTCCAAAATGGGGTCACATGTGGGGTATTTATACTGCCCTGGCATGTTAGGGGCCCGAAAGCGTGAGAAGAAGTCTGGGATCCAAATGTCTAAAAATGCCCTCCTAAAAGGAATTTGGTCCGCTTTGCGCATCTAGGCTGCAAAAAAGTGTCACACATGTGGTATCGCCGTACTCAGGAGAAGTTGGGGAATGTGTTTTGCGGTGTCAATTTACATATACCCATGCTGGGTGAGATAAATATCTTGGTCAAATGCCAACTTTGTATAAAAAAATGGGAAAAGTTTTCTTTTGCCAAGATACCCCTGAAGGTGTACATAGCCTTTAAGTCTACAGCCTATGGGCATTTTGATTTTCGATGCAATTTTATGGCAATTCAATTTAGAATGACAAATATAGGCTAGGACAAACCTTGTTTGCTAAAGCAAAAGTTCCCCAGTGAATTCCAACAGATTTCTTGGCACGAACATCAGCATGGACTCTTACTGCTTCTTCTGGGTCAATGTGCTGGTTTTTCATAAAAGACCTAAAAAAACACAAAAAAAGCATAACTAATTCACAACTGCATTGGAGGCTCCGTTTGGGGCGTCAGTCACAGGATTCGTCAAAAATAGGGGAGAGAAAAGCCCTGTATGTTGCAGTCAGTTCTACGTCACTTGTACATCTTCTCTGTAGTGTACATGAGATATGCCTCACTGTCTATGTGCAGCCAGCCAGTAGCGCAGGGGCAACACGTGAGGTACACGGTGGAACGATGAGGGGCAAAAATATAACACACAGTTCCTCAGTTTACTCACGGTTAGCAGAAAGCCTCCCTGGGCTGGCAGCACAGTGTTGAGGTGGACAGCACAAAATCCTCCGGGGCACGCTCTGTGGTAGGGAAGCATCAGCCAAGATGGTGGTTGAGGTGCCCTTTATGTTAGGGGTGCTCAGGGTGCTTGTTGCGGCTGAGTCGCTTGATGGTTTTTGTCGTAACGCCAGTACCGTTAATGGTGGTACAACCAATAGTGGTAATAAGGAGGTAGACAGTGGTAAGATGCAACTCACAACTTTTACTTTTGATGACTTTGGTTGCAGCAGTACAAAAATGCAGTCTCCTGATGTTACAGAGTTGATTCTGCAAATCCACTGTTTCTAGGCTTTTCAGGTTTTAGTTTGGAGCAATGGGTTATTTTCGATATCAGTGCAATTTTGGGTTTGGTTGCCAGAGGCTTTAGTATCCTTCACCTGAATATCCCAAAGGTCCTTGATGCCTGATTTGTGGCTTTTATCCTTTGGAGGTATATAAGTCCTTTTTCCTTGTCCATTTCTGGACTAGACTTTCATTAGAGCAGAAGTGCTGGATCTGCACTCTTTCACTCTCAGTATCAGTCTATTAAATACTGATCTCCACACTGACCTGTCTCCACTAATCTGAACTCTGGTCTCAACTAATCTGTCTCACTAGGCCTGACCTGGGTATATATAAGACCTAAGCTATATCCCTATCTAGTGGTGGGATGTATAAATTACACCTAATCTGCCTGGTAACAGGAATTTTTGTCATCAGTAGAGTAAAGAAGAAAAACTTGAAAAAGTGGAGAAAATATTATGCACTGAAAAAACGCATTAATAGCGCAACAACTATACACTAAGGGATCGTTTTTTTCTTGTAAAGTATAAATGAAAGTCCAATATTATTTTATTTATCTTTTATTCATATCTTTTTATATATGTATATATGCTATGTCTTTTTATATAGTATATTCTTCCAAATTATTATAATATATGTGCACTTCAACTGGATTCGTATTTATACCTGTTTGAGAACTGTCTTATACATAGGTAATACCTCTGAATCCAATCCATGTTTTATTTGTGCCTTAATTATGAGACCTATAAAAGAACTTTGGAAGAGCGCAGTTTTGTAGCCACTGAGGAAGAGGCAAGTTGCCTCGAAACGCGTCTGCCAAACTGCGTCTTCTCTTCACTTTCTGCTGGCCTGGACCAGAAGCATACAGAATCCTCTTTGCCTGCAAAGAATTATTTCTTATCCACATCGAAACACGGCATTTAAATATTGCTGTTACGACCAGAGGATGTGGATCCTCTGTGTCAGCTGATAGAGGACTGGAATTAGTCCAATATTGCTGACTGCTGACTCTCAGAGACAGGACCCTGGTGTCTGCACCTGTTACCTTGAATGCAGCTACCTGCAGTAGTGTGAACAGAGTCCAACAAAGGCAGAATAAAGTAACAGATGGTCTTTACTGGCAGACAGTATTCAAAAAGTCACTTGACAGATACAGGCAACACAAAGTTCAGAGCAATATAGCATGCAGATATAAGCAGTCTCAGAGGCAGCGCAGGGTCTGGATCCAGGCAGACTTTACATGGGCAGATGCATAATCAGGCAGTGCAGATATAAGCAGTCTCATAGGCAGCACAGGGTCTGGATCCAGGCTGACTTACAGGAAGAGATGGACAGATGCGTTGTCAGGCAGTGCAGAGGTCTATAATCCAGGAGGTCCAATAAACAGACAGCAGGCAGATGCGTAGTCAAATGAAGCGGAGGTCAGAATCCAGGAAATCCAATAAACGGACACAGTGGAATGCTTCAGCGGGAGTCAAGAGGTACAACAACCACGCTTGGGCACTTCATGATGAGTGAAGCTGCCTTAAATACAAAATTGTCCCGCCTCCGGGTGGGGATGGTAATCAGGAACCAGCTGCCTACTCCTATAAGAAAGGGAGAGGTGCGCGCGCGCGTGCTATAGCTCATCAGATGACACCTGGCAAAGAGGACGGATGCGGCGGTATGCTGGCGGGCACCTGCGTCTCCTACAAGGTAAGCCAGTACTGGGACCCATAGTGCTGCAATGTGTAGACAGCGATCTGCCACCCTGCCGTGGAGATGCAGATCCCATACTGACAATTGCCACATAAGAACTGCGACTGACAGGACCTGCGAGTCACATGATCATAGCAGCTGACCGACGTACAAACCAGCTGATCGGATCACCGGACCTTTTCAACTGGATCATCTGACTTCTACAACAGTTACACGCGCCTACCAAGCAACGGAGCTGAGCGCTCCCATCACGTGGAATCAGCTTCCTGGGCGAATCGTCCTCACAGAGTTTTATCACTGTCCGCCGCCTGGAACCAGTGCCCGAATACACACGTAAATTGGCTCCTATGCTATTACACCGAACGGACACTGCAGCATCAACAGAGCGGTAAGAGCCTCAGTGATGCAACCCTGAAACGCTGAACGACTGTGCGCTTATCTACATTGTGCACTTATCTACACTGGACTGTGATCAGATCCATTCGGTGGTGATTCCTACTTATGGCTGCATTTCTATATATACTGCTGTGTATTTAATACTGAGACTTCTTTTACACATATATTGCTGTGTCTCCGATATTGAGACTTTTCACATTGGATATCGATTTTTGATGAGTGAAATGGGCCTCTGATGTTTTCATGAATTTTATGACTCTCCATCCAGAGATAACAATACATTTTCATATCTTCTTTATCAGTGGATTTATTTTTATACCTCCTCAATCAGTGGATTTATTTGATTTTATTGTTTATGTATTGGGTTTATGCATTTACTCTCATTTTATCCAATTTATGGTCTATTATTGTATTTGAATAAAGTGTCGTCACATTTTTACTCCAGAAGGTGGTGTGCCTGCTCTTTCCCTTGATTAATACTCTCAATTACATTTTTGCAGCCACAGCTCTGCATCCAGGTCAAGAGACCCAAGGGAACAAACCACCTTGTCTCAGTACCAAACCGGGCATTCAGGCCCAGTACAGTGCCGTAATCCAGGTGATCATAATGATTGTGGCTTATCAAAACGGCATCTATTTTGGGAAGCTGCTCTATATTGTCCACTGTGGCCCTCGAAACTGTTTGGGACCTGCAAAGCTAAACGCAGAGGCCCTCTCACTGAAGGCGGGATCAGTAGGAAATACAAAATCATCCATTTCCACCATGACAGACGCATGGCCCAGCCAAGTGATCCTTATGCCATTTTTTGTTTTGCCAGTAAGCTTAGGGTGCTGTACAAAATAGGGTTCAATAACAGGAAGTTCCCGGTCAAGTTCCTAAAAAGAAAAAAAGATTCACATATTTAAATGTATTCAAAATGATGCAAAACATCACATCTATAATACTATGCTAAACCCATATATTTGAAGAATTAAAAGTACAGAACAATTTTAAGGGGTTATGTGGAACACAAATGGCCGGTATCCACAAGTGTTTTGCGGTCTGCAAAACATGGTCATGTGAATGTACC